>NC_060953.1:55329883-55331713 GCF_022045245.1 Lucilia cuprina
CTATAGTCTGCACTATAGTCTGAACTATAGTCTCGACTATAGTCTGCACTATTGTCTCGACTATAATCTGCACTATAGTCTCGACTATTGTCTGCACTATAGTCTGGACTATAGTCTGCACTATAGTCTGGACTATAGTCTGCACTATAGACTGGACTTAAGTCTACACTATAGCCTGCACCATAGTCTGCACTATAAACTGGACTATAGTCTGCATTATATTCTGGACTATAGTCGGCACTCTAGTCTAAACTATAGTCTGCATTATATTCTGGACTATAGCCTGCACTCTAGTCTGGACTACAGCCTGCACTCTAGTCTGGACTATAGTTTGCTCTATAGTCTGGAGTATAATCTGTATTGTAGTGTGGACTATAGTCTGGACTATATTGTAGTCTATGTACTATATTCTAGCCTGCACCATAGTCTGCACTATAGACTAGACTATAGTCCTCACTCAAGTCTGCATTATAGTTTGCATTCCTGTCTAAACTATAGTTTGAACTGTAATCTGCACTAGTATTTTCTGTAGTTTTTATTATAGTCTGGAATATTAATGTCTATTCGCTGGACTACAGTAATTTGGTTAGTTTCGACTTTAGACCTGTCTGTAGTCCTGATTATAGCATTGCCTGTAGTCTATACTATGTTTATTTTTTTGCTATGATTTGAATTGTAGTCTACCATAATCTGGTATTTCCCATAATCTGGACTATAGTAGTAGTATTTCCCATAGTCTGAACTTTAGTCTTGGCCATAGTCTAGAATATAGTCTATATTATAGTCATTTGCATAGTTTGGACTTTAGTCTTGTTCATAATTTGGAATAAAGTCTTGTCCATACTTCGGACTATAGTCTCAATATTCTGAACTTAAGTCTATGTATATAGTTAAGAGTAAGATCTACTTTTATATTTGAGACTGTAGTTACGACGATAATAAGTAGTTTGGAGTACAGTAAAAACAAAAATAAATAAAAATAGTTTTTCTTTTAGCAAACGTTCACTTTCAATTAAATATTTAAATAAATTTACTTTATTATATACTATTTTTCCCAAAAAAAAGGTTCAGATTTAACACGTGCCACTTATGAGTATATATTTGTTTTAAAAACAAACTCTAACCTGCATAAGACAACCGATTTAGTTTTAATTTTCACTGACAAAAAAACCTCTAAAGAATTCTGGTGATTTACAAGCAGAGGAAGCAGTAGAAGACGGTGCATGTAGAGCAAATACAAAAACTATTTGACGTTTTGAGCATGTCGCACTTTGGTTGGTTTAACTTTACCAACTGACAATAAAGTTTGTTTTCGAAAAACTTTTGCTATATAGTGAGTATGTTTGTACTCTATAAAGTTTCTGGCTGTGTTTTCTGATTTTCATAGTTTATGCTGCCACTAGTTGCAAAACTTATATTTTGTTGGTTTTCTATTGTTGTTCTTCTTCTGGTATAAACTAGTTGTTTTCGTAGTTCTTATTGTTATTCGAAGCATATTGATAATACGTTAACTTGAATGATACCAATTACTAAGTGCTGAACTTATATAACTTGGGGTTTAAATTTGTTAAAATATAAAAATATATAAAGGCAATAGGAAATCGAGTGTTTTTTTTTTTTTGCTGGACTATAGTATTGTTTACGATGCGGATTACTTTGAGTTTATTGTCTAGTCTGTTTTAAGTTTGGAAGCTTGTCTATAGTCTGGAAAATAGGCTTGTCTTTAGTCTGGACTTTAGTCTTTGTGTTACTTGGCCTATAGACTATAGTCTGGACTATAGACTATAGTCTGGACTATAGTCTATAGTCTGGACTATAGACTATAGTCTG
>NC_060953.1:55331813-55365447 GCF_022045245.1 Lucilia cuprina
TCCAAACTTTATCCACTACTATAGTCCAGTACAGACTATAAACATGTAAATAGTCCTGACGTTATATTGAACAATTTTCAGATTATGTTCTAAATTAAAGATCACACTATAGCACGATTTAAAGATCATATTAAGGTGAATCTTAGACTAAACCTTAGTCCAAACTTTTGAACAGAATAAACTTATACATTGATAACAATTCATACTACAGACTATATAACTATAGTCAGTTTAACCTATAGAAATGATCAAACTAAAGATCGGAATATGCATGTATATCAAACTACAGTCCTCACTACTGTTCAGACTAAAGTCACTTACTATAGAATATATAAAAATTATAGAACATACTATAGTCTATACAAAAGTCGTGACTATATTCTATTGTCCGTATTATAATCCCGACAATGGAGCACACAATAGCAGTAATGACTATACATTCGACTTTTGGCCAGATTATGGTTCAGATATAAGATAGACGAGATTTAAGCCATACCAAATATTAGATTATAATCAAGCTTTGGATCAAACTGTATTTTAGAATATAAGCTAAACTATAGTTCAAACTGTAAAGACCATAATAAGTTAGAGATTATCGAGACAATCTTTCCTTATTGATCCAAAATTTATTTAATTATAACCTTCGCCTTCGTGAGAAGGGTATATATAAGTTTATCAATCCGTTTGTAATTTCTATAATATAATATATTCTGGATCCTTATAGATAGCGGAGTCGATTAAGCCATGTCCGTCTGTCTGTCTGTTGAAATCAGTTTTTAGAGGTCCTCAGATATCGACGAGATCCGAATCTTTAATAATTCAGTTAGACATGCTTTCGAAAAGATCGCTATTTAAAATCAGCAAAATCGGTCTATAAATAACGGAGATATGAGCAAAAATCCGAGACAACCTCTGAAAATTTAATCCAAAAAGCCACATTTTTTTTTCATGCTTTGTTAAAAAAGCAACAACAACACTGTGAATTGAATAAAGATGTACATGTGCGTGTGGAGATGTATTTGGTTTTATTCAGCTGTGTATTTTTTTTTGTATTGATTCTGTTCTCACGAACGTGAAGGGTATATCAAGAACAAGGAGATAAAGCAGTAATATGTTGGTAATACAGCTCATATTTGTTTGAGGGTCGTAATACAGTTTGACGGTGGTATTACAGTACAACCGTTAATATTTCTTTCTGCTACAGTTTATATTTGTTTGTGTGTATGTTATGTGTGACATGTGTGCAGAGATACAAAATAAATAAAAACTGTTTTTTAAAACATACTTGGTGAAGGGTATATAAGATTCGACACAGTCGAATATAGAAATATTACTTGTTTTTATTTAAAACAGTTGTAGGGTATCAGACATATATAAGTGTTTGGCCGACTTTATATTCTTACTTATTTTTATTCGTCCTTTTAACTTTTGCTTTGCTATGGAGTATTTTTCTTATATTTTTCATTTTAATTTTTATTATCAGCATACAGTTGCTCAGGTATTATTTATTTGAATACAAGCAGACACATGCTGTGGCATCTTAATTTATATGACATTGGATTTTATACTTGCCCACTATTGGTTGGAGGTTTCATTTATTATTAAAAGCATTACCCACATATTCATAAACAACATATGATTTTATAAAAGGTTTATAAGATACAATTTGCTTTTAATAGTTGTTTACTCTTTAATAATTTTTCAGTAGTTTAAGTTTAAAGAGCCTTTAAGACCATTACATTAGAATGTTGTATTTATTCAAAATGTCTGCCTTCACATCTCTTTCGCTCTATTTTTCTTTACCTTTTACCGCTACTTATTACATTATGGTTAAATTTATGTTAAAATAAAATTACATGACAAAAGAGCAAAAAATATATAAATAAAAAAGAAAAATAAATGCCAAATTATCTGACTCCTAACGTTATATAAAAATCTGTTGACAGTTCACACAAAAGAGGCGCATTTCACTCACTCACTCAGTCAAGTTAACAACGTCAGGTATCATCACTTGTAATCAAGATTAATGAAGAAAATTGAAAATTAAAGGCGATAAACAAACACCCAGTACAAAAATATATATTCATACATACATAGCAATAAGGATGCAAATGAGCCAAGAAATTTTCAAGGAAATTTTTACTAACAATTTGATCGATTGTTGTTGTTGTTGCTGTTGTTTCGCTTCTCTGCCTCAAGCAAATATTATGAGGTTTAAGTACACAGTGATTTATGGCAAAGGGTGGTTACGACAATAGTACCACAATGTGGTTGGTAAAGTCTTGATAGAGGATTAATAATGTGTTTGCAAGGATCTTGTAATTAATTATCAAGGATAAATGTTGTTCTAATTAAAGATTTGTTGGTTAATTCAAAAAAAAAAAAAAAAAACAATGCAGTTCAGACTATAGATATGTGTACAGTACAGACTTTAAACGAGATTTTAGCTTAGAATGTAATCCTGTTTATAGTTAAGATCATAAACAAGAGTATAATCTAGACTAAAGACAAAGCTATAATTTAGGCCATAGTCCAGACTATAATCTGAATAACAGTCTTAACTATAGAGTGTACTCTTGCCTTCTGTAAAGTCTACAGTCCAGACTACAGACAAGCCTATAGTCCAGACTATTGACAGGCCTAGTCCAGGCTATAGACAAGCCTATTGTCTATACTATAGACAAGACTGTAGCCCAGCCTCTAGACAAGCCTTTAGCCTAGTCTACAGTCCAGACTATAGACAAGCTTATAGTCCAAACTACAGACAAGCATATAGTCCAGACTATAGTCTATAGTCCAGACTACAGACTATAGTCTAGACTATAGACTATAGTCCAGACTATAGACTATAGTCCAGACTATAGACTATAGTCCAGACTATAGACTATAGTCCAGACTATAGACTATAGTTCAGACTATAGACTATAGTCCAGACTATAGACTATAGTCCAGACTATAGACTATAGTCCAGACTATAGACTATAGTCCAGACTATAGACTATAGTCCAGACTATAGACTATAGTCCAGACTATAGACTATAGTCCAGACTATAGACTATAGTCCAGACTATAGACTATAGTCCAGACTATAGACTATAGTCCAGACTATAGACTATAGTCCAGACTATAGACTATAGTCCAGACTATAGACTATAGTCCAGACTATAGACTATAGTCCAGACTATAGACTATAGTCCAGACTATAGACTATAGTCCAGACTATAGACTATAGTCCAGACTATAGACTATAGTCCAGACTATAGACTATAGTCCAGACTACAGACTATAGTCCAGACTATAGACTATAGTCCAGACTATAGACTATAGTCCAGACTATAGACTATAGTCCAGACTATAGACTATAGTCCAGACTATAGACTATAGTCCAGACTATAGACTATAGTCCAGACTATAGACTATAGTCCAGACTATAGACTATAGTCCAGACTATAGACTATAGTCCAGACTATAGACTATAGTCCAGACTATAGACTATAGTCCAGACTATAGACTATAGTCCAGACTATAGACTATAGTCCAGACTATAGACTATAGTCCAGACTATAGACTATAGTCCAGACTATAGACTATAGTCCAGACTATAGACTATAGTCCAGACTATAGACTATAGTCCAGACTATAGACTATAGTCCAGACTATAGACTATAGTCCAGACTATAGACTATAGTCCAGACTATAGACTATAGTCCAGACTATAGACTATAGTCCAGACTATAGACTATATTCCAAACTATAGACTTTAGTCCAGACTATAGACTATAGTCCAGACTATAGACTATAGTCCAGACTCTAGACTATAGTCCAGACTATAGACTACAGTCCAGACTATAGACTATAGTCCAGACTATAGACTATAGTCTAGACTATAGAATATAGTCCAGACTATAGACTATAGTCCAGACTATAGACTATAGTCCAGACTATAGACTATAGTCCAGACTATAGGCTATAGTCCAGACTATAGACTATAGTCCAGACTATAGTCTATAGTCCAGACTATAGACTATAGTCCAGACTATAGTCTATAGTCCAGACTATAGTCTATAGGCCAAGTAACACAAAGACTAAAGTCCAGACTAAAGACAAGCCTATTTTCCAGACTATAGACAAGCTTCCAAACTTAAAACAGACTAGACAATAAACTCAAAGTAATCCGCATCGTAAACAATACTATAGTCCAGCAAAAAAAAAAAAACACTCGATTTCCTATTGCCTTTATATATTTTTATATTTTAACAAATTTAAACCCCAAGTTATATAAGTTCAGCACTTAGTAATTGGTATCATTCAAGTTAACGTATTATCAATATGCTTCGAATAACAATAAGAACTACGAAAACAACTAGTTTATACCAGAAGAAGAACAACAATAGAAAACCAACAAATATATAAGTTTTGCAACTAGTGGCAGCATAAACTATGAAAATCAGAAAACACAGCCAGAAACTTTATAGAGTACAAAAACATACTCACTATATAGCAAAAGTTTTTCGAAAACAAACTTTATTGTCAGTTGGTAAAGTTAAACCAACCAAAGTGCGACATGCTCAAAACGTCAAATAGTTTTTGTATTTGCTCTACATGCACCGTCTTCTACTGCTTCCTCTGCTTGTAAATCACCAGAATTCTTTAGAGGTTTTTTTGTCAGTGAAAATTAAAACTAAATCGGTTGTCTTATGCAGGTTAGAGTTTGTTTTTAAAACAAATATATATCATAAGTGGCACGTGTTAAATCTGAACCTTTTTTGGGAAAAAATAGTATATAATAAAGTAAATTTATTTAAATATTTAATTGAAAGTGAACGTTTGCTAAAAGAAAAACTATTTTTATTTATTTTTGTTTTTTACTGTACTCCAAACTACTTATTATCGTCGTAACTACAGTCTCAAATATAAAAGTAGATCTTACTCTTAACTATATACATAGACTTAAGTTCAGAATATTGAGACTATAGTCCGAAGTATGGACAAGACTTTATTCCAAATTATGAACAAGACTAAAGTCCAAACTATGCAAATGACTATAATATAGACTATATTCTAGACTATGGCCAAGACTAAAGTTCAGACTATGGAAAATACTACTACTATAGTCCAGATTATGGGAAATACCAGATTATGGTAGACTACAATTCAAATCATAGAAAAAAAATAAACATAGTATAGACTACAGGCAATGCTATAATCAGGACTACAGACAGGTCTAAAGTCGAAACTACCCAAATTACTGTAGTCCAGCGAATAGACATTAATATTCCAGACTATAATAAAAACTACAGAAAATACTAGTGCAGATTACAGTTCAAACTATAGTTTAGACAGGAATGCAAACTATAATGCAGACTTGAGTGAGGACTATAGTCTAGTCTATAGTGCAGACTATGGTGCAGGCTAGAATATAGTACATAGACTACAATATAGTCCAGACTATAGTCCACACTACAATACAGATTATACTCCAGACTATAGAGCAAACTATAGTCCAGACTAGAGTGCAGGCTGTAGTCCAGACTAGAGTGCAGGCTATAGTCCAGAATATAATGCAGACTATAGTTTAGACTAGAGTGCCGACTATAGTCCAGAATATAATGCAGACTATAGTCCAGTTTATAGTGCAGACTATGGTGCAGGCTATAGTGTAGACTTAAGTCCAGTCTATAGTGCAGACTATAGTCCAGACTATAGTGCAGACTATAGTCCAGACTATAGTGCAGACAATAGTCGAGACTATAGTGCAGATTATAGTCGAGACAATAGTGCAGACTATAGTCGAGACTATAGTTCAGACTATAGTGCAGACTATAGCGCAGACTATAGTGCAGACTATAGTGCAGACTATAGTGCAGACTATAGTGCAGACTATAGTGCAGACTATAGTGCAGACTATAGTGCAGACTATAGTGCAGACTATAGTGCAGACTATAGTTCAGACTATAGTGCAGACTATAGCGCAGACTATAGTCCAGACTATAGTGCAAGCTATAGTGCAGACTATAGTCCAGACTATAGTGCAAACTATAGTGCATACTATAATCCAGACTATAGTGCAGACAATAGTCGAGACTATAGTGCAGATTATAGTCGAGACAATAGTGCAGACTATAGTCGAGACTATAGTTCAGACTATAGTGCAGACTATAGCGCAGACTATAGTGCAGACTATAGTGCAGACTATAGTCCAGACTATAGTGCAGACTATAGTCCAGACTATAATGCAGACTATAGTCCAGACTATAGTCCAGACTATAATGCAGACTATAGTCCAGACTATAGTCCAGACTATAGTGCAGACTATAGTCCAGACTATAGTGCAGACTAAAGTCCAGACTATAGTCCAGACTATAGTGCAGACTAAAGTCCAGACTACAGTCCAGACCATAGTGCAGACTATAGTCCAGACTATAGTGCAGACTATAGTCCAGACTATAGTGCAGACTATAGTCCAGACTATAGTGCAGACTATAGTCCAGACTATAGTGCAGACTATAGTCCAGACTATAGTCCAGACTATAGTCCAGACTATAGTGCAGACTATAGTCCAGACTATAGTGCAGACTATAGTCCAGACTATAGTGCAGACTATAGTCCAGACTATAGTGCAGACTATAGTCCAGATTATAGTGCAGACTATAGTCCAGATTATAGTGCAGACTATAGTCCAGATTATAGTGCAGACTATAGTCCAGAGTATAGTTGAGACTATAGACCAGACTATAGTGCAGACTTTAGTCCAAACTATAGTATAGACTATTATTCATAATATAGTGCAGACTATAGTCTAGACTATAGTCAAGACTTTAGTCCCGACTATAGTCCAGACATTAGACCCGACTATAGTCTAGACTATATTCTAGATTATAGTCCAGACTATTATCTAGACTATAGTCCAGACTATTATCTAGACTATAGTCTAGACTATTATCTAGACTGTAGTCTAGACTAAAGTACAGACTATAGTATAGACTAAAGCGCAGACTATTATTCAGACTATAGCCAATACTACAGACAATACTATAGATCAGACTATAAAAAAACTGTAGTTCAGGCTATATACAAGATTATAGCCCAAATTATAATTTAGGCTATAGTCCAAAAAAGTGTTCAGAGTATAGTCCAGTTCAGACTATAATCCAGAGTATAGTTCAGACTATAATCCAGAGTATAGTCCAGTCTATAATCCAGAGTATAGTCCAGTCTATAATCCAGAGTGTGGTCGATACATATTAACAAAATTCTTAAATTTCTTAAATTTAAAATTTTCTAACATATGTTTAAATACACACAGACATACTTATTTGCAACGCATCAATTATCTTCAAAATGAACTATCACAAAATTCTCTCTATAAATTTTTGAAATTTATTTATTTTCTTCTATTGCGCTAAAATTTGTGTTCGAAACATGTTTGCAACAATGAAATTTAACAAACATGTCACGCATATGTACCCTTCTGACAGATCAAAGGGAAGCTCAGCAGTTCTTAGTTACGTAACAGAAGTCAAAAAAGTTGATAACTATTCTCTGAATAGTAAAATTAAAAATTTTCTGAAGTAAATTTAAAGAAATATGAATACAATCATCATTAAGTATGTATTAACGGTATTTACTTAATTTTTCACGGTACACTAACACAAATCCTTGAAAAGGAATCTCTCTAAAAATCTCTGTAATATGAATACATTTACCACCTTTAGCACTGTTGGAAAATATTTGCCAATAATATTACAAATACAAAATGATTTGTAAGTCTAACAATTTGGTCAGAGTTAAAGTCACACAACTACAATGAGTTTTTCTTAGAAGATTTGTGTGACTGCTGGTGATGACCGGTTGTTTGGCGGACTCGTTGATTGCGAAAGGCAAATATAATAAAGAATATGATTGAACATAAAGATGTCGAGAAAAAGAAAACACTGGTTATAAAATTGTGGGATTATTTAAGAAGACAGCAGTATGAGTAGTGATATTAATAAACTTTGAAGTTGATCAAAATATGTAGATGTTAAAATTAGCTATAGAGGTCCACCAAAAATGACTTTATCGTATAATAAAATTATGTTTTTAAGATTTTCTACAGTAGGATGCAAGTAATTTGAACAATGTTGAATTCTATGATTCGAAAAACTGTATTTGTTTGCCAAACCAGAGATGATAATTCAATGCCATACACTCAACCTGAAATGTTGATTTTAAATATGAATATTTTTGGCCAATGAATATTAAGTTGGTCCCGAAAATTAGTTTCATTACAATACTCAAAACTATTGGGGAAAAAATTTAACTTTAAACTAAATGTATAAAGAATGTAAGTTTTCTATATTATGTGTTGTAGTTTACACTATTGTTTGGACTATAAACTGAGCTATAGACTGGTCAATAGGCTGCCCTCTAAACTGAGCTTTAACCTGAAAAGTAGACTACAGACTAAACTATTGACTGGACCATAGACTTGACTATAATCTCTAGTCGAGACTAATAACTGTACCGTAGGCTTGATTATAATCTGGACCGTTAGATAGATTTTTAAATGGACTTAAGTAAAGCCTGGGTTATAGTTTGAACTGTAGGCTATTCTATAGACTATAGACTGGATCATAGACTTGTTTATAATCAGGACTTTGCATTAGACCTTAAACTTGACTTCAATGTAGACTACTGGAATCTGATAGATAGACCCACCTGAGACACTGATTAAGGAGCGCACAACCGGACCGATGGATGCTAGGTGAATTCCTTCGGATTTGATGTGCATTGTCCTCTTTTCTAACTAACTAACTAACTAACTATCTATCTATCTATCTATCTATCTATCTATCTATCTATCTATCTATCTATCTATCTATCTATCTATATATCTATCTATCTATCTATCTATCTATCTATCTATCTATCTATCTATCTATCAATCTATCTATCTATCTATCTATCTATCTATCTATCTATCTATCTATCTATCTATCTATCTATCTATCTATCTATCTATCTATCTAACTATCTAACTATCTAACTATCTAACCATCTAACTATCTAACTATCTAACTGTCTAACTATCTAACTATCTAACTATCTAACTAAATAACTAAATAACTAACTAACTAACTAACTGACTAACTAAATAACTAACTAACTAAATAACTAACTAACTAACTAACTAACTAACTAACTAACTAACTAACTAACTAACTAACTAACTTACTAACTAACTAACTAACTAACTAACTAACTAACTAACTAACTAACTAACTAACTAACTAACTAACTAACTTACTTACTATCTTTCCAGCTTACTAACTTTCTTACTTACTAACCAACGACCTTTCTAACTTACTAACATTCTAACTTAATACGTTACTAATTGACTAATTTATGTACTTAGTAACTATAACCTAGACAATAGACTGCTAAACAGTCTTGTCTATAGACCGAGCTATAGCTTGGACTATAAGCTTTACTATAGTCTAGTTGTAGTCTGCACTATAGCTGGGATTATATATTGGGATATAGACTGTGCTTTAGTGTAGCTTAAAGACTAAACCTTAGTTAATTCTATAGACTTGATTACAGTTCATCAGGCCTATTGTCTAAACTGAAGTCTGGACTATATTGACTTTTATTTAACTTTTACTTAAACTTGAATTTTTATAGCAATTCTCATAAACTTTAGTAATTTAATAACTAATATAAATAAATAACAAATCCAAAAGAAACTATTCTTAAAATAGAGAGTAGAAATATGCTTTACGCATTCATATCTTATTTATGCAATACAAAAAAAAAAAAAAAAAAAACAGAACACAATAAAAAATGTCCAAGACCGAATGTACCTTAAAATCCTTATTATCCTGATTAACATAATTTAGTGTATATTGTGCCACAAATAAAATCTATTAAACTAGAAAAATAACCACCAACTGGTAACTCAATTTAATGCTTACATTTGAAATAGAATTTTTTTTGAAATAGAATTTTTACTGTAATGACAGCAAAGTCTTTGGTTGTATACGTTAATTTATGTACTCATAACGTAGTAGTGTAATGTAAGTAGTATCGTCTCTAATACGTAGTGTATTTTCATTCATTTACACATTTACATTCTTGCAGTTTCTTAACATTAATTTAACCAACCTTAGAAAATTATGCATGAATAATATAGTGACGGAAGAAATGGCAGAAGCTGAAGTTTTTATATTACATACTCATTCTGTTTCAGTCCATCTACTTATCTACTTTTGCTGTCTTTGCATTTTTCTGTTATTTTTGTAGGCTGACTAGTAGGTTGCTCTTTAAATTCGTCTGTCTAATGAATGGTGGGCGAGATACATATGTACGTTACTAAATATTTGTGTATGCGTTTGAATGTTAGTAATTTTGGTTATTGATATGAAAAAAAAACAACATAAATTTATTATTATTACTATTATTTTCTTCTACTAATACTTGTTCTTAACTTAACTGAGGTTTTTTTTGTTCTGTTCTTTTCTTTTTCTTTCTTTGGCCTTTTCTTAGAAAATTTATACATATTTTACTAATAATATTTGAGCAGTATCAAATGTCTTTCGAAAAAGAGCATTGAAATAGCACTGCTAGAAAACTTAATACTACTAAAAGTGTGCCTTAAGCTTATTATTTGGTATCATTAACATTTGCTTGATGTAACTGAAGTTTGACCTTTGACATTGAACTTGAACTTGTTACATTTTAAAAAGAAAAGCAGAGAGATTTTTAAGGTTTGCAGTAATTGTTTAAATAAAATATTTTCTTAATAAGCTAATTATTATATTATTAACTAATTAAGTTTAATAATTTTTTTGCCACAAAACAAGTATTATTTTCTTTTCAAAATTAAATTTGTAGCGCATTAACATGTTGTAGACCATTAAACTTATAACTATATACTGTTTACACTTTACAGCTTTCCAAATTTTACTAAAGACTACAGCTCTATAGTCTAAGCTGTAGGCCGTACTACAGTCTAACCAAAATTGTAAATTATAGTTCGTAATATGTTTTAAAGTCCAGCCTAAACAATCGTCAATATTATAATCTAAATTTAACCTGTACTACAGTCTGAACCAAGCGCGGATCCACGGGGGGAAGGAAATTAATCCACCTCCAACAAAACCGAACATTTTTCATACAAGATATTACAATAAGGAAGAAAGTAAGAGAAAAAAACAAATTTTCCCCCCAACACTCGATCCGTTTCCGGTGTAAACTATAGTCTGAACTGTGGTCTTAAATGGAGTCTGGACAATACTATTAGTTAAGACTGTAGATTAGGCTATAGTTTAGACTATACAATGCTCTTTACTATACTCTGGACTATACTCTGTCTGGACTGTAGTCTAGACTATAGTCTGGACTGTATTCTGGCTTATAGTCTGGACTGTAGTCTGGACTATAGCCTGGACTGTAGTCTGGATTATAGTTTGGACTGTAGTCTGGATTATAGTCTGGACTGTAGTCTGGACTGTAGTCTAGATTGTAGTCTGGACTACAGTCAGGACTGTAGTCTAGACTGTAGTCTGGACTATAGTATGAACTGTAGTCTGAACTATAGTTTTACTATAGTATGGACTGTAGTCTGGACTATAGTTTTACTATATAGTATGGACTGTAGTCTGGACTATAGTTTGGACTATAGTCTGGACTGTAGTTTGGACTATAGTTTGGACTGTAGTCTAGACTGTAGTCTGGACTATAGTATGGACTGTAGTCTGAACTATAGTTTTACTATAGTATGGACTGTAGTCTGGACTATAGTTTTACTATATAGTATGGACTGTAGTCTGGACTACAGTTTGGACTATAGTTTAAACTATAGTCTGGACCATAGTTTGGACTTTAGTTTGGACTATAGTTTGGACTATAGAGTGGACTATAGTCTGGACTATAGTTTGAACTATTCTTTGGACTATAGTCTGGACTATAGTCTGGACTATAGTCTGGACTATAGTTTGGACTATAGTTTGAACTATAGTTTGGACTATAGTCTGGACTATAGTCTGGACTATAGTCTGGACTGTAGTCTGCACTATAGTCTGGACTGTAGTCTGGATAATAGCCTTTACTGTAGTCTGGAATATTGTCTGGACTGTGGTTTGGACTATAATATGGACTGTAGTCAGGACTGTAGTCTAGACTGTAGTCTAGACTGTAGTCTGGACTATAGTCTGGACTACAGTCTGAATTATAGTCTGAAATATAGTCTGGACTATATTTTGGACAATAGTCTGGACTATAGTTTGGACTATAGTTTGGACTATAGTTTGGACTATAGTTTGGACTATAGTTTGGACTATAGTGTGGACTATAGTCTGGACTACAGTGTGGACTATAGTCTGGACTATAGTGTGGACTATAGTTCGGCCTATAGTGTGGACTATAGTCTGGCCTATAGTCTAGACTATAGATTGGACTATAGTGTGGACTATAGTCTGGCCTATAGTCTAGACTATAGATTGGACTATAGTGTGGACTATAGTCTGGCCTATAGTCTAGACTATAGATTGGACTATAGTCTGGACTATAGTTTGGAATAGAGTGTGGACTATAGATTGGACTATAGTCTAGACTATAGATTGGACTATAGTCTAAATTATGATAAGGAACATGGTCTTACCAAGAGTCGGGACTATAGTGCATACGTATATGCTGTACTATACTACGCACTGTATTGAAAGCTAGAGTTTGGATTATAATTTCAACGATAGTCTGTATTAGAGTCTACACTTTA
Source organism: Lucilia cuprina (assembly GCF_022045245.1). Lineage (NCBI taxonomy): Eukaryota > Metazoa > Arthropoda > Insecta > Diptera > Calliphoridae > Lucilia > Lucilia cuprina. The sequence goes on from NC_060953.1 coordinate 55,344,571, forward strand.
GTCTAAAATTTTGTGTGGAATATATTCTGGACTATAGTCTAAATAATAATATGAACCCTAGTCTGGTTAAAATTATAATCCAGACTCTAACATTCAATACAGTGCGCAGTATAGTCGTGAATGTACTTTAGTCCCTACTATATGTTAGACGATTGCCCAGATTATAATTTAGAAAATAGACTACAGTCTTAATTATAGTTGGAAATTGAACTATAGTCTGAAAAACAGTCTAAGCTATATCCTGTGGACTTTAGTCTGGACGATAATCTATATTATTGTCTATACTATAGTATAGTATATGTGATCTTTAGTCCAAACAATAGTCTGTACGAAAATATATGATGGACTATAATTTTAAACCGATATTCTTTAAATAATGTCGGTACCTGCTATTTTTATAAACCTCACTACACTTTTCGTAATAAGAAATACATATGCAATGCATATTAGCTTTCTTTATATAAAAAATCTAAGTCATTCATAACATATAACATATTGTACCCTATATCAGATATAAATATATTAAACTTACAAAGTTTAATATATTTTATAAAATTTTGAGACTTAAATTAATTTCAAATTTGTTACATGTTAAAATTATTGTTATAAGTAAAAGTTAAAATTTAGTCCTATTTTATCTAAGTAAAATAGCATTATACCCTAAAGTTATGTAGGGCGTTAAAATGATGACATATTTACACACAACCACTCATTCAAATGTATATTGTTAGTTTGTCTTTCTTCTATCTCTAACGTCTTCAGTCAGTTATTGAATTGTTTGTTTTCAACGTTTCGTATAACTATTGCCTGTTCTTGTGTTTTTCGATGTTTGCCTTTAAGACAATTGAAATTATCTTGTAATTTTAGACAAGAAAAGACAACGCGCACTAAAAACGTGCAATAGTTGTTGTTTTCGCTGCTGCTTTTATTGTCACTTGAGTTTTGACATAGATTTCCTCCTAAAGTGTAGGGTAAATATATTTACTATATACATATGTACATAAAAGGAGTGAAAGATTGTGGCAGTTTGGCATACAGGGAATGATTTAAGAAGTGACACTCTAAAGGCGTGTTTATCTTTTGACATACCAGACATAGAGTAACATATTCATCTTTCACATTAAGTGTTTGAAAAAGCACAAAACACAAAGATTCATACATACTGAAGAAATTAGAGCACTTTAAAATTTATAGTGAAAACTCCGATAAAAGTTTAAGGGAAAATATCACACATACATAATACATATTTCAATATTAATACAAATGATCACAGATTTAGATTTCTCAGAAAATGTATTTTTAAGTTTCCACTCAAAAAATCGATTTTTGGTGGGAAATATAAGTGATCACAGATTTTCACTCTTTTGGCACTAGTTTCTTCAGAAAATGGACTTTTATGTTTTAGTTAAAAAAATCGACTTTTGGTGGGAAATATAAATGATCACAGATTTTCACTCTTTTGGACCTAGCGCCTCTAGTTTCCCCAGAAAATGGACTTTTATGTTTTCGGCAAAAAAAAATCGATTTTTTGTGGGAAATATAAGTGATAATAGATTTTCACTATTTTGGTCCTAGCGCCTCTAGTTTCCTCAGAAAATGGACATTTATGCTTCGCCTCAAAAAATCGGTTTTTCACTCTTTTGGACCTAGCACCTCAAGTTTCCTCAAAAAATAGACTTTAATGTTTTAGTTCAAAAAATCGATTTTTATGGGAAATATAAGTGATTACAGATTTAAATTTTTTTGGTCCTAGTTTCCTCAGAAAATGGACTTTTAAGTTTTTATTTTAAATGGGAAGTATAAGTGATCACAGATTTTCACTCTTTTGGCCCTAGCACTTCTAGTTTCCCCAGAAAATGTTTTCGGCAAAATAATCGATTTTTAGTGGGAAATATAAGTGATCACAGATTTTCACTCTTTTGGCCCTAACGCCTCTAATTTCCTCAGAAACTGGACCTTTCTGTTTTCACTAAAAAATTGATTTTTGGGTGAGAAATATAAGTGATCACAGATTTTCATTATTTTGGCCCTAGCAAATAGTTTCCTCAGAAACTGGAATTTTATGTTTTCACAAAAAAATCGATTTTTGGTGGGAAATATAAGTGATCACAGATTTTCACTCTTTTGGCCCTAGCGCCTCTAGTTTCCTCAGAAAATGGACTTTTATGTCTTCATTAGAAAAATCGATTGTTGGTGAGAAATATAAGTGATCACAGGTTTTCACTCATTTCTCTAGTTTTCTCAGAAAATGGAATTTTATGTTTTTACTAAAAAATCGATTTTTGGTGGGAAATATAAGTGATTACAGATTTTCTTTTGGCCCTAGCGCCTCTAGTTTCCTCAAAAAATGTTTTAGTTAAAAAAATCGATTTTTGGTGGGAAATATAAGTGATCTCAGATTTTCACTCTTTTGGCCCTAGCGCCTCTAGTTTCCTTAGAAAATTGACTTTTATGTTTTCGGACAAAAAATCGATTTTTGGTGGGAAATATAAGTGATCACAGATTTTCACTCTTTTGGTCCTAGCTCCTCTAGTTTCCTTAGAAAATGAACTTTTATGTTTTCGGCCAAAAAATCGATTTTTTGTGGAAAATATAAGTGATCACAGATTTTCATTCTTTTGGTCGTAGCGCCTCTAGTTTCCCCACATAATGGACATTTATGTTTTCGGCCAAAAAATTGATTTTTTGTGGGAAATATAAGTGATCCCAGATTTTCACTATTTTGGCCCTAGCGCCTCTATTTTCCTCAGAAAATGGAATTTTATGCTTTCAGTCAAAAAATCGATTTTAGATGGAAAATATAAGTGATCACAGATTTTCACTCTTTTGGCCCTAGCGCCTGTAGTTTCCTCAGAAAATGGACTTTTATGTTTTCACCCAAAAAATCTATTTTTTGTGGATCACAGATTTTCCTCAGAAAATGGACTTTTATGTTTTTATTCAGAAAATCGATTTTTGGTGGGAGATATAAGTGATCATAGATTCTCACTCTCTTGGCCCTAGCGCCTCTAGTTTCCTCAGAAAATGGACTTTTATGTTTTCATTAAAGAATCGGTCTTTTTGTGGGAAATACAAGTGATCACAGATTTTTGTTCTAGTTTGCTCAGAAAATGGACCTTTATATTTTCATTGAAAAAATCGATTTTTTCGGAAATATAAGTGATCACAGATTTTCGTTCTTTTGGCCCTAGCGGCTCTAGTTTCCTCAGAAAATGGACTTTTATGTTTTCACTCTTTTGGCTCAAGTTCCTCTACTATCCTTAGAAAATGGAATTTTATATTTTTCGTTTCATCATATAAGTACTTAACTACTAGCTATTTGTTTAAGTATTTTGTTACCATTAAAAGTAGTAATACAGTTACAGACGAAATGTAATAAAAATTTGGAAAAAAATAAAAATAAAATAAGAACAAAACAAAAAAATATGCTACAGCAATGTTACAAGGAAAAAATTGTAAAACAATTCATAAGGCTATTTTATACAAATAAGATTTAGATAGATTGGGAAATGCCCCTTGGTATTGCGGTAGATACTTACAAAGATTTAAAATAATCTTCAAGTTGTTACAGTTACCGTTAGTCCCTTTATGCCTATTTATATAATTTAGCCAGCTTTATCTCTTAACCTTTTTTAACTAACCAAAAAAATTAACACCCTTGTTGCAAAAGCAACCTATAACAAATCATTAATAAACTTAAATGCTAAACCTTAGGTATACTTTAAGTAAGAAACATATTGAATATAAAGAATAAAAACTTAAACATTTAAGCTATTTTATATCACAGACAAAAGCTATTTTTCTCAATGTTTATACATATATAGGAGGTGTTAATACCAAATACTTACATCCAAACATTCTCCATACTTATAGATAGACAGACAGACAGACATTCTTACAAGTACTAGAACATTAACATGGAGAAAAAGTAATATGAAATCACTTGTAAAAAATCGTTTAGCTTAAATTCCTAGAAAAACATTCAACAACATTAATGTTAATGGAACGTAAAGCACACACATCCATATAGCAAAAAAAAATCGTGTTAATTCATTTCCCCCCACCCCTTTATTTATATTTCATTCTGCTAGCAAGAAATATTCAAAGCAATTCTTTTGGAGAAAAAGGGAAATCGTAAAAAATTTCAGGCATTACGAAAAAAAGGAAGTTAAATTCTTAATCATTTATAAGGATTAATATAGAAAAAAGGATTTTTTCTATGACTTGTGTTAAATTGTCTTTAATTTGAAAACATAGAAATAAAGTGAAGTTTATTAAACTTGATCTTTTGTAGTCAAAAGTTGCTGAGATTCTCTGTATCTTTATTAGTGAAAAATTTTGTTGAGGTTTCAGCATTTTTTTAGTGAAAAGTTGCGGCGTAAAAATTTGCTGTGTAAAATGTTTCTAGTGAAAAGTTTCTGAGATTTTCGGCATCATTTTCAAACAAAAGTTGCAGAGATTTTTAATAAATTTTCTAGTTTCTAGGATTCTGAGTGTCTTTGCTGTGTAAAATGTTTCTAGTGAAATGTTTCTGAGATTCTCAGCATCATTTTAAACAAAAGTTGCAAAGATTCTTAATAAATTTTCTTGTTTCTTAGATTCAGAGTCTCTTTTCTAGTGAAAAGTTGCTGAGATTTTCTGATTCTTCTTTAGTAAAAAATTGATCCCATTCGCGGACTCTTTTCTAGTGAAAAAATTTGTTGTTTCTTTTCTAGTTAAAAGTGTTCAGCCTCTTTTTTGATAAAAAGTTAATGAGATACTAAGTCTCTTTTCTGGAAAGAAAAGTTACTGAGATTCTTAGTTTAGTTTCTAATGAAAAGCTTTTGAGATTCTTTGACTCTTTTCTAGTCAAAAGGTTTGGAGTTTCTCAGATTCTCAGTTCCTCTCTTCTGGAAAGAAATTGCTGTTTCTCATTTTATTTTCTAATGATAAGTTTTTAAAATTCTCAGACTCATTTTAGTGGAAAGTTTTAGAGTCCCTCACACTCTTCTCTAGTAAAAAGTTATTGAGATTCTAAGCCTTTTTTCTAATAAAAAGTTGCAGAGATTTTCACTCTCTTTTCGAATCAACAGATGCATATACTCTCAGCATCTTGAAAGTGAAATGTTGCTAAGATTTTTAGTCCATTTTCAAGTAAAAAGTTTCTGAGATTTTCAGCTTTTTTAAAGTGGATAATTGCAAAGATTATCACAGATTTTTCTCCTAAAGTTTGGTGAGATTCCCAGCATCATTACTAGTAAAGAGTTGATGAGATTCTCGATCTCTTCTTTAGTAACAAATTGCTGAGACTCTAAATCACTTTTTGAATAAAAAGTTGCTAAGTTTTCTGGCATCTTTTATAGTAAAAAGTTTCTGAAATTTTTAGGTTTTTATAGTGGAAAGCTGCAAAGATTCTCAACGATTTTTCTCTTAAAGTTTCCCAGCGTCATTACTAGTAAAGAGTTGATGAGATTCTCAAATACTGAGGTTTTCAGATACTCAGCATATTTTCTATTGAAAAGTATCTCAGATTCTCAGTCCCTTATTTCTAGTATAAAGTTCTCAGTCTCAATTCTAGTGAAAATTTGCTTAGATTCTCAGTATTTTTTCCATTGAAAAGTTTATGAGATTCTCAGAATTTTTTCGAGTAAAATGTTGCTGAGAAGCTCTTTTGTAGAAAAAAAGTTGCAGAGATTTTCAACGAATATTGTAGTAAGAAATTTCTGAGATTTCCAGTCTCCTTTCAATAATAAGTTTCTCAATCTCTTTTCTAGTAGAAAGTTCTCAGTCTCAATTCTAGTGAATATCTGCTTAGATTCTCAGTATTTTTTCCATTGAAAAGTTGATGAGTAAAATGTTGGTGAGAATCTCTTTTGTAGAAAAAAGTTGCTGAGATTTTCAGCCTCTTTTGTAATAAGAAATTTCTGAGATTCCCAGTCTCCGTTCATTAATAAGTTGGTAAGATTCTCAGCCTTTTTTATTAAATAGTTTCAGAGATTGTCAGCCACTTTTCTAGTGAATAGTTTAAGAGATACTCAGACTTTTTTTTAAGTGAAATGTTTCTAAGATTCTTAGACTTTTATCGAGTAAAAAGCTATTGAGATCGTCAGCATGCTTTCGAATGAAATGTTTCTTAAATTTTCAACATCTTAACTAGTGAAATGTGGCTGTCCTTATCTCAACTGAATAATCTTCCAGAAGTAAGCTTTACATCATTTTTACGTACCAGGCCATTCGGATGTAGTTGGCAACGAAATGGGCGAATGTGAAAGCAATACCATTTGACGGAAAAAAAAGATGTATTAAAAATATGGGTGAGTGAATGCCATAAGGCCTCTTGAAATAATGAAATTATTGGTACCAGCACAATAATCCTATTTGGTGATCCTGATGAAAGCAAGACGAAAAATCTCCTCAATATGCCCAAGTGTGATGTTAGTACGTAGTGGATACATAGGATTACGAGCACATCTATAGGACATTGGACGTGCTGTCCAATGTCCAAGCATGTAGAGAGAACAGTGAAACTCTGGAACACTTCCTTTGCCTCTGTCCGCAGATCTATACATCAAAACATCTTGGAAATGTTCCTGTCCAACACTGATTGTAAGATTCTTAGGAATTACGTGTAGAAAACAGAGCACTACGGGATTTGATATAGTATACATCCTATCTATCAACATAACCTAACCTATCAACATATTTCCTAGTGAAAAGTAACTTTTTCTCTCTAGTTAACTTATAGTTAACATTTTAATATTAAAAATTTCAAGGAAATTGTTACAAAATTTAAATAAAATTCTCAAAAAAATATTCAATATAAAATTAAATTAATACAGGAAATTTTTAAATGTTTGCTTACAATAATACGCATACATACATATTTATGTACATATGCAAATAGATTTCACTGAGCTATAGCAACTCCTTTGAACTTGAAATTATTCCAGCATTTATTTTTCCAAAAGATAAGTTCTTTCTTTTACTAAACTGATTTATAATGGAAAAAAAAACTTGTAAATAATTCATGAGTTTTTGTTTATTACTAAATATTTTTATCAGTTTTTTTTACAAAAAAAAGTAAAACAAAACAACTAAAAGAAATTAATATGAATATTTTAAATATTTAATGAAAACAAAAACTTTAGATAAGGGAGATTTGTTTGCTATTATTTTTGCTGTTACACTTTAAGCTTAAGCAAAAATACTTGTATAAATAATATATATTATTGATTGTATAATTTTAAAAATTTAAATCTCAGGACTATTTCAGGTCCTGCCCAATTGGAGTTTAAATTTTCTATTTAGGAAAAAAGGGAAAAGTCAACAGAAATCTTAAGTAATTTGTTTTCATTCTTTGTGCGTTTTTTAAAAAGTGTTTAAATTGACTTTTATTTTTTTAGAAACGTTTGGTTAAAAAATTATATTAATGGTGAAATATTATTACAATTTAACTTACATTTTATTTACACAATAAAAAACAATTGTTCTAAACATGTTCGTTACTATAAAGAAAGTATTTACTTTATGTTTGAAAAAAAAAACAAAGCAGTTATGTAGTTTTAAACTTTTATCATTGCTATACATGAGAGTTAGCACATAAAACTTATAAATAAATTGAAGAGTGTGAAAAACCTTTTTTCTAAATTAAATCCAACATAATATTTATCCATCTGTTACAATCACTGACATTGTGTGATATAAATCACGAAAGAAAAACGCTCATGTGTTAAAAGTTAATAAACTCAATAGATTTGATGTGTTTAAAAGTAGACAACCAGAAAAACGATTCAAGAGTGTTTAATTTGGATTTATACAATCATATACATACTATTTAGATCTACTTTAATTCTATTTCAGTTCCAGTTCAGTTCTAGCTCAATTTTAGTTCAGTTTCACTTCTAGTTTAGTTCAGTTCTAACTCAGTTTTAGTTCAGTTTCACTTCTAGTTTAGTTCTAGTTCAGTTTTATTTCAGTTCTAGTTTAGTTCTAGTTCAGTTCTAGTTTAGTTCTAGTTCAGTTCTAGTTCAGTTCTAGTTCAGTTCTAGTTCAGTTCTAGTTCAGTTCTAGTTCAGTTCTAGTTCAGTTCTAGTTCTAGTTCAGTTCTAGTTCAGTTCTAGTTCAGTTCTAGTTCAGTTCTAGTTCAGTTCTAGTTCAGTTCTAGTTCAGTTCTACTTCAGTTCTAGTTCTAGTTCAGTCTAAGTTCTAGTTCAGTTATTATTTCTAGTGCAGTTCTTGCTCTGCTTTTGCTATGTGAAATTTATTAAAACATCTCCGTTAGTTTAGAAGACACTAAATTATTAATGCCCAAGTACATCGGAAAACAAATTTGCTAACTTTTAATAAAAAATATCGTAATTTGAACAAATAAGTTATCTTCAAGTTTTAATTTTCAAAACAAATTTATAGAAAAGTATTCTTTAACTTATAAAATCCTATTGGATATACATATATTTACAAAAACCCCAACAATATGTACATACATGCATATATATTTATGTGTGTACATAAAAGCTCGCTCTTTTCTCTACAATCGTGTACCAATTCCACATATATTTGTTTATTCAGAAACAAAATGAAAATGAAACAAACATTCAGTATCATGTCAATAGTGTGTTAGTCATTATCACAGTGTTTTTATTATAAAGTGGCCTCACCTCATAGACACAGCTGATTATTTTTTATTTTTCAAACGCAAAAAATAGGAAAATTTGACAGAAGTATAGGTTATTACAAAAACAAGTGGCTAATTTTGACAGTTTGATTAGGTGTATAACAAAAACAATTGAATGTGTTTTTTTTGTAGATGTTTGTTGTATGTACAACAAATTCTGTTGTCACTTTAGTAATACACTTGGGTAATTATTAGATAATATCACTTTAATAATTCTCTTGCGTTTTTAAATCAATACAGTACAACCTCTATTTGTTGAATTATTTAATAATTGAAAATAAAAAAAATCATTTAAAAGTATAAACTAAGATATTTATAATTTAAATTAAGAAATACAGAGTTTAGAAAGAATATTATGTAAAATTATTTTTTAATTTTTAATAAACACACTAACCGAGAATTTACTGTAGTTTCATTTCAACTGAGCTTAACTAAAAGTGAGACACAAATTGTATTTCATTTATTTCTCTCACAATATAAAACAGTCTTACTCAATTTGTTGTAGTGAAAGCATTAAAAATATTATTACCTAATTTATTTGTTTATTTATATTTTTTTATTAACTATGGAAAATCACCGCCTGCAAGTTGTGAATAAAGTTACACAAAATCCCTATTTACTGGCCTATATCTTCAAATTCACATCGTGTCAAACACAGTTGAAATTAATAAAAATCTCTGGTTATTTTCAATATGTCATCCAATATCATATTTGGAAAGTGAAATATCAAAATCTACAAATCGAAGAAGATAAACCGAGTTATACGATTGCGAGTGTGAAGCCCGAAGAAATTCTAAGACAAATACATTTTCAAGAATTTCTATATTTAAGTGTTGACATTATAAAACAATTAAGCATTTCTAGTTACTCGTATCAGCAGCGCTCAATAATATTCCAGCTTGAGAGAGTATTTCCAAATTTAATAGCTTTACGACTCGAAAGCTTTTTATTTAAAGGGAATGAAGACTACAAGTATCTGAGGAAAATTTTTCCAAATTTAAAAAAACTCTATATAAAAAATTGTTTTGCCGATAATTCTCTTACACATCCAATCATAAGCAAGGACAATTTGCCAAGGGAAATTTTCGTACAGTGGCCCTATTTGGAAGAATTGAGAATAAAACATTTTAAAAAATATTCCATAGATGGAAAAATGTGTCCACAACATGTTTATGTGAAAAATGATTTGGATAAAAAATGATTTTAATAAAATAAATGAAAGTTATGAAATAAAAAAGGAAGAGTTAATTTGTTTCTATCAGTTTGTTTTAGAGCCCTGATCGGCAAAGAGCTTTGTTTACACTGTAAACTTTAGAACTTTCTTGCACTTTTAATTACACACATGTATGCTTACACATGTATAAAAAACGACAAAAACTAGTAAGAGAGCTTATTTATACTCTCAGCCGATGTAGGTTTTAGAGAGTTTTCGATAACTTCTCTTTTTATAGAGAATTTTAATAATTTCTCTCTTTATAGAAAGTTGTCGATATATTCTCTCTTTGAAGATTATTTTTTCATAATTACTCTTCTTATAGAAGAGCCTATGGTTAAGATCGGTCACATTGAAAGGTTATACACAACTACTATCGGACGTGCCCGAGCATACCAGACACAGAATATATCGAAAAGTTTTAAACGCTGATCCCTAATAGAATGTCTTGGTAAAGTAAATCATTGGAGCAAATACCAGTAGGAATCCGCTGCTATACGTATGGCTCCATTTACCTAATCAGAACACAAGCATCAAGGCAGAAGTCGGAGAAATAACGGAATGTGTAAATTGGATTACTATATATATGGCGCCTACAGGTCATAATATATTTAACCACAGCTAGAAAATAATTGGGGCGAGATCAGGTGATTAAAACTGAGACCGTATTGGATTGTAAGAAGGTTTTAACTGAACACTCTTCCAGAGATAAGATTTACAACATATGGGTAGGTATTAGAACACTCGATAGTAGTCGGCAACGAAAGGGCGAATGTAATAGCTTTAAAAGGAAGGGACCTCGAGGTAGGTATCCTGATGAATGCAAAACTATCCGACGCATCTAAAGCTGAATCAAAAATATGGATAAGAGAATCTCATAAGACCTCTTGGAATAATGAAACAGTGGGTAAAACCGCAAAAATCCTATGAGGTGACCTTGATGAAAGCAAGACGAGAAATTTCCTCAAAATGAGGAAGTCTTAAGTTAGATGGTAAGTATTCTAAGCGGACGCATAGCACTTAATGCTCATCTACACAAAATTGGACGTGAGGATTTAGGCGAATGTAGAGCATGTGCAGAGGGCGGCAACGAAATTCTGGAGCACTTTCTTTGCCACTGTCAGGCATTCGTCCAAGTTAGATCCAAGTATCTTGGAAGTAATGTTATTCCGGAAATAACATTTTATCGTTTTTTTACATGTGTAAGCATACGTGCTTATGAAATTTAGAAAACTATTTGCCGATCATGGTCCTAAACCTAACTTACAAATTCTCTATTTAAAGTAGCGAAAGGCAGAGAGTATAAAATTACTCCTGACTAGTTTTATTTGTTTTTATACTTGTGAGAGCATATGTACGAGTGAAAGAAAGAGTACAAAAAAGCTCATTTGAGAGCTCATTGTATAATAATAAATTATAATTATAAATTAACGAATTACTTCTTTTTTAGTTAAATTTAAATGATAAATTTTTAATAAATTATAAATTTATGTTGATGTGTTATCTCTTCATAAATAATTTTTAAGACGTTCTCTGTTTTCAGAGAATTCTCTTTAATTTAAGAATTTTGAATACATTCTTACGGAGTAGAAAGTTTTTGACAAATTTCTTTTTTTTTAAAGAATTTATAGAAAAATGTCTAAAATGTTCTGAATTTATAAAGATTTTCATTTTGTTTTTATAAAAATTCATGAATTCTTTATACTAAATTCTTTATAAAAAGACAATTTATCAAAACTTCTATACAAAAAGTGAATTTAATAAAATTTATCTAGAAAGAATTTAATTTAAAATCTTTATAAAGAGGGAATTGATTGAAAACTCTCTATAAGCGAAAATTTTATGTAAAAGAAAAATGATCAAAAAATCTCTAAAGTTGGAGGTCCACCCCACGAGTTGACACGTAGAATCCTTAAAGTAGATCTACTTTCTACTTTCATAAGCGCACCTGGAATATGTCAACTGATTTTGACATTTTATATAATTTTTTTTTGTGCGTATCTATCAATTTAAACAAGATTTAACGATGAAATAAAGTATAACTGTAAACAAGTGATTTTTTTTTCAAATAAAACAAAAGATGACGCTTAAAAAGCGTTGCTTGTAACTTAAAGCACAGATCGGCAAAGAGCTTTGTTAAGAGCTTTCTTGCACTCTTAATTTCAGGCACATGTATAAAAAACGGTAAAAACCAGGAAGAGAACTTATTTTTTACTCCCGATGTAGGCTTTAAGTCCTACATCGGGGGACTTAAAGCGAAATAGTTATGAAAAGCGCGTAATGCCTCGACGCGTAGAGTGGACCTCCTGCTTAAAGTTATTTTATCGAAAAATTAACGGTAAATTTATTTTTTTTTATATATTTCGATAAAAACTCACTTCCTCCATAAATTTATAAATAATTTTCAATAAATTCATTCTTTATAGAGATGTATTAAATATTTTTAGATAAATTCTCTCTTTATTGCGATGTTTTTTGAATATCTCTTTATAGATAAATTTTCTCTTCACAGAGAATTTTCGATAAACTCTCCTCATAGAAAAATTTAATTAAATTCACTTCATATAAAAAGAAGTTTTGATATATTCACTATTTTTATAAATTCCCTCTTTACAGAGAATTTTTGAAAATGTTCTGCTTTGATAGAGAAGTTTTGATATGTTAACTCTTTCTAGAGAAGTTTTGATAAATTTTCACTTTTTTTTAAATTTTCGATAATTTTTTCCTTCATTTTAAAATTTATAGACATTTTCCAACAAATTTTTTATTTTCCGAGAATTTTCTTCTTTTTAAAATTGGAGCTTTAAAAGTCTTTCCAAAACAATTTTTTTATTTTTATTTCCAATAGTTGATTTCCCATTGTTTAATTAAATAAAAAATATTTTTAAAGCATTTCTTCTTTCTGCTGCTCAAATGAGACTAATTTGGATTGAATGTATGCATCATTTGTTAATAATTTTTTCTACAACAATTTTTAGTTAGCTTTAAAAGAACCTGTTTGGAATTGAAACATTAAAGATGAGAATAGTATATAAAGCTTTATTAAATTCTTGTAAATTTTTTCTAGTATTAGTGTAATACGTAAAAAGCTTGCAATGAAATTATTTTATGGAAACGTAAATATTTTTTTTTGCAAAACGCAAAAAAGTTAGAAAGAAATTAGAAAAAATTCTCAATAAATAAACGAAAATTCTTCGAATTTCTTCTATTAAAAGAAGATAAGTTAAATTTTCGATTAATTCCTTTTTAAAAGAAAATAATTGATAAACTGTCTCTTTATATAGATTTTTCGATAAATTTTTGTAGGATTTTTTATAGACGAATTTCTATGAATTACTTTTGTCTTTGAAAATTTTCAATCAATTCTCCTTTTTATCTTTTTTAAATGTTTATTTTATTAATGCCGCTAATATAGACATTTTTTGATAAATTTTCTTTATAAAAAATTTTGACTTTTAAGAAAATTTCCAATAAATTCTCTCTTTATGGAGAATTTTTGAAATATACTCTCTTAGTTTAAAAGCTCCCATAAATACTCTCTTTAAAATCCAGATTGGCAAAGAGCTATGTTAAGAGCTTTCTTGCACTCAGACTTATGTATGCTTACACATGTAAAAAAAAACGGTAAAAAACCTATAAGAGAACTTATTTTTAACTCTCTGCCGATGTAGGCTTTAAAACATATTTTTCAATAAATTCTCTCTTTATACTTTTTTCCGAAAAATTCTGTATATTTTTAGAAACTTTTCGAAAAATTCTCTCTTTATGTATTGCTTAAAATATACTCTTTTCTTGATGTTGTTTTGATAAATACTCTTTTTATAAAACATTTCTTATTAATGCTCTCTTTGTAAAGAATTTTCGTAAATTATCTTGTTACAGAAAATTTTCAACAAATTCTCTCTTTATAATAGAGAAGTTTTGATAATTTTTTCTCTTTATACCCTACATCGGCAAAGAGAAAAAAGACGTTCTCTTATAGGTTTTTCACCGTTTTTTTATATATGTGTAAGCATACATGAGTCTAAAATTAAGAGTGCAAGAAAGCTCTTAACAAAGCTCATTGCCGATCTGGGCTTTATACAGATTTTTCAATAATTTTTTACAGTGTTTTTTATTTAATAATTTCTATCAATTGTCTCTGCCTTGAAATTTTCAATCAATTCTCCTTTTTCTCTCTATAAAGAATTTTTCATAAATGCTTCTTTTATTCCTTTTTTTCGACAAATTATTTATTTTTAATTTCTATTTCGACTAATTCTTTATTTTTAGAAAATTTTCAACAACTTCTTTTCTTAATAGAGAATTTCAAAAAAAATATTATCTTTGTGTAGAAGATTTGATAAATACGCTCTTTAAAAAAACATGTTTGGTATATACTCCCTTTATATACAAAACTTTTAATGATTATCTCCTTAGAGAGGTTTCGATAAGTTCTCTCATTAAAGAGATTTTTCGATAAATTTTTATCTTTATACATTTTTTCGACAAATTCTGTCTATTTAGAATCTTTTCGATATATTCTCTCATCAAGATTTTTTGATAAGTAGGTACTCTCTTAATAAAGGATTTTTGATTACTTATCTCTTTGTAGAGTATTTTTGTATATTCCCTCTTTATAGAAAAGTTTTAAGAAATTTTTTAATAAACTTTCACAAAATTTTAAAAAATTTTAAAAATTCCAACAACTCTCTTTTTAAAGAAGCCTTTTTATTAATTTTCTAATTCAAGATCTTTATACAAATTTCGACAAATTCTCTCTTTATACAAAATTTTTGAAAAATACTGATTTTCTGTGGAAGTTTTGATAAATACTCTCTTAAAAAAATATGTTTGAATAATTTTCTCTTAATACAAAATTTTCGATAAATTATCTCTTTATTGAGAAATTTTGATAAATTCTATTTTTGTTATTTTTTAAAATTCCCTCTTTATAGAAAAGTTTCAATAAATTCTCTGTTCATAGATATTTGTTGATAAATTCTCTCTTTAAAGAGAAGTTTTTTGAAATTCACTTTTCCGATAAATTTTTATAGAATTTTTTTTTATAAAATAATTTCTATTCATTTTCTTTGCCTTAAAAATATTCTCTCAATTTTCATTATAAAGATTTTTTAATTCTCAATTTTTGCAGCTTTTTCAAATGCATTTTAATTTTCGACAACTTTCCACATGGAATCTTTATACAAAATGCAGTTTTATACTTGTATTTTATATATTTTATTAAAAAAAAAAACTTTTATATTCTATATTCAATCAATTTTTTTAAATCATTTAATAAAATCACTTCTTAAATAAATGTTTTTAGAAAAGAACTTTCCGCCAGGTGTATATCTTTTAAAATGTTTAATTTTTAATTCTTGTAAAAACACCAGCAACTCGAAAATATTACTTGGCACATTTTCCTTTCTTAGAATTGGAGCTTTAAAAGAATCACCAAAACTATTTTCTATACACAATTTTCTTATATTTGGAAAGGTTTTGAATATAAAATAAAAGTCATCATGTCCTCTCAGCAACTTGAATCCTTTCATATACAGCTCTATCAGATTGGGAAAAACCACGTTATCAAGCTGAAAAATCAGTGCTTGCTCATCATAAGAGTATATAGAAATATGTAATTGTTTGATATTGTTGGTATTTAATAAAAGAAATTCTTTAAAATATTTTTCTTCTAAAACTTCGTTTGATGTTACATTTTTAATTGTGTAATTTGGTTGATTTTGTTGAAACTGCAAATTATGATATTTAGTTTTCCAGATGTAACTTACTATGACATTTTGAAAATAGTTACAAGTTTTTGCTAATTTTAATTGCGTTTGTAAATTAGTGTATTTGAATATATTGGCGAGTAAATACGGATTGCTAATGACTTGATCCAAAATTTCAAGTTGTTGAATTTCCATTATTTTTAAATTAAAAATTTTAATGCGTTCAATATAAAGTAAGACCGATTTGATTAATAAATTTGTGAATAATGAGACTCTTGTAGCAGTGAAGTTAAGCATTTTAAGAACCTGTTTGGAATTGAAACATAACAGATGCGAAAATAAAAAGCTTAAGTGAATTCTTGTTAATTTGTATGCCCTACACCATTAAAGTGTGGAGATTACTGTAGATTTGTGTTGATATTTGTAACACCTAAAAATATTGGTCCTACATCCACCTAATAGCAATCGGTTTAGAATCTTTTTATAATCGGCAATCGGCTTAGAATAAATTTCTAAGATAATTTAGCCATATCCGTCTGTTATCGAAATTCCTATACTTATAAAAGGTACATATATCGAAAATCCCTATTTTACTATAAAATGAACATTTATCGAAAAACACGTATAAAAAGAGAATTTTAAAACTTTCTCTATAAAAAGGAAATTTACTGAACATTTTTTAAAGAATAAAATTTATTGAGAATTCTCTTTACAAACAGAATTTATCGAAATTTTAGATAAATTCTCTACAAAAAGAGAATTTGTCAAAAATTCTCTACAAAAAGAGAATTTGTCAACAATTCACTACAAAAAGAGAATTTATCGAAAATTCTCTATATAAAAAGAGAATTTATCGAAAATTCTCTATATAAGAAGATAATTTATCAAAAATTCTCTATAAGAAGAGAATTTATCAAAAATTCTCTATAAGAAGAGAATTTATCAAAAATTCTCTATAAGAAGAGAATTTATCGAAAATTTTCTATAAGAATAGAGTTTATCTAAAATTCTCTATAAGAAAAGAGTTTATCTAAAATTCTCTATAAGAAGAGAATTTTATAGAAAAATCTCTATAAAAAGACAATTTATCAAAAATTCACTATAAAAAGAGAATTTTTCGAAAATTCTCTATACAAAGATAATTTATGGAAAATTCTCTATAAAAAGAGAATTTATGGAAAATTCTCTATAAAAAGAGAGTTTATGGAAAATTCTCTATAAAAAGATAATTTATGGAAAATTCTCTATAAAAGGCGAATTTGTCGAAAATTCTCTATAAAAAGAGAATTTATGGAAAACTCTTTAGAAAAGGAGAATTTGTCGAAAATTCTCTATAAAAAGAGAATTTATCGAAAATTCTCTATAAGAAGATCATTTATGGAAAATTCTCTATAAAAAGAGAATTTATGGAAAATTCTCTATAAAAAGAGAGTTTATGGAAAATTCTCTATAAAAAGAGAATTTATGGAAAATTCTCTATAAAAAGAGAATTTATGGAAAATTCTCTATAAAAGGAGAATTTGTCAAAAATTCTCTTTAAAAAGAGAATTTGTCGAAAATTCTCTATAAAAACAGAATTTGTCGAAATTTCTCTATAAAAAGAGAATTTGTCGAAAATTCTCTATAAAAAGAGAATTTATCGAAAATTCTCTATAAGAAGAGAATTTATCGAAAATTCTCTATAAGAAGAGAATTTATCGAAAATTCTCTATAAGAAGAGAATTTATCGAAAATTCTCTATAAGAAGAGAATTTATCGAAAATTCTCTATAAAAAGAGAATTTATCGAAAATTCTCTATAAAAAGAGAATTTATCGAAAATTCTCTATAAGAAGAGAATTTATTGAAAATTCTCTATAAAAAGAGAATTTATGGAAAATTCTCTATAAAAGGAGAATTTGTCAAAAATTCTCTATAAAAAGAGAATTTATGGAAAATTCTCTATAAAAAGAGAATTTATGGAAAATTCTTTATAAAAGGAGAATTTGTCAAAAATTCTCTATAAAAACAGAATTTATCGAAAATTCTCTATAAGAAGAGAATTTATCGAAAATTCTCTATAAGAAGAGAATTTATCAAAAATTCTCTATAAGAAGAGAATTTATTGAAAATTCTCTATATAAGAAGAGAATTTATCAAAAATTCTCTATAAGAAGAGAATTTATCAAAAATTCTCTATAAAAAGAGAATTTATCGAAAATTTTCTATAAGAAAAGAGTTTATCTAAAATTCTCTATAAAAAGAGAATTTATCGAAAATTCTCTATAAAAAGAGAATTTATCGAAAATTCTCTATAAGAAGAGAATTTATTGAAAATTCTCTACAAAAAGAGAATTTATCGAAAATTCTCTATACAAAGATAATATATGGAAAATTCTCTATTAAAAAAATAATTTATGGAAAATTCTCTATAAAAGGCGAATTTGTCGAAAATTGTCTATAAAAAGAGAGTTTATGGAAAATTCTCTATAAAAAGATAATTTATGGAAAATTCTCTATAAAAGGCGAATTTGTCGAAAATTCTCTATAAAAAGAGAATTTATGGACAACTCTTTAGAAAAGGAGAATTTGTCGAAAATTCTCTATAAAAAGAGAATTTATGGAAAATTCTCTATAAGAAGATCATTTATGGAAAATTCTCTATAAAAAGAGAATTTATGGAAAATTCTCTTTAAAAAGAGAATTTGTCGAAAATTCTCTATAAAAAGAGAATTTGTCGAAAATTCTCTATAAAAAGAGAATTTGTCGAAAATTCTCTATAAAAAGAGAATTTATCGAAAATTCTCTATAAGAAGAGAATTTATCGAAAATTCTCTATAAAAAGAGAATTTATCGAAAATTCTCTATAAAAAGAGAATTTATCGAAAATTCTCTATAAGAAGAGAATTTATTGAAAATTCTCTATAAAAAGAGAATTTATGGAAAATTCTCTATAAAAGGAGAATTTGTCAAAAATTCTTTATAAAAAGAGAATTTATGGAAAATTCTTTATAAAAGGAGAATTTGTCGAAAATTCTCTATAAAAAGAGAATTTATCGAAAATTCTCTATAAAAAGAGAATTTATCGAAAATTCTCTATAAGAAGAGAATTTATCGAAAATTCTCTATAAGAAGAGAATTTATTGAAAACTCTCTATAAAAAGAGAATTTATTGAAAACTCTCTATAAAAAGAGAATTTATCTTAAATTCTCTAAAAGACGAGAATTTATCAAAAATACTCTATATAAACAGAATTTATCGAAAATTCTCTATAAAAGGAGAATTTTCTATAAAAGGAGAATTTTTCGAAAATTCTCTATAAAAAGAGAATTTATCGAAAATTCTCTATATAAACAGAATTTACTGAAAATTCTCTATAGAAAGAGAATTTATCAAAAATTCTCTATAAAAGAGAATTTATCGAAAATACTCTATAAAAATAGAATTAATCAAAAATTCGCTATAAAAAGAAAATTTAACGAAAAAAGAGAATTTATCGAAAATTTTATATAAGAATAGAATTTATCGAAAATTATATATTAAAAGAGAATTTATCGAAAATTCTCTATATAAACAGAATTTGTAGAAAATTTTCTATAAGAAGAGAATTTATAGAAAATAATAGAGAATTTATCGAAAATTCTGTAACAAGAGAACTTATTGAAAATCCAATATTCACTAAAAAGAGAAATTTATCAAAAATTCTCTATTAAAAGAAAATTTAGGCAACATTTTCTATAAAGAGAAATTTTGTCAAAAATTCTTAAAAAACGAGAATTTATCGAAGATTCTTTATAAATAATAGAATTTATTAAAAATTCTCTATTTGAAAAATTATTATTTTTTTTAAATTTATCCATTAAGAGAAAAGAATTTATCTTCTTGTAGATGAAATTTTCAGAGGTTGTCGGATTTTTAATTATATTTCCGATAAGTATGGATCCAAACTGAAAGTTTGTTGCTAGTCTGAAACTTATGTGAAAGTTCATCTGATAGAATTGTTGGAGATTTGGATCCCGAAAATGTGTTCTTAAAAATTAATTTCAATAAAGACATATATATATAATTTAGAGTCTATATCAAACTAAAATTGTGATTTATCATGAAAAAATTCAAATTTTCGCCACAGTAATTAAAATGTTTCAAATTACAATTCTTAAATGAAACAATTCTAAAATAGATATTATTTTATAGTAAAAAATATATTTATAATATAAATATTTTTATATTTATTGCGGTTAATTCTTCTTTAGATACATTTCATAATGATCTATCTTTCAAGCTCTTTAAATCAGTTTAAAAAAATTCATTGCGTAGAATACATTAACGATTAATAAACTCTTCTAAATCAACACTAAAATTCACTCTACAAAAAAATGGATACTCAAAGTTCTACCATCATCGACCAAATTTCACAAAATCCTTTTTTACTAGCACACATATTTAAATTTCTAACTTGTCAAGAACTATTGAAATTGGCAAAGATATGCGAAAATTTCCACGATCTCATTGTAAATCATATTTGGAAATTAAAATACGAAAATCTACATATTTTGGAATTTATGTCAAAATATATAATTTCAAATGTTACGCCTAATGAAATACTCTTGGAAAAGGATTACATGGAATTTTTGCAATTAAATGTTAACAACATCAAACAATTGAAAATCAGTACATTTTCTATGTTAAATAAATGTTCCATAACATTTCAGTTGAATTTAGAATTTTCAAATTTAAGTGAATTGAGTGTAAGGGATGTGAAATTTATGGCGGATGATATTAAATGTATAACAAGAAATTTTCCCTATTTAAGAAAGTTCGATATTAAAAACTGTTTTCGTGCAAATGGTGCTGCTATACATACAATGAAAGATTTAGACAATGACATTTTTGAGAGATTAATGCATTTGGAAGTTTTAAAAATTGAACATACTTTTCAAAATGTTTACTATAGAAAACAATTATGAAAAAAGTTGTAATGAAATATTGTAAATATAACACTTATATGCAAGCCAGTTAATATACCGCTAGACCTGCAAATCTGATTTATAATTATAACCATATAATTATAAATAATAAATGCAACGATTAAGTATGGTAACACAAAATTAGACAAGATTTTAATTATTTAAATAAATTAAAACGAAGCTATCATATTAAGAATAATTTTTATTTGAAGTTTGTTTTACAGGACACTAAATAGCTAATATGTTATGAATTAGAACTGAACTAGAACTGAACTAGAACTGAACTAGAACTGAACTAGAACTGAACTAGAACTGAACTAGAACTGAACTAGAACTGAACTAGAACTGAACTAG
>NC_060953.1:55365547-55367221 GCF_022045245.1 Lucilia cuprina
TTCTAGTTCTGTTCTAGTTCTGTTCTAGTTCAGTTCTAGTTCTGTTCTAGTTCTGTTCTAGTTCTGTTCTAGTTCTGTTCTAGTTATGTTCTAGTTCTGTTCTAGTTCAGTTCTGGTTCTGTTCTAGTTCTGTTTTAGTTCTGTTCTATATCTGTTCTAGTTCTGTTATAATTCTGTTCTAGTTCTGTTCTAGTTCTGTTCTAGTTCTGTTATAGTTCTGTTCTAGTTCCATTATAGTTCTATCCTAATTCTGTTTTAGTTCTATTCTAGTTCTGTTCTAGTTCAATTAGTCCAATATAATCAAGTTCCGTATTGTTATCCTTGCATAGAACTAAGTAATAAAATTCTTTGAATAGTTTTTTTTTTGATCCACATCATTTTTAATTCAGTCCAAATGAAGCAGTAAAACCTCAACATTTTGTTATAATTTTTATTTATTTAAATATTATTTTTTAACAAAATTTCAACCTGAAACTATTATATATAATCAATTACTCACTGAAGTAACAAAAACTATTTTTAAAACCAACAATATAAATAAAAAACAACCAGACTAATAAAAATATATTTATCTATATTTTTTTAAAAAAGTTTTCTAAAACTTTTATTTTGATACAAACCATTCTATACAATATAAATCAAAAGCTTAAAAGAAAGAAACAAATCAAAACTAAGTATTTTTGGGATTTTGTTAAATAAACAATTTTATAATTAATTTATTTTGAACAATACAGTGTAACAGAAAGCCCTCCTAATGAAAACAAACTATGTTATCAAAACTAATGGTAATAAATACAAATTTACAAGTAAAAAGAAAAAAAACACTAACTATTTTTGAACACATTTTCTATTTTACATAATTGTTAAATTATAATACATTTCCATATAAAAATAGTCAAAACACGTGTCAGTCTTCAAACTATCTACTTTAGAACTTAGTTAAAGTTCACTTTTAATTAAGATTTAATTATATTTTCTTATATCTGAAAAAAATTAATATTCTTTTTATGACATAAAACTTTTTTTAATGAAATCTGGCATTAATATTATATAAAGCAGTTTTTTAACAACATTTTTTTTAAATCCTTTTGTTCTTCACCACACATTTATAATTTATTATCTAAGCATATGTATGTTTTCTATTAAACTGTGAACAAAAACTTCTT
Organism: Lucilia cuprina; assembly: GCF_022045245.1. Taxonomy (NCBI): domain Eukaryota; kingdom Metazoa; phylum Arthropoda; class Insecta; order Diptera; family Calliphoridae; genus Lucilia; species Lucilia cuprina. The sequence continues at coordinate 55,366,714 of NC_060953.1, forward strand.
TAAATATTAAAATATATATTCAATTAAAATGGATTTATGTGACAAAAGAGAAAAAAAACGAAACACACGACAAACTAATAATAAATAAAACAACAGATTATTTGACTAATTAAAACAATAAACAAAAACTTATAAAAATAACTAAATGTAACAAAATATATTTTAAACAAAAAAAGAAACTGAAACTATTCACCAGAAAAAATTTACTAATTAAAATTATGGAACAAAAAATCTCAATTAAATAAAATCAATAAATGTAAAACAAATTTAATGGATATAATTATAACAGAAGTATGATTTTAATATTCAGAGGTATTAAGCTAAATTGTGTAATAAAGGTGAGTCAATTTTATAAACAAGTAATGTTATAATGTGTGAATTAAACTATTTATTAATGTTTTAGTTCAGTTCTAGTTCGGTTTTAGTTCTAGTTCAGTTCTAGTTCAGTTCTAGTTCAGTTCTAGTTCAGTTCTAGTTCAGTTCTAGTTCAGTTCTAGTTCAGTTCTAG
>NC_060953.1:55367321-55385629 GCF_022045245.1 Lucilia cuprina
CTAGAACAGAACTAGAACAGAACTAGAACAGAACTAGAACTAGAACAGAACTAGAACAGAACTAGAACAGAACTAGAACAGAACTAGAACAGAACTAGAACAGAACTGTTCTGTTCCATATTTTCTTTTATATGGTTCCTATATAAAAGAAAATTTATTTAAAATTTATAAATTTTTAAAATCTTAAATTAGACATATTGTTTAAGGTTGATTTTTTAAATTTTTTTAATTGCAATCCAAATTAAGCAATAATCTTAAACATCGTTTGCACCAATAGTTTGAATCGTATATATTTCCAGATTGAAACTTATACTATTTTATGACAATTTATTTTTTCCTTGTTTATCGTAAATTTTTTACAAATAATGAGAATTTGTCTACTGTTTATTTATGGAAACATTTATTAATTAATTTAGATGTTTGTTTTATTATTTTATTACAATTACACATATTTATTTTAAATTTACATACAATTTAATTTAATAATTTAGGAGCATTATTTTATATTTATGTATATTTTTGTTCTAATAATTTTATGTCACAGTGTAGGTATAAAAAAGTTAAATGACTTAAAAATAAAATTGTTAATAGTATTTGTTTTATAGACTAGAATTATGTTTATAGTATAAAGTCGTTAGAGAATACATACTAAGTCTTTAGAAGTATTTTATTTTTTTGATGTATATAGTACAAAATTTACAATATCAGGATTAGTCACAGTTTAAGTTAAGCAACTGTCCTTTAACTTAAATTCTGACACCTTTGAGTGGGATTTTAGTATTTTGAAAAATATTTGAAATTAGTAATTTAGGCGAAGAAAGGAAAACAATATAGAATTTTGGCTGAGAAAATAAAAATATAGTTCGCAAGGATAAACTTAAACTTCATTATCAAACAAAATTCGAAATTTCTTTTAAATTTTGTTCGATCCTGAGGATTTCTAGGTATAGTTTAAGGTGGGTAGGATTTATTTTATACATAAATTTAAATACATATATTTTTTTCCAAATAATATTTTATATTGTATAAGTAATTAGTAGTAAGTAGGTGCTATTTTGTTTTAATATTTTTTAAATATTTTATTTGTATACAATAAATTGGTGCGGGTATTTTAAATAAATAGAGTTTGTTTTTTTGGTTTTTTGCCTTAAATTTTGTAAATAAGTTTTGAAATCAATAAGCTCGGGATAGAAGAATAGATTTTTATATATATTTGTATATATTTCAATATTAATAATAATTTATTTAATAATTTTTAATTTACTTTAATTTAAATCTTCTTTTGAATTGACAACAATCACTGAACATTTAATTAGTTTTATTTTTTTAATATATATTATTTTTACATAAATATGTAGTATGTATGTATGTGTATTTGTCATAACAACAAAATGACATTGAGTAAAATGAAGTTTACAATTTCTTAATATCTGTAGTAAAGGCCAGTAAATTTGCTTTAGTAATTTTTGGTTCTTGTAATAAAAGTTTCCTTTTTTTTGTAAAACTAAGCATCTCAATGTCATTTTGTTCTACAGTGATGGAAAATTTTAATTGAGTCAAAAAAAAAATCGCATTGACTTAACGTTTTTTTGGCATTGGCCTAAATTAATTGATCTTATGAAACCATTTTTTATTTGTAATTGACATAACAGTTATAAAAACATATATTTGGTAAATTGGGAAAAGTAAATAAATTATTAAACATTTAATAATCTAACATATGAATATGATGGGATATACATAATTAGAAATTAATAGGCACAGAATACAGAACTGAACTAGATACTAGAACTGAACTAGAACTGAACTAGAACTGAACTAGAACTGAACTAGAACTGAACTAGAACTGAACTAGAACTGAACTAGAACTGAACTAGAACTGAACTAGAACTGAACTAGAAATGAACTAGAACTGAACTAGAACTGAACTAGAACTGAACTAGAACTGAACTAGAACTGAACTAGAACTGAACTAGAACTGAACTAGAACTGAACTGATCTGAAGTAGAACTGAACGAGAACTGAACTAGAACTGAAATATAACTGAAAATTACGATGTCTGTAAGTCCAATAATTTTTAATGCTGTGAATATCAGCATAAACACAAACCTAAAATAAAGTTTTAATTTTCTTCACTTTTCTACATCACTGTAAGTAATGACATTTTGTAACTGTTAGGCTTAAGTATTTTTTAAAAAAGTATAAATATATATAATCCATTAATTTTTATAATTATTTCCTTTAATTATATTGTTTTATTTCATCTCATTATCTTCCAATGATGTTAAGAATAAAAATAATTCAGCATTTTTGTAAATTGTGGTTGTGATTTGCTTCTTGGGTGTATTAAATTCTTCTGGTGGTTTATTTTTGTTAAGTAGTGTAGTTTATTTGGCTTATTCTGTTACAAAAAAAGAAGCATTTGAAAAAAAGTTTATCCAAAAAAGATTCCCTAAAAGTTGCATTTTAATTGGTTAAGTTTGTTGTTCTTTTTTTGTTTTAGTTATATTCAGTATTTTAGCTATAAAGCTTCATAATTTTTATTTTTTTCAACTTTTCTTAAAAATCTTGTTTTTCTGTTGGTTGAGTGTTTAGCAAAGATTTGTTTGAAATAAGTTTTATTTTGTTAATATGTTATTAAATATCTTTGCTTTTTTGGCGGTATTTTAATTATATTTATTTTATAAGTTTTTAATTTATTTTTTTTTTGTAAAGTTTTGTTGAAACTTTGTATTTGTTATTTTTTGTTGTTTATTTTACCAAATGTTACAAATTCTAGTACGCTTTCTCTAAGATCCGTTTATTCTAAAGTTTTCTCTATATTTGTTTTTGGTTTCTTCTATAGTCTTTATGCACCATTTTTTAAATTCACTTTCAAGTTTTTTTTATAAATTTATACAATTGTCAATAGTTTTTTTTGTAATAAATTTGTTTTTATTTTAATTGTAGTTAAAATTTTAAAAATTTCATACATACAATTTGATTGTAGCTTCGTTTCATAAACTTTCAAACTTCGGTCAAATTTTCATAGTTGTTTAGCTTTTTATTCGATTATTCGTGCCTTTTGCTTACGTACAAAATCTTGAGCTAGTTTGTCATTAACACGTAATTCCAGAATTTGTAAGATGGGATTGCCTGTAAATAAAAAAAGATAAAAAAATTCAATTGTATTTTTAATTTTCTTTAATGTAATGACTGACTGTACTCCTACAACAATTACATGCTCTTTGTGTTCAAATTAGACACATTAGGAAAGTACACTTTATCACGTTTCCTGTAGGTTTAGGGACGACCACACAATTTGTGTGTGTTAACAAGACTAAATTGCTGATCCATAGTGTATTCTGTAACTGGATCCTTAACCGTATCTCTTTTACTCTTCTCGACTTTGATATTATTATATCCATAATCAAAAAGATGGGATTGTATTGGTTTTGTCATTCCGTTTGTAACAAATCGAAATATTGATCATAGACCCACTAAAGTAGATGTATTCTGGGTTTTTTATTAAATTGTAAGACGATCTGGCAATGTCTGTCTGTTTGTCTGTCTATCTGGATTGTGTTGGTTTTGTCATTCTATTTACAACAAATCGAAATATTGATCATAGACCCACAAAAGTAGATATATTCTAGGTTTTTATTAAATTCTAAGACGATCTAGCAATGTCTGTCCGTCGTCTGTCTGTTGGTGAACTAGAACTGAACTAGAACTGAACTAGAACCGAACTAGAACTGAACTAGAACTGAACTAGAACTGAACTAGAACTGAACTAGAACTGAACTAGAACTGAACTACAACTGAACTAGAACTGAACTAGAACTAGAACTGAACTAGAACTGAACTAGAACTAGAACTGAACTACAACTAACCTAGAACTGAACTAGAACTGAACTAGAACTGAACTAGAACTGAACTAGAACTGAACTAAAACTGAACTAGAACTGAACTAGAACTGAACTAGAACTGAACTAGAACTGAACTAGAACTGAACTAGAACTGAACTAGAACTGAACTAGAACTGAACTAGAACTGAACTAGAACTGAACTAGAACTGAACTAGAACTGAACTAGAACTGAACTAGAACTGAACTAGAACTGAACTAGAACTGAACTAGAACTGAACTAGAACTGAACTAGAACTGAACTAGAACTGAACTAGAACTGAACTAGAACTGAACTAGAACTGAACTAGAACTGAACTAGAACTGAACTAGAACTGAACTAGAACTGAACTAGAACTGAACTAGAACTGAACTAGAACTGAACTAGAACTGAACTAGAACTGAACCAGAACTGAACAGGAACTGAACTAGAACTGAACTAGAACTGAACTAGAACTGAACTAGAACTGAACTAGAACTTAACTAGAACTGAACTAGAACTGAACTAGAACTGAACTAGAACTGAACTAGAACTGAACTAGAACTGAACTAGAACTGAACTAGAACTGAACTAGAACTGAACTAGAACTGAACTAGAACTGAACTAGAACTGAACTAGAACTGAACTAGAACTGAACTAGAATGGAACTAGAACTGAACTAGAACTGAACTAGAACTGAACTAGAACTGAACTAGAACTGAAAGAACTGAACTAGAACTGAACTAGAACTGAACTAGAACTGAACTAGAACTGAACTAGAACTGAACTAGAACTGAACTAGAACTGAACTAGAACTGAACTAGAACTGAACTAGAACTGAACTAGAACTGAACTAGAACTGAACTAGAACTGAACTGAACTAGAACTGAACTAGAACTGAACTGAACTAGAACTGAACTAGAACTGAACTAGAACTGAACTAGAACTGAACTAGAACTGAACTAGAACTGAACTAGAACTGAACTAGAACTGAACTAGAACTGAACTAGAATGAACTAGAACTGAACTAGAACTGAACTAGAACTGAACTAAACTGAACTAGAACTGAACTAGAACTGAACTAGAACTGAACTAGAACTGAACTAGAACTGAACTAGAACTGAACTAGAACTGAACTAGAACTGAACTAGAACTGAACTAGAACTGAACTAGAACTGAACTAGAACTGAACTAGAACTGAACGAGAACTGAACTAGAACTAGAACTGAACTAGAACTAAACTAGAACTAAACTAGAACTGAACTAGAACTGAACTCGAACTGAACTAGAACTGAACTGAACTAGAACTGAACTAGAACTGAACTAGAACTGAACTAGAACTGAACTAGAACTAGAACTGAACTAGAACTGAACTAGAACTGAACTAGAACTGAACTAGAACTGAACTAGAACTGAACTAGAACTGAACTAGAACTGAACTAGAACTGAACTAGAACTGAACTAGAACTGAACTAGAACTGAACTAGAACTGAACTAGAACTGAACTAGAACTGAACTAGAACTGAACTAGAACTAGAACTGAACTAGAACTAGAACTGAACTAGAACTGAACTAGAACTGAACTAGAACTGAACTAGAACTGAACTAGAACTGAACTAGAACTGAACTAGAACTGAACTAGAACTGAACTAGAACTGAACTAGAACTGAACTAGAACTGAACTAAAACTGAACTAGAACTGAACTAGAACTGAACTAGAACTGAACTAGAACTGAACTAGAACTGAACTAGAACTGAACTAGAACTGAACTAGAACTGAACTAGAACTGAACTAGAACTGAACTAGAACTGAACTGGTACTGAACTAGAACTGAACTAGAACTGAACTAGAACTGAACTAGAACTGAACTAGAACTGAACTAGTACTGAACTAGAACTGAACTAGAGCTAACCTAGAAGTAACGTAGAACTGAACTAGAACTAAACTAGAACCAAACAAGAACTGAACTGTCCGTACTTTTGTCTGTGTGTCCGTCTGTCTGTCTAGGATTTTATGAGGATCGGTCCATAATTGACCCTATACACCTCATATTTTGTCCCATACAAAAAATTATTTTAACTAGCAATACTGGCTTAAAAATACGATTTTAGTGCTGAATAGTGCTTCACTATAAGTTTCCAACGAGTAAAAATATTTATACCAAACTTTATGAGGATCGGTCAATAATTAACTCTACCCCTCATATAAGGTCCCCCTCAGAATCGGTCCTTTATTGACCCTACCCCCATATTAGACCCCCTTAAGAAATTATTTTTAACACACTTCACCGTTTTAGAAACCCATGTATAGGAGATAATTCCATTTACGGCATACGGCTTACTTGCTTTTGTATTATGTTTTAATAAGATATTCTCTACTTCATTCAAAATCAATTTCCTTTCACCCTGTGTAGCTCAACGTTTTTGTATAGAATATTTTTTCAAAATATAAATAATGTCTTAATCATATTGTGGTGGTTAACTTATTATCGATTCCACTGCCATTATTTAATTTTAAATGTAACAATCACTTACAGTCTTAGTGTTGCAGTGAAAAGATCCAATAACAAATAAAATCGAAGAACAAAAAATTGCTCAGAATGGCAACGAATTGTGAATTTCATACAGTACAAATAGACGATGCAAATTTTACAGTGCCTGTGCGTTATCAAGATCTCAAACCCATTGGTACGGGGGCGCAGGGTATTGTTTGTTCAGCCGTAGATACTTTAAACAAACAACATGTGGCCATTAAAAAACTATCGAAACCATTTCAAAATGTAATACAAGCGAAGAGAGCCTATCGTGAATTGAAACTGTTAAAGATAGTGAATCATAGAAATATCATACGTTTGTTGGATGTTTTCACCACAGACAAGACACTTGCAGAATTTCAAGATGTTTATATGGTAACGGAGCTAATGGAGGCGAATTTAAATAGTGTTATACATATAGGTTTGGATCATGATAGATTGTCATATCTGATCTATCAGATATTGTGTGGTATTAAGCATTTACATACAGCCGGCATAATACACAGGGATTTGAAACCCTCTAATATTGTTGTGAAATCGGATTGTAGTTTAAAAATATTAGATTTCGGTTTGGCGCGCAAAAGTTCTTCTTCTTCGTCACACATGATGACAGCGTATGTAGTTACTCGTTACTATCGTGCTCCAGAGGTTATATTAGGCATGCGTTATAAGGAAAATGTAGACATTTGGTCTATAGGCTGTATAATTGGTGAAATTGTACGTGGCAGTATATTATTTCGTGGTACTGATCATATGGATCAATGGAATAAAATTATTGAACAACTGGGTACACCACCAGAATCGTTTCTTGCTACATTATCGGCTACAGTTCGTAATTATTTGAGAACTTTACCCAATTGTCGGGGATATACGTTTGAGCGTCTTTTTCCCGATGCCTTGTTCGAAAGATTTAATGGAGAGTGTGATGGAAATAATTGTAGAACTGAAGATGCTAGAGATTTATTGAGTAGAATGTTACGAATCGATCCGGATGAACGTATATCGGTGGACGAAGCTTTAAGGCATAATTACATTAGCCTTTGGTATGATGAGCAGGAAGCTAATGCTCCAGCACCAGAGGTATATGATCAGAGTTTAGACGATGAGGAACATACAATAGATGAATGGAAAAAAATGGTCTTTGAAGAAATAATGCAGGGTAGTGAAAAGTCAGATGATTGAAATCTTTTAGTTTAAGGTATTATAGATCATGTTATTTTTAGTTTAAAATAAAGAAACAATAAAGATTTTTAAGATTTAATAATACAGAAATCAATGTGACTTCTATTTTGAGAATTTTCGGATCAACTTAAGCTGAAATGCATACTGAAATGAAATTAAATAATTGGCTTGATTTATGCACGATTCGTTCTTGATTTTAGAATTCTGAAGATTTTAAAGAAGTCATTTGTAAATTATGTACAGGAATATTTTCGTTTGTTACAATCAATCAGCACAAACGTATAATACTCTCCCCACTCTGGTGGTATAGTGTATTACCAAAGTGTTTGTAATTTTCCAAGAACATCCGTTGTCCAAATTTCATCCAATTTATCCTGAAAATTGCGGCCTGTGCCTTGCGCACATTGTTTGCATGTACAATCAATCAGCCAGCCAGACGGACATGTCAAACAATCTAAAAGTGATTCTGAGTCGATCGGAATACTTTAAGGTGGCTAAAGGACCAATATTTTTGTGTGCTACAAACATCAGCGCAAATGTATAATACTCTCCCCACTATTGTGGTGTAGGGTATAAAAAAATTATACACGACTGGTACCAAATTGACAACAAAGTGTTTGTAATTTTCCAAATGTCATCCAATTTATCTTGAAAATGGACAGTCAGCCGGATGGACGAACATGTATTAATCGACTCAAAAAGTGATTGTAAGTTGATCGGTATACTTTAAGGTGGATGAAGGACCAATATTTTTGTGTGTTACAAACATCAGCAGAAACCTACACCACTAGAGTGGTGTAGAGTGTAAAAATAATTATGCACGCCTGGTACCAAATTGACACCAAAGTGTTTGTAATTTTTCAAGAACATCCATTGTCAAAGAATATTTATAAACAATCGGTCATTGCGTTTGTAAGCTTACCACGTTTGTTAACATTTAGACAACAGATGTATATAAAATTTACATGCTCACAACGAGTGTTGTCATAGTATGTACATATATACTTTGACAACAAATGTTATTGAAATATTACACTTTGGTGTCAGTATGGTTTCGGGAGTGTCTTTATTTCTGTTTATGAAATAAAATAAAATTAAGTAAACAAAAGATTAAATTAAGAATGTAATGAGATTAAAGAAAGATTCAAGTATTACTCGCTTTAAAATAGTTTTTCATATACACTGAAAGAATTTGTACTAACAAATTGTTTTATCAATCCCAATGTGTAGCCTTTTAAAGAATTTGTAAATGTTTTAGGTAACAAAATCGTTTTAAAATTTTTGAAATATGTTTTAGGCTAAAATTCATAAAATTATATATAGTATTACATTTTTTTCTTTCTGTGTACTCTAACTAGCTAGACACATATGTATTTCTTGTTTGAAAATTATATTTACTATTTATACCGACTTAATCATATTGTGGTTTCACTTATTGTTGATATAAACTCAATTATTTAATTTTATTTATTGAAATCACTCAAAGTCTTAGTGTTGCAGTATAAAGAACTTAGTAAAGTTATAGTATCAGCAATATCAATTCACGGAATGACATCGAACTATAAATTCTATACACTACAATTTGGTGATGTGAACTTTACAGTGCCAGAATATTATCAGAATTTAAAACCTATTGGCGCAGGTGTACAAGGTGTAGTTTGTGCCGCCCATGATACTTTAAACAAACAAAATGTGGCCATTAAAAAACTATCGAAACCATTTCAAAATGTCATGCAAGCTAAGAGAGCTTATCGAGAATTGAAACTTTTAAAGATAGTCAATCATAGAAATATCATACGTTTATTGGATGCTTTCACTACCGATAAGACATTGGAAAAGTTTCAGGATATTTATCTGGTTACCGAACTAATTGATATGAATTTTAGCAGTGTTATTCATATGGGTTTGGATCATGATAGATTATCTTATCTAATCTATCAATTATTGTGTGGCATCAAGTATTTACATACAGCCGGTATAATACACAGAGATTTAAAGCCCTCTAATATTGTTGTAAAATCGGATTGTACATTAAAAATATTAGATTTCGGTTTGGCCCGTGTCAATAATGCTAACGCACAAATGTTGACTGCCTATGTGATTAGTCGTCATTACCGCGCACCAGAAGTTGTCTTGAGTATGTGTTATAAGGAAAATGTAGACATTTGGTCTATAGGCTGTATATTTGGTGAAATTGTACGTGGCAATGTATTATTTCGTGGTACGGATCATATGGATCAATGGAATAAAATAATTGAACTGTTGGGTACACCCTCAGAAGCTTTTCTTGCTAAATTATCACCAAATGTTAGTAATTATTTAAAAACTTTACCAACTTATCAGGGTTATACATTTGAAAGTCTCTTTCCCGATGATCTGTTCGAAAGATTCAATGAGACGAGTGAAGAGAATAGACTTAAAACTAAACAAGCCAGAGATTTATTGAGTAGAATGTTAAAAATTGATCCGGACGAACGTATATCCGTAGCTGAAGCTTTATGTCATAATTATATTAATGTTTGGTATGATGAGAAGGAAGTTTATGCTCCAACACCGAATGCATATGATCAGACTTTAGAAAATGAGGATCATACAATCGAAGAATGGAAGAGATTAATATTTAAAGAGTTAAGTAGCTTCGACGAAATGAGAGAATGAGATTGAAATATATATTGTATATTTTTAAGAAAAAAAATGGGGACAATTCTTTAATAGAATTATATTTGAAATTCTGAATTGGCCCATGGTTATAAATATTAAATGTTGTATCTTTTGTAGTTTAAAATAAGGGGAACATTGTGATTTGTTGGACTTCGAACATTTAAATAAATTTATAATTCTTAAATATAGGAATCTCAGATTTCAAAACAAATCACTGTGGTGAGACTACCTTCCTTGGCTGTACAAAATTTCTAGATTATAAATTTCTATGCTCGAATCTTATCAGTAGACATTTGATAACAATGTCTGAAGAAGTGTTATTGGTGTTATAGCAATCCCAGGGAAAAGAGATGTAACCTCTAGACTGCCGCAACTGGCCTTTCCTTGGATAATTTGACACAGGATCGAACCAGAGAACCACGTAATCTGGTGCCACCTGTAGCACGCAGTGGTTCAGTGGACTATAGACTAGACTATAGACTAGACTGTAGACTAGACTATAGACTAGACTATAGACTAGACTAAAGACTAGACTATAGACTAGACTATAGACTAGACTATAGACTAGACTATAGACTAGACTATAGACTAGACTATAGACTAGACTATAGACTAGACTATAGACTAGACTATAGACTAGACTATAGACTAGACTATAAACTAGACGATTCTCTATAGACACTCGATTCTATTAGAGTGTTTTCTCTTAATCCTAATCTCTTCTCTTTAATATTTTCTTTTATACTTACATTTCTCCAGTTGTTGCATCAAGGGTAATTCAATTTGTTTCAGACCATGAAAATTTTCAACACTAGAATTGTAATCGGCCACACCGGGAATACTACCCAATGCCAGAAAGGCCTCGCCTCCAAAATCATTCGCTGTTATAACATCATGATCCATAACGGTAAAACAGACCATAGCACCTTCAGTAAGACACTGTTCCAAGGTAACAGAGAACTCAAAACATTCATCAAAAATGGGATTGAGGGTTTTCTATTAAAAAGAAAGGAATAAAAATACACAAAAAAAAAAATAATAATAAAAATAATTAAACAAAGTTTTTTGTTAAAGAAGTTTGAATACTTTTCTAAATTCGACAACTCACCTTATGCACATTAGTTTGCTGTTCCATACAATGACTGAAAACACGTCGCGGCAGCAATTCAACTATAACAAAAGGATCACTGAAACCATTAGGATCCAGGGGCACAATATCACGAGCATGCAATACTTCTACACACAAAGAGTCATGATTGAAATACGCCCTCACGGTCAAAGAGCCATAAGGACCCGGAGTAGTGGCCATTAATTGTTCCCTTAAGCGATTCATATAGAACATGTCTATTAGACGTGTGGTTTCGGTTTTATGAAATTGTAAACGTTGTTCCACCATCCAAAAATCATCTGAATGTAAACATTCTAGGGATAAACCCTGACCTTCAGCATGAAAGAAATCCACTAATAACTGTAAAGCTTCATAGAGGCGTTTGTGAAAGTTCGAAGGTTTTTCAGCATCATCTCCGGTTTCCATTTGACTTGTCATTTCTCCCAAGACCGTCTTCCAAACAAAACGCAAGGCCCGATTAAAGTTTTTCGGCAAGAGAGCACTATTTAAAGCGCCCAAATGTGAATTGAGATATTCCAATAAAGGTACTGTGGCCTGATTGGCTGGTAGGGAATCCGGTGACCAGGCTAAATGAAATACCGACTTTTGCAGAGATGTTTGCATTAGTGGGGCCAATTTGGAAAGTATACGTTCACAACGATTTTCTATATGAGCCAAACTTGATTCCAACAAATTGTCTGCTGTCTCCTCCAAAAGATTGTCATCGGAACGAAAGTCCGCCAAGGTAAATCTAACATACTCTAAATTATTGACCGTAACACACATGTCGTCGGAACAACGGAATGGACCTTGTATTTCATAATAGCCACTGTCCGCTAAAGCGGTATGTATCAGGTCACAATAATGCATGGCGGTGGCACAAACAACATCTATTAGTTGTGATTCGAGTATAACGCCCGTCTCCTCATCCGGCCAGTTAATTATCTTCCAAAATTCCTTAATATTAACTAATGTCGAGGCGGTATCCACCGATGAAGAACTATAACGCACAACACGTTCACCCTCACAAATGGCATCCAGACGTATGGCAGCTCTGATGCGTTGCAGTGCTTTTGCTTTACTAATCATCATCCATCGTTCGAAAACAGGTATAAACCATTCGTGACAACGTTCCAAAGCTAAAGGTTTTTCGGGCGGTTGCGGTTGTGCCGATAGGAATCGTTTTAATTGACAAAATTCTTGGAGTGCCAAAAATAGTTCAAACGGTTTAATATCTAACGAATCGGTATCTCCTTCGAGAACTGTATAATGTGAGAGATTAAGACGTACACCGGGCACTTGACCGGATTCCATGCGATGATAGACTTCATCTCCAATCATGGCATCGAATTGTTTATAGACTATACTAAAGTATTGTATACCATTGGTGCTAGAACGAGAAGGCGGAGAAAGAAAGGGAGGATAAAAATTAATCAATCAAAATGTATAAGTAACCTAAGAAGATTGATTTTTTAGACACAGGGAAGATATGTTGAAAATTCTATTATCAAGTATCAATACCAGGATTTACATACAATTTTACCATTAAGATCTAATTTGAATGCTACATATGTTTAAAACTCTCATAGTATAGAGATAGATAGATAGATAGATAGATAGATAGATAGATAGATAGATAGATAGATAGATAGATAGATAGATAGATAGATAGATAGATAGATAGATAGATAGATAGATAGATAGATAGATAGATAGATAGATAGATAGATAGATAGATAGATAGATAGATAAATAGATAGATAGATAGATAGATAGATAGATAGATAGATAGATAGATAGATAGATAGATAGATAGATAGATAGATAGATAGATAGATAGATAGATAGATAGATAGATAGATAGATAGATAGATAGATAGATAGATAGATAGATAGATAGATAGATAGATAGATAGATAGATAGATAGATAGATAGATAGATAATAGATAGATAGATAGATAGATAGATAGATAGATAGATAGATAGATAGATAGATAGATAGATAGATAGATAGATAGATAGATAGATAGATAGATAGATAGATAGATAGATAGATAGATAGATAGATAGATAGATAGATAGATAGATAGATAGATAGATAGATAGATAGATAGATAGATAGATAGATAGATAGATAGATAGATAGATAGATAGATAGATAGATAGATAGATAGATAGATAGATAGATAGATAGATAGATAGATAGATAGATAGATAGATAGATAGATAGATAGATAGATAGATAGATAGATAGATAGATAGATAGATAGATAGATAGATAGATAGATAGATAGATAGATAGATAGATAGATAGATAGATAGATAGATAGATAGATAGATAGATAGATAGATAGATAGATAGATAGATAGATAGATAGATAGATAGATAGATAGATAGATAGATAGATAGATAGATAGATAGATAGATAGATAGATAGATAGATAGATAGATAGATAGATAGATAGATAGATAGATAGATAGATAGATAGATAGATAGATAGATAGATAGATAGATAGATAGATAGATAGATAGATAGATAGATAGATAGATAGATAGATAGATAGATAGATAGATAGATAGATAGATAGATAGATAGATAATAGATAGATAGATAGATAGATAGATAGATAGATAGATAGATAGATAGATAGATAGATAGATAGATAGATAGATAGATAGATAGATAGATAGATATATATATAGATAGATAGATAGATAGATAGATAGATAGATAGATAGATAGATAGATAGATAGATAGATAGATAGATAGATAGATAGATAGATAGATAGATAGATAGATAGATAGATAGATAGATAGATAGATAGATAGATAGATAGATAGATAGATAGATAGATAGATAGATAGATAGATAGATAGATAGATAGATAGATAGATAGATAGATAGATAGATAGATAGATAGATAGATAGATAGATAGATAGATAGATAGATAGATAGATAGATAGATAGATAGATAGATAGATAGATAGATAGATAGATAGATAGATAGTTATTTAGTTAGTTAGTTAGTTAGTTAGTTAGTTAGTTAGTTAGTTAGTTAGTTAGTTAGTTAGTTAGTTAGTTAGTTAGTTAGTTAGTTAGTTAGTTAGTTAGTTAGTTAGTTAGTTAGTTAGTTATTTAGTTAGTTATTTATTTAGTTAGTTACTTCGTTCTTTCGTTCCTTAGTAGTATCCAAAATATCTTATACGTTTGCTTCAATAACGCAGAACTAAAGATTGTTACCTGATTGTTTAATATAATTAAATACTTTAATACAAAGAATATCATAAAACGTTTTCTTTATTAATTTAGTACATATGTACTTTAATCTTCATATTCTTTCAATATATTAAAAGTATTTTTATCATCACATAAAAGCCATTTAGGCGATCTCTTTTATTTGAATGGAAATAAACCACAATTCTTATTCCAATACACTTCGCCAAAACGAAATTATTGTAAATTTGTGAGATATTATTTATTTAATTGGTTTAAAAGAACTGAATTTATTAACAAAAGTTTATAAAAAATTTTAATTTGTTGATTGTTTTTTTGTTATTATGATTATTTTAATAATCATTTATCACTAAACCTTAAGAACTAAAGGCCAAATTTTGTAGAATTTTGTTTGACAACAAAAAAAGTTCAATAACGTTTTTTTTTTGCATTATATTGTTCAAGAAAGAAAAGCATATAGATTGTATTGAAATTTTTGTATCTTTTAATGCTAACAGACGAAAATTTCAAGGATTTATTATTTGAAAAAATATTACGACCAGTAGATAGACATGCATAAACTTTAATAGTTATCAAGAAAAAAATCAATATTGAAATTGATATTTAGTTATTTTCAATAATAAAAACTTTTAACACAAGCAGCTCAATAAAGATAAATAGAGCAAACGACAGACAGACAGACAGACAGACAGACATACGGAGTGAGGGAGTGACACACACACAGAGGAAAGTTTATTAATATTTTGGTAAGAAACAAGTTTAGTTAACAAGGATTCATTATCCTGAGGAAAATAAACATGATGTTGGTGATGATGATGCCATAAGCAGTTCATAATTATAATGAAAATTCTGTGATAAAGAAACACGTTCAAGGTTAAAATTTAATAACTTTTGAAATCTTATCTTTAGTAAAATCTAATTTTAATAGAATTCAATAATGTTTATTAAGTAACACTTCCTACTTTTAGTTTTTAAAATATTTTATAGTTTCAAATTTTTTATATCTGAAAAATGTGTAGTTTATAAATTTGCATTTAAGTTAAATGTTTAGGTATTCGGATGGTTAGCTATTTGAATTTTATATTCTATTTTATATGTAGTTTGTTTTGCTTAATATATGCATTTAATTTTATGTTTTTTGTATATTGTGGTAATTAGAACAGGAAAATAAAATTGTTTTAGCTTAGATGACTTTGTGTTCAATACAAATCAAGCCAAAAGATTGTATAGTTTTTAATATATGTATATGAGAATAAATAAAATGAAATCGTCTGTAGACAGAACACTGCCGTTTTACTCACAGACAAGTTTGTTACAACAATTCAACTAATAAATAGGTAAACTAGGGAGTCTACAAAAATTTGGCCCATTATTTACTATATATTTCTCGCGTCATTTTGATGCAAAATCGTTCTGCTCAAACATAATTTTAAGTCCACATTTCCTACTCCTGCTGCTCATCTTACACATGTCATGAAAAATTTTCGATAATTTTTTGCATTTTATTTACTTTTTATACTCTGAATGAAATGTGAAGGGCTGATTTAAATTTTACAAAAATTTTGTAATAGTTATAACCCTAATGTACACCCCTAAAGCACCTACTTAAACCTTTAAAAATTTATATAGAAATTGTTTAAAAAGAAAATAAAGAAAAAACTGCATAGTTCTAACTTTTCAAAACTTAACCACAAAACTCGTACAAGTTCTTGAGTAGAACAGAACAGAGTGAAGGAAAAATGCAGAATGACATGAACAGAGACAGCAATTTTAAGCTCTAAATTAATTGTTGGTTTTGCCCTTCACCGACCACATAATTGTTATTCCCTTCACTACTTCCAGGACGAAAGAAATATCATTTTTTATATTTTTATAAATAAAGGAAGGAATAAATAGACTAACTAACTAAGTAACTAACTAACTAAGTAACTAACTAACTAGCTAACTAACTAACTAACTAACTAACTAACTAACTAACTAACTAACTAACTAACTAACTAACTAACTAACTAACTTACTAACTAACTAACTAACTAACTAACAAACTAACTAACTAACTAACTAACTAACTAACTAACTAACTAACT
Source organism: Lucilia cuprina (assembly GCF_022045245.1). Classification (NCBI taxonomy): domain Eukaryota; kingdom Metazoa; phylum Arthropoda; class Insecta; order Diptera; family Calliphoridae; genus Lucilia; species Lucilia cuprina. The sequence continues at coordinate 55,383,999 of NC_060953.1, forward strand.
AACTAACTAACTATCTAACAAACTAACTAACTAACAAACTAACTAACTAACTAACTAACTAACTAACTAACTAACTAACTAACTAACTAACTTATTAACTTACTAACTAACTAACTATCTATCTATCTATCTATCTATCTATCTATCTATCTATCTATCTATCTATCTATCTATCTATCTATCTTTCTATCTATCTATCTATCTATCTATCTATCTATCTATCTATCTATCTATCTATCTATCTATCTATCTATCTATCTATCCATCTATCTATCTATCTATCTATCTATCTATCTATCTATCTATCTATCTATCTATCTATCTATCTATCTATCTATCTATCTATCTATCTATCTATCTATCTATCTATCTATCTATCTAGCTATCTATCTATCTATCTATCTATCTATCTATCTATCTATCTATCTATCTATCTATCTATCTATATATCTATATATTTATCTATCTATCTATTTATATATCTAACGAATTAACTAACCAATGAACTAATCAACCAACTTCTTACGGCTACACTTCCGAATTAATAAGTTTACACCACTTTAAAGCTTATATATTAATCATCGATGATTAAAGATGACAAAACAATTGTCTTCTATAACGTTCTTACTAAAATCCCGTCTAACAAAAGTTTTTCTTATATTTATATAGTTTCATCTTCTAGGAAACACTTAAAAACATTTTAAACATATTCATGTGTTCCACTTGTACTTCTTAATTTTGTTTCGCCAACATACTTTATGTGTAGAGCGCACGTGTCAAATGCATACAATTCAAATATTTAATGTTGGTTTTTGTTTTTTCTTATACATAAATTTATTCCTAAACAGACATGTTCTTCTAACCTTAAATGTGATGTTAAATTATAAAATTCTATTTCTATTTTCTTTTGGCTTTACTCACTTGTCAAACAACGAATGATAGTAAGATTGTCCAATTTGTATATCAGCCGTTAATGTTGTCACAAAATGAGCCAAGGGATTTGGTAGATTTTGTGCTTCTTTTAAAATATTCTGTCCCCATGTCACTGAACCTTTACGTAAGGCATTCACCACCTCACCGCGCACCCCCTTATTGAAGGGACAGACCACACGAAATGCACGCATTGAACCCAAAAGACCCAAACAACGTAAGAGGAACTCCAGACGAATGAGTGATGGTGGATTAAGAGCTGGAAAAATGTCACGATGTCGTCGTATTTGATGGAGAGAACGTTCAACGAAACCGTTCATGGCTTCAGCCAACCATTGTTCGAGTTCACGTGTTAAATGCTCTTGACTGGAGGCATTCCATTGTTTTTCGACATCGGTAAGGAGACGATGCATGAATTTGGGATCTAGGGGTGTGTTGCGATTCAGTTTTGCGGCGGCAACGAATCTGAAATAAAAAGTTATATTTTATTATGTACTTTTTTTATTTGGTCTAATGTTCTTGAGTATTTCTAGTAGTCTGTAGTCTTATCTATAGTCTAGTCTATAGTTTAGTATATGGTCTAGTCTATAGTTTAGTATATGGTCTAGTCTATAGTCTAGTCTATAGTCTAGTCTATAGTCTAGTCTATAGTCTAGTCTATAGTCTAGTCTATAGTCTAGTCTATAGTCTAGTCTATAGTC
>NC_060953.1:55385729-55388103 GCF_022045245.1 Lucilia cuprina
TCTAGTTCAGTTCTAGTTCAGTTCTAGTTCAGTTCTAGTTCAGTTCTAGTTCAGTTCTAGTTCAGCTCTAGTTCAGTTCTAGTTCAGTTCTAGTTCAGTTCTAGTTTATTTAAGAACTTTGTTCAATATATATTGTGTTAATTTTTACTGTTTTCTTATATTCCTAGTAAATTCGAATATAAAGACATTTCCATTAAGCTAAACAATTATGTTTATAGATTCCTAATAATTTAAACAACTACAAAAATTTCTTTTAACAATTTTAGATATAGCTATGTTAATAATGTTTGTATTTATAGTTGTTTACAATAAATTATATTTAAATATTGATTGAATGATTGATTGGCTGACTGAATGTATTAGTTTAGTGTTGTAATAATGCTTCTTTTATTACTATTTCAACTAATACTTAGGTTCACAGTTAATAATTTTAAAATAATTGTGGAATATTTTCCTAATTTTCCATTTATTAACTATCGTATCAATTTGATCAAATAAATGGGTTATTTACATGTAACAAATGGAAAATACTAAATAGTTTGTAATTATTTATCAATTAATTGAAAAAAAAATACCACGTGAAACAATTAACTATTCGAAATATTTAATTAATGGTTTGTGGGAAATTTTGAAATAATAAATAAATTGTTTTTATATTGTTAAGGTTTCTAAAGAAATAAATGTTAAGGACATTTAACCATATAAATTTGTTAACATGAATTCAATAATTTAACATGGAATTTTATGAGGGAAATATTATGTGTAAAAGTGTTTAATAATTATGAACTTTAATTTTTGTTGCTGTTTAAAAATCTTTTATAATTGCTTTAAAATTTGTTTTAAACAAATTTTTTCGATTAATATTTAATACAGTTTTTTTTTATAAAATTTAAATCAAATATTTATGTCTAACCTTTTGTTTCATAGGTTTAAACTCAGAGAATAAAAAACAAGACAGTTTAAAATCTTTCTTTTGTCATAGTTAGCAAACAAAAATCTGAATAAATTTATTATAAATAATTTATAAAAAAAACACTCCAACACATCATAAATTCATGAAAAAGGTACTAGAAAAAATTTGCAAAAATGTTTATCTACATTTCCCTATTCTCTCACACTTAAACATTTTCTGTTTCCTATTTTGTCTTTATTACTCGCACGCACAACGAAACCACCAACCACCCACTCAAATATCCAGTGACATTGATGACATCAACACTGACACATTTCACTTGGACATCTGGGACCATGATGATGAAAGTTGTGTACTCGATGCTGTATCACGTTTAAATGAGGTACGCGGTGTACGCGGTTTGGGAAGATTTTTTAAACAGGTCTGCCAATCGGCACGACAAGGTTCACAGGATGATTTTTTGGGTTGCGTTAATATACCAATTGCCGATATACCCAGTACTGGTATGGAGGGTTGGTTTAAATTGGAAGCACGTAGTCAACGTAGTACGGTACAGGGTCGCATACGTTTGAAGTTGTGGTTGTCGACGAGAGAGGGTCAGGTGGGAGATGGATCCTCAGCATCGGATATTGACAATAGCTTGGAAGTGAGGAATATAGAACAATTGCAAATGGTTTTCATGAAACATGAGTTGGCCACACAAGAGCCAACGTGGGCATGGAATGGTGAATTGCCGGGACCAGCATTGACTATCTTGCATCAGATGGCAGTGCAAGCGGATTTGGCGGAGCTGCATTGTGCCGTTGCAAGGTGAGTGCTTAATTATATTAAGGCCGAACATATTTTTAAATTTAGATTTGGAAAATTACTATAGCTTAAATGTTAATTAGAAAATGCCTGGACTATATAAATTTGATATATACTTGACTATAGACTAGACTAGACTAGACTATAGACTAGATTATAGACTAGACTATAGACTAGAATATAGACTAGAATATAGATTAGACTATAGACTACACTGTAGACTAGACTATAGACTAGACTATAGACTAGACTATAGACTAGACTATAGACGAGACTATAGACTGGACTATAGACTAGGCTATGGACTAGACTAAAGACTAGACTATAGACTAGGCTATAGACTACACTAAAGGCTAGACTATAGACTAGACCATAAACTAGACTATAGACTAGACTATAGACTATACTGTAGAATAGATTATAGACTACACTATAGACTAGAGTATAGACTAGACCATAAACTAGACTATAGAATAGACTATTGACTAGACTATAGACTAGACTATAGAATAGACTATAGACTAGACTATAGAATGGACTATAGAATAGACTATAGACTAGACTATAGACTATACTATAGGCTAGACTATAGACTAGACTATAGACTAGACTATAGACTAGACTATAGACTAGACTATAGACTAGACTATAGAC
>NC_060953.1:55388203-55390084 GCF_022045245.1 Lucilia cuprina
CAGTTCTAGTTCAGTTCTAGTTCAGTTCTAGTTCAGTTCTAGTTCAGTTCTAGTACAGTTCTAGTTCAGTTCTAGCTCAGTTCTAGTTCAGTTCTAGTTCAGTTCTAGCTCAGTTCTAGTTCAGTTCCATTTCAGTTCTAGTTCAGTTCTACTTTAGACTTCTTTTTTTGCAAACTCTTCTGTCCAAATTATGGGATTCCCAGAAATATCTTTCATAAAATCAAACAATTAAAAAATATGTATTTTAAATTTGGATAAAACCAAAACAGTTTCACACCTAACTTTTTAATTGATGACCTTTTTTTACAAAACTTCTTTATAAAGACATTTGTCCCATTAAATCCTTGAAAAGAACAGCATTTAAAGAAATTAATTAAATTAATAATCTTAATTCAATCTAAATTTATTTAGATATATTTTTTAAATATTTATTTACTAATTTCTTTGGAATTTCTTCATGTTCATACCTATTTACAATTCGTAATTTGGACAAATATTTAATTTAAAATGTGTGTTCTTCAGCCAGTAGATTTGAGTTAAACAAATACATGCAGAAACGTAAACAGTAATTTTCGTTAAAACTAACCAAATGCTTAAAGTGAAAATAATATTTAAAAGCACATAAAGCAGCAGTAACAAATTATTTGGATAGCAAAAAGAAAAACTTAATCTCGTAAATATGTTCAAGATTATTAATCGCACTTAAGCAGCTGCAGCATATACTTCATCCCATGGGATTTTGTTAACAACAAATTTATTCAAAGAATTATATAATTAGTTAAAAAGGTAGAAATGTCTCATCGAAAAATATTATCAGATTATTTAAAAATATATTTTACTTTAATGCTAACAGTAAACGGAAATGCAATTGCGTTGGCGACTATGTAGTTAATAGTTGAGATTAAAAACAAGTGATAAATTCTTAAAAAAGGTTTGATATCAGAAATGGTATAATTATGTCTTACTAGTTTCCATAATTTTTTCGTTACTCAAAATTATGTGATATTCTGATAACATTTCAAGTTTCTATGGGAAATAGTGTAACTGCTGTTTTTAATTTGCAACAAATAAATGTTAATATTAATTTCATTTAATTTTTCATCATAAAAAAGACAAGACAAATAAAATACAACTGTGTCCATAAAAACTCAACGAAACAAAATAGATAAAAAACTTAAAGAAATCCAAAGTCCAAAAATGCTAAATCATGTCTGTCTAACAATAAAATAATCATTTGCAACAGCAATGTAGGTGTTTCTTTTTATAGTTTTAAATGTAAAATGTATTCGAAATACACACTAATACATAAATTCATCTTCTTCCCACAAACAGGCTTTTCTGATCCCTACTGCATGCTGGGCATACAGCCAGATGGTGGTCCACCCGTTTCACCATTGCCACTGCCACCGACACCTCGAGCTTTGTCCGCCGATATGAGTGCGTTCGACAACAATGCTACCGATTCACCGCCACATCGTAAGCACAGTTTTCGTTTGAGTTTTAAGCGACGCGAAGGCAGCAGTCGTCGTGAACAGCGTGATTCACTGGGTGGTCCAGTGCCAGCAAAATTCATTTGCGCAACATCAATTAAACCGCACACGTTGAATCCCAAATGGAATGAGAAATTTAAATTGTAAGTGTGTATAAATGGTAAATAGTTTAAGATTAAAATGTCTGTTTTGTTTGAAATTAAAAGCCATAAGAAAATAGAATTCATAAAATACTCATGTAATAAAGAGTTGACAATTTAAAAGTATTTAGAAGTTCAAGTTATAGTTCTGTTCTAGTTCAGTTCAAGTTCAGTTCTAGTTCAGTTCTAGTTCAGTTCTAGTTCAGTTCTAGTTCAGTTCTAGTTCAGTTCTAGTTCAGTTCTAGTTCAGT
>NC_060953.1:55390184-55408890 GCF_022045245.1 Lucilia cuprina
TAGAACTGAACTAGAACTGAACTAGAACTGAACTAGAACTGAACTAGAACTGAACTAGAACTGAACTAGAACTGAACTAGAACTGAACTAGAACTGAACTAGAGCTGTTAGTATTTGCCAAAAAATTCTAATTAATTTTTCGGAAGGGTATACAAATTTCGCCATAGCGTCTCTTTTTAGCTTGAATTTACTAATTGCTGGGGCAACCTCTTGGGTAATTATATTTTTTAATAATTCACTATATTCTTTTAATGCAGGAAGCAACATTACAAATGAATTTTTAAGAATTTAACAAAGATTAAAACATATTAATTTTTTTACAATTTAATACGTTTAAAATGTACCAGAAATTTTATATGAGTACTGCATACGTATGAGTATTATGCTTTACTTAATGTATATTTAAATATCAATCATACGCTCTAGTTACCGTGTGTAGAAAAATTTGAAAAATTTTGAATTATATATAATTGAAAAAAATTTATATAATTATTCTCTTGTTAAGCGTGTAATTTTAATAATTTAACTGGTAAAATTTCTTTTGTGCTTATTCACTGAGTTCTATTTAATATATTATAGCCATAGTGTATGGATAGTTTCATATTTATAAAGGCCATAATGCGTTACATATTTACCAACTCACTAAATTATTCTACACACATAAAATGTTTCTAATATTAGACCATCACTTTTTATTTATTTATTCTAGAAAAAATTACTCATACGCCTCAGTTTTAGTTTTTTTCTCACTCTCTTTTATAAACTATATACAAAAAATAAACATGTTTATTTAATACTAATTTCTATTTATATTTAATTCCACTTACCATTTGCATCTTTGGCTTCTAAACCCTCTGCCTCGAGTACAACCACTGACAGGACAATAACTTTGGGTTTATCTTCAGCTGTTGCATGCAACAGGCGATAATGACGATCTGGACTAATGCCAAATGCACGTTGAGCATGCAAATACATTTCCTCTTTATAATGGGCATACTAAAATGACAAAAATGAGAAAAAAAGTAAAGTAAACGAAATGGTATTAAAAGAATGAAAAAAAAAAACAATTATTTTGCAAATAAAAAGAGTTGAAGTGGAATGAATTGCATATTTAAATATATTATCTATTGAATACTTTTTATAAGTTTAAGATAAATGTAAAATGTTGAGTCAGAATATTATAATGTAAAGAGTCATTCATTCTTTGCGTTTTTATTGTCAGGCTATTGTTTTAATGTTTTTACTGAAAATGGTCTCTTAAAATGCAATTTTATAATCAACCATTATTTCTATTTTCAATTTGTCTTTAGCATGATTTTTTTTTTTTTTTTTGTAATCTCTAACAGATAGAGTGTGCATTATGCATGAATAGTATGTCTGAAAGTAATAAGTTTAAAATACGAAGGTAATTCTAAAATTATTGTAAGAAAAATCTTGAATATTTTCTAAACTTTGGTCTTGTTACTTAACTATAGATTAAACTATTATCTGGACTACAAACTGGACTATGGTATTGACTATAGAGCGAAATTTTGTCTGTTCTCTAGTATGGATTTTAGACAAGGTCTACACTAGACTGTGGATAATGGGCTCGATTACACCGTCTGATAAAAAGAGAAAAAAATCGTTAGACAAGATCCGGATGATATATGCCAGTTTTTTACTATATCCTGAGCTATGGTTGGGAGAGTGAACTTGACTATAGACTGAACTATTGTCTCGAATTTAAAGAGTAATAGTGTCGACTAAAGAATAAACTATATTCATTGGGTATTTAGGACTACTAAATAAATCTCTAAATGCTGTTGCTGAAAAAACTGGGCCATCTCAGTAGTTTGGCGCATTCTTCAAGAGGTTAAGGATTCCACTGGAATGTGTCATTAGATGATTGCATTTAAAAAAATGTAATATTTTAAGGCAAGAATAGGGTGATTACCTTCTGGTATATCCGGTAGATTGATTATGCCTGATGTTGGTGTTTTTCGACCCTTATATTGATTTTAGAGCAGTAATTGCCGGAGTGGGTATTGGGTTTGAACCCATGGTGCCTGTTATTCCGCAACAGTGTTGAGTACTTCTGCAAAGTGTTTGTATATGAAGCAGCACAGCCATGTACAAAAATAGGCACCTGAGTTCTTCATGGTAGGATTCAGGGGCTCGTGGTAGTCCGTTCTCAAGTCTAGCCAGTAAAAAAATTCAGTAAAATAAGGCCGTCAAAGCAAGTGTTCACGTGAAACACTCGACATTCGTTGTAATCTCTACCATAAACTGGACTATAGCCTGAGCTATAGACTGGTTATTGTCATGACTAAAGGCTGGACTGGTCAACTGATGATTATGAACTATAATAAAACTGTCGACTATTGACTGGATTACAATCCGTAGTATAGAATGGGCTGTAGTCTTCACAATGAGCAGAAATAATAGACATGAGTATAAACTGGACTATAGTCTCGAAAGTAGACTAAACCACAGTTTGTTAAAAATCTCGATTATAGAATACATATAGGACTATAATCTGGTCTAATCTTCCCTATGGACTGGACAATAGAAAAAACTATACTCTCCACGACTGAATGGACTGTAGACTATATATACTATAGTAACGACTATAGTCGAAACCAGAGTTTGATAAAAGTCTCCATTATAGAATACATATATGACTGATCTGATCGAATCTTCACCATAGACTAGATTAAATGAACTAAAGATACAACTGTAGTCAAGTCTAATCTAGACTAAAGACTTTAGATACAAGTCTCATGTAAACTTGATTATAGACTGGTCATTAGTTTCAACTACTAATTGGATCGTATTTATGACTATAGAATAGAATATAGTCTCAATGTTAGTCTGGACTATAGTGTCAACTATTAAAGAAATTTAAAATACAATTACAGAATTTCAAAAAAAATATTAAAAAATTTTTTCTTCAAAACTTTTAAAACTGTTCCTCGTAATTGATTACTGTTATAAAAATTCACTACTTGACCATAATCATAAATATTAAGTGCATTTTATTTTAGTTCAATCTATTACTAATGATGTCTATATAGATTTTTTTTAAGACCAGTTCTTTAGAGAACATTTATTGCATTATTATTTACTTAGTTATTAGTCATTTGATAGACGTTTTAAATAGAAAAAAAACAAAATTTATTATAAATTTAATAGATATGTAAAAGCAAAAGCAGAACATTTATTTGAAAACAAAATAGTAAATTTTTTTATGTTTGAAGTAGCAATAAAATAGAAAATATTGACAGCTATTTTTTTAATTTTACATAAGTAATTTCAAATCATTTATAAATAGAGAACCCGTATGTTAACAGTTATTTAACTTAATAATTATTAATGGGAATTAAAATAAAATTCATAATTGTTTATAGAATTCTAATGTTTATTGAGTATATAGCCTTTATTTGATATCATTTAAATTAAGAAAGACATTTACATTTATTGTTTTCTTTTAAATAACCTAATTTGTCGCAATAACATATTTAAATTAAATTCATAAAGTGCTCAATTTACTTTTATAAATTTTATGTCATTTACAATATGTTTTAAGATTTATATTATTTCCCTATGTATGGCTAGCAAAAACGACAGCATTAATTTACCCTTATATATAAGAGCCTCTTACTCCTGATAATAATTAGTAAAGGGTCTTATTTCTAAGAACATTTAAAAATAATACGTTTTTTTTAAAGGATAAATAATAATATAAAATCTATAATAAAATGGCTTTTGTGAACATAAATTTTATGTTTACATAGTCTTAATAATATCAGACATTAGGGTAATGCTAATTGTTTATTGAAAATGATTAGACTTAATAATAGTCTCGTCTATAGAATGGATTATAGTATTGACTATAAACAGGACTCTAGTATAGACTATAGACTAAATGATAGTATATATACAAGATGATAGTATTGACTATAAACAAGAATAGACTCTACTGTAGAGTCAACTATAGATTGGACTTTAGATTGGACCATAGGCTCATCTATAATGTCGGCTAAATGCTGGACAACAGTGTCGACTTAATATTGTACTATAATCGTCGACTAAATACTGAACATAAGTCTCGAATATAGACTAGATTCTAGTTTCAACAATAGACTGGACTAAAGTTTAAACTGAAAAAGTTGAAGGCTTGACTATAATGTTGACTTAATAACGAAATACAATATACTATCGATTAAATTATGGACTACAATTTCAACTAAATACCAAACTATAGTCTCAAATATGGACTACAGAATATACTATAGAGTCGACAATAGATTGGACTACAGCTTGGACAATAGGCTCGATTATAATGTCGACTAAACGGTGGGTTATTGACTCTACTAAACTTTGACTTTAATTTCCACTTTCTTTCGATTTACTAAAGTATTGCATTAACTTTAGACTAGAAACCATAGACTTTGTAAAATTGTTCAAAACTTAAAAAATGTTGTCACTACTTTACTGTAGCATCGACTTTAGACAAGTTGATTGTGTCTACAGTCTATGGACTGAATTTTAGTAACAACTACAGATAAGACTATATAGTATCATCGGTAGACAAATTCAAAGTTTCGGCTGGTCTTAAGGTTAGACTATAACATCGACTAAATACTGGACTATAATCTCGAAAAAATATTCGTTAATAGTCTGGACAATAGATAGGTATACAGGTTGGACTCTAGGCTTGACTGCAGTGCCGACTAAAAATTAGACATTAGTCTCGAATATGGACTAGATTATAGTTTGAACAATAGACTGGTCTAAAGTTTAAAGTGGAAAAGTTGAAGGCTTGACTATAACGTTGACTAAATAATGGGCTATAGTCTAAAAAAAAGTACAGTCTCGATTAAATACTAGACTAAAATCTCAACTAAATACCAAACTATAGTCTCAACTATAGACTACAGAATAGACTATAGAGTCGACAATAGATTGGACTACAGCTTGGGCAATAAGCTCGATTATAATGTCGACTAAACGGTGGGTTATTGACTCTACTAAACTTGGACTTTAATTTCGACTTTCATTCGACTTACTGGAGTATTGCATTAAGTATAGACTAGAAACCATTGACTTTGTTAAATTGTTCAAAACTTAAAAAATGTTGTCACTACTTTACTGTAGCATCGAATTTAGACAAGTTGATAGTGACTACAGTCCAGTCTATGGAATGAATTTTAGTAACGACTATAAACAAGACGATAAATGTGGCTAAATTTTAGCTTATAATATCAACTAAATAGTGGACTACTGATTGTAGTGTAGGCTTGACTGCAATGCCGGCTAAAAACTAGGCAGTAGTCTCCCCTAAAAACTGGACTAAAGTCCCGACTAAAAAATGAACTATAGCTCCGAATATAGATTGGATAATCATCTTTAATATAGACCAGCGCGGATCCAGCTCAAGCGTTTGGGTATTTAATTATTCTCTTTTTTTTCTTTTTCCTCATTTTCATCATATGTATCAAAAATTTTCGGTTGAGGGGGGCTAACTTCCAATTACACCACTCTCTACTCAGTGTCCGCACCTGCTGTAGTCTATAGACTCTGCCTTAGTTTCAACTATATTATTAACTAAAGACTGGGATATAGTTTCCACATACTAGACCATAGTCTCGACAAAAGACTAGAATTTGTAAAATTAGAGAAATGTTGTCCTACATATGTATGGATCATCAGATACAAAAAGTCTCGGAGGAAATATAAACAACTCAAACAAATGTTAAGCAATTTATGAGATCATATCATAAAGTAATACAATCAATAAGTGATTACATTCATCAATAAATATCACCCTAATATAACACATACACATATATGTGTATTGGCCTAAACATACAATAACATAATCCGAAAAATAATTGTTCTGTAACGATTAGGTATATAAAAAAAACAAATATGCTTTTCTGGTTATCCTTCTAAAAGCTTATAATTTTACAGTCCCATAAATTCATTCTTTATCAACCCACAAATACACAACATACAAGATGTCATCATTTATTTATTTTGATTAAATTGTAACATAATTTAAGGGGCACACGCATACACAAAACGATAAAGTAAGAAATGAAAAAAAAACAAAAAACAATATTTAAAGCATTTAAAAGGTCTTTGAGGTCTTTAAGTTGTTCGACTATATGGTTGAATAACTTAATTTAAACATACTGTAGGTAGTAGAAACGATTGTTCATTTTATATACATACACATACATAAATGTACGTATATACATATACATATACATAAGCATAGTAAGAATATATGATTTTATTTTCCAGTTAATCCCTGTCAGTCTTAATTTAATGTTTTTGTTTATTTTATGATTTTCATTTTAATATTCTTATATGATGGTATTAATGTTTTTTTGTTCTCTTACCTGTCCTCCTGGTGCTGGTGCACCTACAGTATTGGCAATTGTTTGCAATACTTCCATATATAATTTTTCATTCTCCTCTTGTTTATCTATCGAATCTTCAGCAATATTGGGCGGTTCTCGTTCATTTTCATGATGTGCCTCGGCACGTGCTTCAGCTGCACGCGTTGCCGACATACGACGATTTTCCCGTTTCCATCCCAATGATGTGAAATTTTCGAAAAATGATCCATCTGTTTCTTGTACGCTAGAGAATAAAAGAGAGGAAATTTAAATGAAAATATTTTATTAAAAACGAAAAAAAAATAGTTTATTTTTCTTTTGTTTCAACAATCATAAAGTTATTAAATATTAGTTCATGGAATTGTCAATAGAAGAACCCGTAGGAAATTTCTTAGAATAGTCAATATATTCGACAATTTGAAAAAAAAAACAATCCATTGAGAGGCCTGTGTACTGTTCCCTTGTCTATTCTATAAGTTTAGAACTAGTTCTTATACTACATATTAAATAGACCCATTTATAGACTAGGGCATACACCAGTCCATAGACTATTCCATAATCTACTCAATAGTCCAAAGACTACATCATATGAATACAAGCTTGTATACTACACAACTGACTCTTCCTTAAACTTAAAAAAAAATTCAAATTAATATATAAATCTGTATGTCAACATACAAGCCCATTGACTACTAAATAAACCTGCTCATAGACAAGTTCATTTAATCCTTTTTCATGTCATGTTATGTTCAGTTAGTACACATTGCATGATTAATATTAAAAATTCATAAAAATTTGTTAAATAATAATATCGTAAAATCAACCGAGCGTTAAGTGACAATATGATATTATTAAAATTATTAATTGATTAATGAAAAGGATTATTTTATTGTATAATAAAAGAAACGCTTTCACATAAAGTGATAACTTTTAAATCACAAAATTTAAATATTAACAAAAAAATCAATTTTTAAAAATTTTCTTATTGGTTTTTAAATAAATTTAATACTTTATTACTTTAAATAAATATTTTGTTAGTTAAAACTTTACGATTTTTTTTCCACCTTTAACCACATTCACTTTGCAGTTAATAAAGATAAGCAAACTAAATAAATAGTTTTTATACTTCCTCAATCTAATCTACAAAACAATTTGTATAAATCCAATTTCTTGCATAAACAGCACATTTTATATGGGGATTTCTAAAGTTTGCGTGGATTTTGTTTTCCTTTTAATTTTTTTTCTTTTATTTTGCTTTTATACGGATAATGAAAGTTTATTGTGTAATCAGCATAAAACCACTAATAGCTAAAACAAATACACAGACAAGTAAAATTCAATACAAATATTACTGTTTCTATGAATGTAGATTAAGGTTAAGGATAATAAGAAAGATTTTTTATTTATACTAGACTAAATAATATACTTAACTATACATAGACTAGACTATAGACTATTCTACGTACTACTATAAAGTAGACTATAGAGTAGAATTAAGAGTAAAATCTAGACTAGGCTATAGATTATCCTATAGATAAGATTAGCCTAAGCTATATATAATGCTACAAACTAGACTATAATCTATGCTTAAGACTGAACTGTAGACTATAGCCAGAAAATGGACTTTTATGTTTTTACGCAAAAATTAATTTATGGTAGGCAATAAAAGTGATCACAAATTTTAATCCTTTTTGCCCTAGGGCCTTTCGTTTAGTTAGAAAATGGACTTTTATCTTTTTAATCCTTTTTGCCCTAGGGCCTTTCGTTTAGCCAGAAAATTGATTTTTATGTTTCCACCCAAAAATTGAAAATAGACTAGACTATAGACTAGGCTATAGACTAGACTATAGACTAGACTATAAACTAGACTATAGACTAGACTATAGACTAGACTATAGACCAGACTATAGACTAGACTATAGACTAGACTATAGACTAGAATATAGACTAGACTATAGACTAGACTATATACTAGGTACAGTGAAATAACTCCCAACGGGTAAAATGAAATATTTCATATTTCATATGAAATAACTCCCAATTTGTTGGAACTTTTTTCATATTTTAATGTTACTGAAATGAAATAACTCCCAATAAAATTTTTGTTGGGAATTATTTCATTTTTTTGAAGAAATTAGGAGATATTTCATATGTATTGGAAGTTATTTCATTTCTGTAAATTTTGTTGAAATTGGAAGTTATTTCATTCTTGTTGGGAGTTAATTCATTTTGTGGTAATAATTTTCCAAACTTTGGTGGATAATGCATTTTGGATCCTTAAACAAGTGTCGTGGACAGCCGGCCTTCGGCCGGGCGCAAAGGTTTAAAACTCTGGGGTATTTCGAATACTGGCTTCGCTAAATTTAACCTTTCTTTGTACACCATGTATTTTATATCATTATGATTATGAACACTACGATACTTTCAAATGTATCACAATTCCATATGACAATTTTAATAATGCCCATGAGCATAGTGACATAAGTTCCATGGAATACAAATAGTCCATTTATCATGAAAAGGCTTAATTTAGCGAAGCCGGTGTGTGAAATACCCCAGAGTTGAAAACCCTTGCGCCCGGCCGAAGGCCGGCTGTCCACCACACTTTCGTAAGGAGTTGGGAGTTATTTCACTTCTGTTGGGAATTATTTCATTGGAAGTTATTTTACACAAATAGATTCTTCGACTTGGGAATAATTTCATATTTTTTGGGATTTGTTTCATTGGGAGCTATTTCGCATTTTTTGGGACTTACATTTGTAAAACTCCCAAACTTCCAATTACTGGGAATTATTTCATTTTAAACTTTGGGAGTTATTTCATTTTAAAAGTTAATTTTTGATGAAATTGGGGTTTATTTCATTTTACTCGTTGGAAGTTATTTCATTTGGGAGCTATTTCACTGTACCTATAGACTAGACTATAGACTAGACTATAAACTAGACTATAGACTAGACTATAGACTAGACTATAGACTAGACTTTAGACTAGACTATAGACTAGACTATAGACTAGACTATAGACTAGACTATAGACTAGACTATAGACTAGACTATAGACTAGACTGTAGACTAGACTATAGACTAGACTATAGACTAGACTATAGACTAGACTATAGACTAGACTATAGACTAGACTATAGACTAGACTATAGACTAGACTATAGACTAGACTATAGACTAGACTATAGACTAGACTATAGACTAGACTATAGACTAGACTATAGACTAGACTATAGACTAGACTATAGACTAGACGATAGACTAGACTATAGACTAGACTATAGACTAGACTATAGACTAGACTATAGACTAGACTATAGACTAGACTATAGACTAGACTATAGACTAGACTATAGACTAGACTATATACTAGACTATAGACTAGACTATAGACTAGACTATAGACTAGACTATAGACTAGACTATAGACTAGACTATAGACTAGACTATAGACTAGACTATAGACTAGACTATAGACTAGACTATAGACTAGACTATAGACTAGACTATAGACTAGACTATAGACTAGACTATAGACTAGACTATAGACTAGACTATAGACTAGACTATAGACTAGACTATAGACTAGACTATAGACTAGACTATAGACTAGACTATAGACTAGACTATAGACTAGACTATAGACTAGACTATAGACTAGACTATAGACTAGACTGTAGACTAGACTATAGACTAGACTATAGACTAGACTATAGACTAGACTATAGACTAGACTATAGACTAGACTATAGACTAGACTATAGACTAGACTATAGACTAGACTATAGACTAGACTATAGACTAGACTATAGACTAGACTATAGACTAGACTATAGACTAGACTATAGACTAGACTATAGACTAGACTATAGACTAGACTATAGACTAGACTATAGACTAGACTATAGACTAGACTATAGACTAGACTATAGACTAGACTATAGACTAGACTATAGACTAGACTATAGACAAGACTAAAGACTAGACTAAAGACTAGACTATAGACAAGACTATAGACTAGACTATAGACTAGACTATAGACTAAACTATAGACTAGACTATAGACTAGACTATAGACTAGACAATGGACTAGACTATGGACTAGACTATGGACTAGACTATGGACTAGACTATGGACTAGACTATGGACTAAACTATAGACTAGACTATGGACTAGTCTATAGACTAGACTATAGACTAGACTATAGACTAGACTATAGACTAGACTATAGACTAGACTATAGACTAGACTATAGACTAGACTATAGACTAGACTATAGACTAGACTATAGACTAGACTATAGACTAGACTATAGACTAGACTATAGACTATAGACTAGACTATAGACTAGACTATAGACTAGACTATAGACTATAGACTAGACTATAGACTATAGACTAGACTATAGACTAGACTATAGACTAGACTATAGACTAGACTATAGACTAGACTATAGACTAGACTATAGACTAGACTATAGACTTGACTATAGACTAGACTATAGACTAGACTATAGACTAGACTATAGACTAGACTATAGACTAGACTATAGATTAGACTATAGAATAGACTATAGAATAGACTATAGAATAGACTGTAGACTAGACTATAGACTAGACTATAGACTAGACTATAGACTAGACTATAGACTAGACTATAGACTAGACTATAGACTAGACTATAGATTAGACTATAGAATAGACTATAGATTAGACTATAGAATAGACTATAGAATAGACTATAGACTAGACTATAGATTAGACTATAGACTTGACTATAGACTAAACTATAGACTAGACTATAGACTAGACTATAGACTAGACTATAGACTAGACTATAGACTAGACTATAGACTAGACTATAGACTAGACTATAGACTAGACTATAGACTACACTATAGACTAGACTATAGACTACACTATAGACTACACTATAGACTACACTATAGACTAGACTATAGACTACACTATAGACTAGACTATAGACTAGATTATAGACTAGACTATAGAGTAGACTATAGACGAGAGTATAGACTAGATGTTAGAAATATATAGACTATAGACTAGCCTATAGATTAAACTATATTATGTTTAATATTTTAATTAAACTATACAAGAACTTTTCTTTCTCTATTTGAACTATACTGTAGAAGCATGTCATGCTTTTTCGAACATTCTACTGATTCAAACTGTTAAATCGTAAAAAAGTGTCACGCCAATTATGTTAGAAAATATTCAAAAAGTTTTTTTTTGATACAAATTTCGTCCAACCAATGCCAGATTTTTGTTTTTTTTATTTTTATTGCTGCATGTTGAAAGTGTTGACATTTATTGTGGGAATGAAAAGACAGCGTTGAAGTTATATATGCAACATTTCATTAAAAAACACGCAACTGTATATGCCTCTATTTTTGAGATTTTTTCAATGCCTGTAGGAGTAGTTTCACTGAATTAAGTAGATTATTTAAATAAGGGAAATGAAATAAAAGTATACAAACATAAAGTGAAAAAATAAACAGAGTTTAAAGGTAAGTTTATTAAATGGTTAAAGTATAGTAGTTAAGTAGAGGTTGTAGATTGCAGAGTCTGACAGACAATTTTATTTAGTTGACATTTATGATGCCTTCATCGTTTATTGAAGTTAGTGCCTTAAAAGTCAAGCCAAAAGACTGGCGTTTAAACTGAAGATAAAATCTTTTGAAAATAAGAGAATCAAATTAAATGATTGAATATTATTTCTTTGGATTAAAGATTTTTTTTCTTTAATTTCTAAGGATGAATAGGATTTAAAAATAATTTTTACCAAAAAAAATTTTCCTATTGATAAGCACATACATATTTTGAACCTTAAGACAAAATTCACAGAAATAAACTGCTTTTCTGAATTATTGTTGAAGTTCATTTAACACAGCCAAACAATAAATATTGCATAATTTAAAATATAACCTATTTGATGAGATTATATGGCAATAAATTCTCTTCATTTTATTTAACAAATAATTCATTAGATATAGAGTACTTTAAGGACTTTAACTAAAAGATTTTCTATTCCATTGTATTTTTAATAAAACGAAATAAAAGGCAAAAAATTGTGAAGAAAATTATTATCTATATACAGAATAAGATAACAAAACAATCTAACCCTTTTTCTTTGAAAAAAAAATCGGTCAGTTTCTTTTCATTCTTTTATTAACCCCGACCAGCAGTCAAACAGTCATTCAGTCAGTCATTTATTAGATTTTTTGCCTTAAAGACGATATCAACAATATGTCACAACTATTGTGTTAACTGAGGCATTGTCTGTCCAGCTCCTATAACATAACAGCATCAAGGTTATCATCATCATTATCATCTTCAGCATACTGCCAGTATTCTATGTATTCCTTTTGTATTTATCTTGAGAGTGACAGTTATTTCTTAGAAGTTTTTTATTCAAATTTCTTTCCTTTTTTTGACTGCTAAATACTTTCTCAATGTACCTACTACTTCTATTGTACATAGTACCCTGTATTTGTAAGACCTTATATATGCTAAATATTAAATTACAATTTTACGTATCCTGATGACCTTGTTTTTCATTTTTTGTATCTCTCCTTTCCATTTCCTCTTCGTATACATCTTTTTACTTTATTTTTGTTAATAATAGCAAAACCATTCTTTTTTATAGATCTTTCTGCGACGAAGATTTTTTTCCCAAAATTTGTTTTTTTAAGCGCTTTTCATCTCAATTTTCCTTCCTCATTATTCCACCCGTAAATAATAATGTCGAGTTTAGGAAACTTTTAAAGTGCTTAAGCTGACATTTTTGTCTATTTTTAACAGTTTAAAATGTAGAGAATATATTATTCAAGTATATGTATATATATTACTTCTTTCAAAATTTCTTTACTACATGTTCTTACTTTAACTTTTCTTAAAATAAATTATGACCAGTTATTATTATAACTTATTCACAAGGATTATCAAATTGTTGTCTATGCTTAAAAAATACCAGCATTGCGTATACTTGATTTTAGAGGTAGGAGGTGAAAATGTATAAATCAATATTACGTATACGCCACAGTTGTAAATAATGAGAGGATATTGTTACAAAATCTTTATTACATAAAAAAAAACTTAAATAAATGGATTGGATTTCAAAATAAAAATAAAAGAAGACCAACAACCAACCCAATCAAAATAGAAATTTTTAAGTCTATAATCTTGGGTGCTATCTAGTAAATAATATTGTTTAATGTTTAGTTTTTAGTGTCGTCTATAGTCTAGTTTAGACAGGACTTAAGACTATTGTATAAAGTCTAGTTTAGATATTAGTGTATTCTAGTGTATATTATAGTGTACAATATAGTATAGTCGTTAGTACTAAAGTATACAGTCTAGACTATTGTAGTAAAGTGTATAGTCTAGACTATAATAGTGAAGTGTATAGTATAGACTGTCATGTCTTTAGTCTAGTCAATAGTCTAGACTGTAGTCTTGTCTATAGTCTAGTCTATAGTCTAGTCTATAGTCTAGTCTATAGTCTAGTCTATAGTCTAGTCTATAGTCTAGTCTATAGTCTAGTCTATAGTCTGGACTCTAGTCTTGTCTATAGTCTAGTCTACAGTCTAGTCTATAGTCTAGTGTACAGTCTTGTCTAAAGTCTAGTCTACAGTCTAGTCTACAGTCTAGTCTAGTCTACAGTCTAGTCTACAGTCTAGTCTACAGTCTAGTCTAGTCTACAGTCTAGTCTATAGTCTAGTCTACAGTCTAGTCTATAGTCTGGTCTATAGTCTAGTCTATAGTCTAGTTTATAGTCTAGTCTATAGTCTAGTCTATAGTAGACTAGATTATAGTAGAATAGACTATAGTCTAGTCTATAGTATAGTCCATAGTCTAGTCTATAGTCTAGTCTATAGTCTAGTCTATAGTCTAGTCTATAGTCTAGTCTATAGTCTAGTCTATAGTCTAGTCTATAGTCTAGTCTATAGTCTAGTCTATAGTCTAGTCTATAGTCTAGTCTATAGTCTTGTCTATAGTCTAGTCTATAGTCTAGTCTATAGTCTAGTCTATAGTCTAGTCTATAGTCTAGTCTATAGTCTAGTCTATAGTCTAGTCTATAGTCTAGTCTATAGCCTAGTCTATAGTCTAGTCTATAATCTAGTCTATAGTCTAGTCTATAGTCTAGTCTATAATCTAGTCTATAGTCTAGTCTATAGTCTAGTCTATAGTCTAGTCTATAGTCTAGTCTATAGTCTAGTCTATAGTCTAGTCTATAGTCTAGCCTATAGTCTAGTCTATAGTCTAGTCTATTGTCTACTATATAGTCTAGTCTATAGTCTAGTTCATAGTCTAGTATATAGTCTAGTCTATAGTCTAGTCTATAGTCTAGTCTATAGTCTAGTCTATAGTCTAGTCTATAGTCTAGTCTATAGTCTAGTCTATAGTCTAGTCTATAGTCTAGTCTATAGTCTAGTCTAGTCTGTCTCAACAAATTAAATTCATCTTAAAAGTTTACCATGAATTATTTATTTTTCAACTCTAAAAAAAAATAAACTAAACTAAAACTATGAACACATTATTGCCATTAAATCAAAAATCAGCGTCTAAAACCATTAAAGCTATTTATTATTTTATATAAATTCCATAAATCCATTATTCTGTAAAATCACTCACATAGGTACCATTAGTTATATGACAAAATTATACTGTGAGTTGCACAACGATTTATTCGTCATAATACAACCATAACCATTTATTTTTTATGCATAATAATATTCCATTAAATTGAAATTGTTTTGCATTTTTTTCTGTAACTTTTCCTCAATATTTATTTTCCATTGTAAAATTCAATTACACAGTTGAGCATTTGCTTCATGATTTGTTGTAGAAGTGTAAAAAGGAAACCATAGCAAAGTAATAGAAAAAATAATTAATTTTGAAAAGTAACAGCAGTAATGGAGGATAGTAATGACTACTAGTTCAGTTATCAACAGATTTTTTAGGGATTCTTAGGGTTTCAAAGGAAAGTTTCATTTACATATCTAGTTGTACTTGTGAATTTTAAAAACATTATAACATGATTTTCAATTTTATAATAGTTTTTTATAGTTTCACAGACGAAATTTTAATTCAACATAATTAATGTCAGGATCATATTTCAGACATGTACTTGAAAACGTTAAGTATAGTAAATCAAACTCGTTTTTGTTAATTTATTCACTTTATTTTCAATCCCTCCCTAATGGAAACCATTTAAATGTTTTATTTTTTGTATAATTAAATTTTAATGTTTACTTTTTAAAGATATTTTAAAAGTTTTATATTTTGTAACAAATATTGCAATTATAAAAATAGCGAAGTATTTCATTGCCGTAGCACAATTTCAAATAAAAAACGAAATTATAAAATAAATTGGAAATATGTCGACCATAAGGTTCTACCGCTTATCTAGCAAAATGTATGTCTAACTTAAAAATATTATTTCGCCATTTTGTTTAAAAGTTCTAGTTCAGTTCTAGGTTAGTTCTAGTTCAGTTCTAGTTCAGTTCTAGTTTAGTTCTAGTTCAGTTCTAGTTCAGTTCTAGTTCAGTTCTAGTTCAGTTCTAGTTCAGTTCTAGTTCAGTTCTAGTTCAGTTCTAGTTCAGTTCTAGTTCAGTTCTAGTTCAGTTCTAGTTCAGTTCTAGTTCAGTTCTAGTTCAGTTCTAGTTCAGTTCTAGTTCAGTTCTAGTTCAGTTCTAGTTCAGTTCTAGTTCAGTTCTAATTTATATATCTTATTCACTTACCCAGAATTAGAACGTGGATCTACTTCCGGCCACGATAGACGTCTTTTACAAAAAGCCAGCGATGTGCGTTGTGTGGTCTCCGCTTGATGAAGTGGTGAGTTACGTTGGCGAAATGAACCAGTACGTGGTGGTGCCAAGCACTCTAGGGCACGTGATTGACGACGAGAACCAATGGGGGTGCTATTGGCTGAATTCGTACCTGTTTGTGGTGGAGTACTTACACAGGCGGCGGTAACTCCAGGAGTGGGTACAACTTTTGGATAACCTGAGGACGAATAACCATTTATAAGTTGGGAATTATTGATAATGTCTTTTAAGAAAGTGGGAGTTAGAAGTAGTAAAATAAATAGAAGATTTTCACAACATAACTTACCCAACAATGGATTAGTAGCATTTGGATTGCCTATAACAACACCTCCAGTCGGATAACTGCCACCACTCATCTGTCCAGGTGAAGTGCCTACCGTAGGAACTACTACATTAAATATATTTGCGGTACCGGGTATAGTACCTTGTATATTTGGTGTAGGACATGGTGTTAAAGGAACGTTAGGAGGTCCAGTAGTAGAAGGATGTTGTTGATTTTGATGCTCACTTGATTCTTGGCGGGATAAGGAAAAACGACGATTACCTAAACCCAAACTGCTAATGCCACTGGTAACATACTGCTGCATGGAACTTAAAAAACTCATGTTGTCATTTAGGCTGGACTCGTGGGCCGCAAAGAGAAATATTTTAATTTAAAAATTTTTAATTTGGATTTGAGATTATTTTTATTTTTTGCTTTACTTTGCTTTGCAATTTGCGTTGTTCTTTCTTTTATTGAATTCTGAAATATTTTCAAATTATAACTTTTTCGGTTTATCCTTAATGCTTGAAACTCTTTATTATTGTAGTCGTTGTTCTTATCATTATTATGATTATTATTGTTGTTATTTTTTTGATTTTCTTTTAACTTTTCAAATTAGGAAATAAAACCCTTTTTAAAATTGTTTTCTTTTTTTTTACAGGAAATAAAATTCCTCTTTTATATTTCCAAAGGTTATGAAAATATTTTTGGTCCTTGTTTTTGTTATAAAGTGTTTTGTTTATTATTATTATTTTTTATTTTAACAAAAGCGTTTTTAATTGCTCACGATTTATGTTTAATTAAATTTCAATTATTTTTCATCCGTATTTTTTTAAATTTTCATTTATCTTTTCTTTTGCCATTAAATATTATTTTGTTCTTTTCATCATTTGTTTTATTATTTTGTATTTTTGTGTCATTTTAATAATGTTTCTTCAATACTAAATGATAGAATGAATGAATGTAGAATAAAATGACGAATGAATGTTGTAATGAAAAATCCAGCCCAATTAAAATCTCTTCAAATGTTTATCTGCATTTCATCAGGTTTGTTTTGTTTTTATATTAATTTATTTCATGATGATGATGATGTATCTGTAATGAGAAGAAAAAAATGTTAAAAAAGAAAATATTTTATTAAAGTATAAGTATCAGGGGAAATAAATGATAGATTGATATGGATTAAAATTTTAAGAAGAAAAATAAAATATGGTTTAGATAATATAAAAACCATAAAAAAGACCAAAATAAATGTAAAATCATTCAATGGCTCTTCTTTTCAACTCATTCAATTCCTATAGGAAAATTACTACTTCATATTTTTAAAAATTTTATGATTTTCATAAGATAAGTTTATTTATTAAAAACGGAGATTTATCTAAATCATTCTATTAAAAAAGGAAGAGCAAATTTTCCTAAAAAATATTAAAACTAATTAAGAATTTTCTTTACAAAGAAAAACAATTCTTAAAAAGAATATCACAAAATGTTTCAAAATTTCCTGTAAGAGAAAAATTTACCAACAATTCTCTGCGAAGAACGAAAACAAAAAAACAAAATTGTCTCTAAGAAAAACTCTTACAAAAAAAGGCAAATAGTAGCTAACTAACTAACTAACTAACTAACTAACTAACTAAATAACTAACTAACTAACTAAATAACTAACTAACTAACTAACTAACCAAATAACTAAATAACTAAATAACTAAATAACTAAATAAATAAATAACTAAATAACTAAATAACTATATAACTAAATAACTAAATAACTAAATAACTAAATAACTAAATAACTAAATAACTAAATAACTAAATAACTAAATAACTAAATAACTAAATAACTAAATAACTAAATAACTAAATAACTAAATAACTAAATAACTAAATAACTAAATAACTAAATAACTAAATAACTAAATAACTAAATAACTAAATAACTAAATAACTAAATAACTAAATAACTAAATAACTAAATAACTAAATAACTAAATAACTAAATAACTAAATAACTAAATAACTAAATAACTAACTAACTAAATAACTAAATAACTAAATAACTAAATAACTAAATAACTAACTAACTAAATAACTATCTAACTAAATAACTAAATAACTAAATAACTAAATAACTAAATAACTAAATAATTAAATAACTAAATAACTAAATAACTAAATAACTAAATAACTAAATAACTAAATAAC
>NC_060953.1:55408990-55415966 GCF_022045245.1 Lucilia cuprina
TTCTAGTTCAGTTCTAGTTCAGTTCTAGTTCAGTTCTAGTTCAGTTCTAGTTCAGTTCTAGTTCAGTTCTAGTTCAGTTCTAGTTCAGTTCTAGTTCAGTTCTATTGCTAAAGAAATTATTTACCAGATTAATTATCAAATATTTCCACTGTGAGCACGAAAACAAGCTGTTGCCCTGCAATGAAAAAAGAAAAAAATATATGAAAATAAAAACAAAGCTGTTGATTTTTATTAAAGAATCTGTCAATTATTCTATTACACTTTTTGTTAATATAATAAAACATATTTTGCTATTGTTGTTGATTTTCATTGTTTCATATTTTATTCAATCCTAGTTTTTTAATTATAAATAAAAGATAAGCAAAAAAAAATCTACAAAACAAAAAAAGACAATAATAAATGATAAGCAAAGCTTTTTGAAAATATACGAAAAAAAACTTTAAAAATATAATTAATTTTTGCAACCATCAAGTTGTTGCTTTTGTTAGTATTTCAACACAAAACAAATTGCTTTGCGTTTAAACGGGGTCCTCGCGTCATATAATCGTGTAACACACCCTAATAAAATACCCCGGGATAAAAGGATGATTGTAACATTCTTTCAAGGATTGTTAAATGAAAAGTGAATGTTGTTTTTATATGAAACCTTCATGCTTTATGCTTTGCATTATTACCCCTGCCTGCACCCACTCCTTAAAATTGCTGTTCTATACATGTAAGTGCGGTCGTTGTAAGTGCTAAGTATGGGAGCGTTTTCAAACATTTTTTGGTGTAGTTTATCATGTGGTAAACATGTGTGTTGGGAGTTTTAGGTGGGAGGAGGATGTGGAGGTTAAACAAAAACAAGAAAATTGAATTGTATTGAGTGTTGGTGAAGAAAATGCAACAGTTACTTGAAGTTGTTTCTTTTCGTTTCCTTTTGTAATAATGAGAGTTTTTTTATGGTTTTTGGAAAATAATTGAAAAAGTTGGGCGTTACTTTTTGACAGGAGGGAGGTTATATATTTCGTGTTAGATTCTGTTTAACTCTATGCTCTCCATATGTACATACCTTCTAATGCTAACATGAATATAAAAATATGACTTGATAATTGGTTCCTTTTCAAGTTATAATATAGAATAGAACTTGACTGCACTCTAGACTATGGACTATACTAAAGACTAGGCTAACGAATATATTATATGCTAAACTAGACTGTAGACTAAACTATAGACTGGACTATATTATAGAATATAGTATAGATAAGAATATAGACTTAACTTTAGACTGACTACAGACTAGGCTGTGGACTAGACTATAAACTATAGTATGGGCTAGGCTATAGACCAGAATAGAATAGACTATAGCTTAGACTAAATTCTAGACTACAGACTAGACTACAGACTAGACTACAGACTAGACTATAGACATGACTATAGACTATAAACTAAAGTATAGAGTATACTATAAACTGGACTATAGACTAGATTATAGACTATAGACTAGATATATGCTATACTATAGAATAGACTATGTACTAGACAATAGACTATACTATAAACTTCACTATATACTAAGCTATATACTAGACTGTGTACTAGACCATTTACTAGACTATGTGCTAGACTATAGACTAGACAACGTACTGTACTATTGATTAGACTAAAACCAGACTATAGACCTTACCATAGATGTTCAAAAATTTTTAAAACTGCTCTTTAGTTTGTTGATAAAATTTATTATTTTTCTATGCTGTCAATGCAAACAAAAGCTTAAACTTTAATCTTTAATTGTAGGGTATTAAATATGACATGTGAAAAGTGTTGTTCAACACATGTATTTAAACTTTTACTGATAATTCTGTTTCTCTTATTTTCTCTAATAATAGACAGGGTATTATCCACCAGCTGCAGTTTGTGTAAAATGTAAGTTAAACCTTTTTCTTAACACCCAACAATACATTGAAGTATTTTTACAGTTAATAACTATAACTGCTGGGATATTACAGGTATTGCAGTGATGAAAACTTTAGGTGTATTTATTCGAAAGGGGAGTTTCATATTAAAAAAAAGAAACAATTCCAACCTGAAACATACATATTTCTATTTTCTGAAGTAAAATGAAGTTTACTAAAGTATTTTGATGATTTATGGTTTTTCTAGTACAACTTGTATTAAGGTACTTACATATGTGCACTCACCTTCCCATTAGCATACAATTATGAATACACCTCACTTGGTAATTACCTTTACACCCTCTCAAAATGATGAACTGAATCAACAATAGAACTCATTGCTGCATATGTGAGAACTTTAATACTCGTTGAAGGTTATAACAAGGTTATTTATTGAAAAACACAAAGGACTGGAAAACATATTTTTTATTTACACATGCATACATATGTACATGTTAGTATGTGCATTTTTAGATCTATTTCATATGGAACAATTTGTGTTGATATTAAGGCAAGGATATATACATACATACATACATACATACATACATACATACATACATACATACATACATACATACATACATACATACATACATACAAATGTATATTTACAATGTGTACCTGTGAATAATTGAATTTATGGCAAAATATTAATGTTTATGAGGAATTCAAAATTTAAATAAAATTGTGTTTTAAATAAAAATTAAAATTTGTGGAATTTGTTTACCAAAAAATGCTTTTGATATGATGTATAGAATGGGAATTATGTCAAAGAATTAGCAAATTTAATAGAAAAATTTACGAAATTTTTCTATAAGAGAAAAAAAAGACAAATTTTTATATAAATTTAATGAAAATGAATTACACGGAGAAATGTTAACAAACAAATTCTATAAAAAGAAAATTTTAACAAAAACTTTCTATGAAAAGAAAACGTCAACAATTATTTTTTTTAAAGAAAACTTTAACAAAAATTTTTTTCTAAAAAGAATATTTTAACAAAAATTTTCAAAAAAATAAAAATTTTAACTAAAAATTTTTTATAAATAGAAATTCTAACTAAAAATTTTCTATAAAAGGAAAATTAAAAGACAAATGTTAAAAAAATTGTACAGAAAACAAGGAAAATTTAACAAAAACTTTCTATAAAAAGAAAATTTCACCAAAAATTTTTTATAAAAAGAAAATTTCACCAAAATTTTTCTATAAAAAGAAAATTTTAACGAGAATTTCTAGAAATACAATTTTATCGAAAAATTTCGCTAGAAAGTAAATTTTATTGAAAATTTTATAAAAAATATTCTAAAAAACAAAGAACACTTTTTTTGGAAAGAAAATTTAATCGAGAATTTTCTCTAGAAGACAATTTTATCAAAATTTTTTGTAGAAAGAAAAGAAAATTATTCTAGAAAAAAAAATATTTTTCAATAAAGAAAAAGAAAATGTTATCGAAAATTTTCCTTAGAAAAGAATTGTTTTAAAAATTTCTCTAGAAAGAAAGTTTTAAGGAAAATTTTTTGGTAAAAATTATTCTAAAAAGAAATTTTATCGAAAATTTTCTTTGGCAAAAAATTTTATTGGAAACTTTTCTGTAGAAAGAAGAGAAAATGTTATAGAAAATTCTCATTAGAAGAAAATTTTATTAAAAATTTCTCTCAAAAGAAAGTTTTATTTAAAATTTTCTAAAAAATTATTTTAGAGAGAATTTTCTTTGAAAATTTTCTCTAGAAAATTTTAATAGAAAATTTTCTGTAGTAAGCAGAGAAAATGTTATCGAAAACTCTCATTGGAGGGGAATTTATAATCAAAAATTTTTCTAGAAAGAAAGTTTTAAAGAAAATTTTGTTAAAAATTATTCTAAAAGGAAATTTTATCGAAAATTTTCCCTGGAAAAAGATTTTAATGAAAAATTTTCTTTAGAATGATAACTTTATCAAAATTGTTTTCTAAAAAGAAAATTTTATCGAAAGGTTTTCTTTTGAAAAAAAAATTTGATCGAAAAATTTTTTTTAGAAGCTAATTTTGATCGAAAATTTTTTTCTAGAAAGACAATTTTATCAAAAAATTCTCTTAAAAGAAATTTTGATTAAAAATTTGATCTAAAATTATTCTAGAAAGAAGATTTTATCGAATATATTTTTAAGAAACAACATTTTCTCGAAAATTTTCTCTAGAATTAAAGTTTTATTTAAAAATTTCTCAAGAAATAAAATCTTTTCTACAAACAAATTTTTGCGAAATTTTTTTTCTAAAAAGAAAATTTTATAGATAATTTTATCGTAATTTTTATGAGAAATTTTCTCTCAAAAAAAAGTTGGATTGAAAATTTGATCAAAAATTATTCTAGAAAAAAATTTTATCGAAAATATTTTCAAGAAAAAACATTTTCTCGAAAATTTTCTCTAGAATCAAAGAAATTTTTATCCAAAATTTTCTGTGCAAAGAAATTTTCTCTAAAAAGGAAATTTAATAGAAATTTTTCTCCAATAAGATAATGTTATCAAAAAATTTCTCTGGAATGAAATTAATATTGAAAATTTTATCGAACATTTTCTATTAAAAGATTTTTACTAAAAGTAAACTTTTTATTGATAATTTTCTCTATAAATAAATTTTTTCCAAAATTTTCTCTAGAAAAACCGTGAAAAATTTTGTAAAAAACTAAAATTTTATCAAAAATTTCTATAGAAAGAAAATTCTATCGTAAAATTCCTTCAATGTGAAATTTCTATAAAACTTATTTTTTTTAAAAAACAATTTGTCTTTTTCTTTATTATTTAAATAATAAAAAATGTAATTATTTAATTATCTTGGGCTTAAAGCTGTGCGATAAACAAATATTTATTTAATCTTTTACAATTTCAAATATTTTCTTGAGTTAACCCTTTCTTTAGTCCTTGTATACTTACAACAAAATAAATTGTTTAGACAAAATTTTAATTTGAAATAAATTTTCTTTTGTTTTCTAAATCTTATCATGCTATTGATCTGTTAAAGTAAACCCTACAAAAATTTAATTAACATTAAATTAAAAGAAAACACAACGACAAAATTAGAAGAGGAATTATTTTTATTAACAAAACATGGCAATATAATAAGATACAAAATAACATTAAGTTAACACCGGGCAACAAAAAAAATATATATAATCTTCATTGTCATCAAAATGTGAAAAGTTTCCAATCTATTTTACAAATATTTTTGTAGTCTAGTGTAATTGGTTTTATAAACAAAATATATGTATACATATTTTATTTTGTATACAAGTATCTGTATAAAATATATAAAAATGAAATTATTATAATTAGAGTTCACAATTAGAAAAAGTCATTAAGAACAGAGGCGAACGAATGAAATTACATTCACATATAAGCAAATGTAGCATACTTATGGGTTCAAGAACGGAAACGAAAGACATAGAAGTGACAATTTTGTATAAATATTTAATTATAACAATAATTTGTACTTATTTATTGTCTTTAACAACACGAGCAGAAATTATGTTAAGAATTAATGAATCGTAGAAAAGGGGGAATTATTAAAAAGAATAATTTGTGATAAAATAATAATCGGTTACAATTGAAATATTCTCACTTTAAAGTTAATTGTTGGGAAAATTAGAAAACGTAAATAGTGCAGGAACTTTTAGCCAAACAATACTTAAAAGGATATTTTTCAAAATGCTATCATTTATTTCAAATTTATGTTGTCACTGTAGTTCTTCATTACTTAGTAATTGCTTTAACATGATATATCTAATGTACCCTGAAAATGTCCACCTATTTAAGTATCCCAGTCTATGCATTTACACAATTCAATTGCCCTGCCAGTTCTCCCACAAAATAAACATTTTCTTTAGATAAATTACTAGTTTTGTTTATGTACTAAAATTAAGAGTATTAAAGTACCGGATGAAAGTGTTCACATAGAATCAAATGTATTAACAAATATAAACAATTAAACAATTTACTTTTAGCTCAATGAATCTAATCATTTTAATCGCCTTAAGTCAATATACCTGTTATAATATCAACAACATTTTATGTTTGTAGTTATGTAGCAGTATGTTTATGTATTTGAATGAATGCTAATTGTTTATTTTAAATTTTCTATGTTATTTTAGAATTATTAACCTTCTAAGATATTCATTAGGTTGATATTAATTGATTTTGTACATGGAACCTAATTAATAATTGTTATTATTAATGAATTTGCAAAGAAAATTGAATTTCATGTTTAAGACAAATATTGGTTAAATCGGTTAATACTTCCAGATAGATAAATAGATAGATTGATATAGATAAATCGATAGATAGATAGATAGATAGATAGATAGATAGATAGATAGATAGATAGATAGATAGATAGATAGATAGATAGATAGATATATAGATAGATAGATAGATAGATAGATAGATAGATAGATAGATAGATAGATAGATAGATAGATTGGCATAAAGCCCGGCTTTATCAGGCAGATCACACTTTAAAGACCCACACGTCGTATGAATAATTTTAAAATTTTTGTCAATACTTATACGTATTCTATGTATGTATCACTGAGTAGTTGGTTATTGAGTTAGTTAGTAAGTCAGTTAGTTAGTTAGTAAGTTAGTAAGTTAGTAAGTTAGTAAGTTAGTAAGTTAGTAAGTTAGTAAGTTAGTAAGTTAGTAAGTTAGTAAGTTAGTAAGTTAGTAAGTTAGTAAGTTAGTAAGTTAGTAAGTTAGTAAGTTAGTAAGTTAGTAAGTTAGTAAGTTAGTAAGTTAGTAAGTTAGTAAGTTAGTAAGTTAGTAAGTTAGTAAGTTAGTAAGTTAGTAAGTTAGTAAGTTAGTAAGTTAGTAAGTTAGTAAGTTAGTAAGTTAGTAAGTTAGTAAGTTAGTTAGTTAGTTAGTTAGTTAGTTATTTAGTTAGTTATTTAGTTATCTAGTTAGTTAGTTATTTATTTATTTATTTATTTAGTTATTTAGTTATTTAGTTATTTAGTTATTTAGTTATTTAGTTATTTAGTTATTTAGTTATTTAGTTATTTAGTTATTTAG
>NC_060953.1:55416066-55438905 GCF_022045245.1 Lucilia cuprina
AGAACTGAACTAGAACTGAAATAGAACTGAACTAGAACTGAACTAGAACTGAACTAGAACTGAACTAGAACTGAACTAGAACTGAACTAGAACTGAACTAGAACTGATGTAGAACTGAACAAAAACTGAACAAAAACTGAACTAGAACTGAACAAAAACTGAACTGGAACTTAAATAAAACTGAACTAGATTTATGATATTTCTTTTAATTACTCTGTAGAGCTATTAAAATATAAATACAATAACATATGGAAAACCACATTGAAAATAATGTTAATACAAAGCACTTAAATAAACCTTAAAAAGCTTTTTGCTAAAATACTTAAAACGTACAAAACTACTACTTCCAACATCCTTAAAGCTCTTTTAAGCATTGAACAAATGAAAGAACAACATCCAGTTTTAATTGTGTCATGTAAATAAAATTTCCTTAAATAAAAATAATTCCATATTTCCACAACGCAGGGCTTTGTTTCCTACTTCCTGTTATTATTTTCCATTTACTAAACCAAGCAATTTCTTGACGTCATCCCTATCTGAACGTTATTAGCGAAGGGACAACAACAGCAGCAACCAATATAAATTTCACAATTAAATTGCTCATATTTACAATTATCTGTTTAATTTAGATGTTTTGTTTATGCTAAAAAAAAAAGAAAATTCACTATGCTTCCATTTCACTTCATTACACTCATTTATTTATATTATTTAGTTAAATTTCAGGACCTATTTCCCTAATATACAAACAGCATGTGTAATTTTATTCTTGTTTTTAGTTTTAATTTATCTCTAACAGTTTTTCACATAAGTACATACATATGTATAAAATTTCTGGTTCTTTTGGCAGTTTTATTTATTTTGTTGTTTTTATTTTATCTCCTTTTACAAGTGTTTTCTTTTTTTGGTCATAAACCATATTGTTTTTATTTATTTATCTATGCATGGTATTGTATGTGTGTGTGTGATTTTTACAAGGGTATTTGTAATGTCCTTATGTTGTGTTAAATATGGCGCTATAGTTCATGTAGGCGTATGAGTAATAATCATTAATTAAAATAATAATACTCATGTATTACAACATTCTAATCATGATTAACAGCATGTTGCTAATTATTAGCGGCGTCATTATCATTTGCAAATAAATCTTCATACAATGTATGATGCTGCATGTGTATTTTCAGCGTCATGGGTTTAATTTAGAATAATTTTAATGTCAGGCATTAAATTGAAAATTTAAAGATACGAAAACTGGGTTAGGTTTGGTTGTTAGGAGGATGTATCATCAAATTCGAAGAAATACATCTTGTCGATTAATGGATCTGTTTGCGACATAGTACTTAAGAACTTTCGAAACTTCTTTGAATGCCTGACAGTGGTAAAGTAAGATCTCCAAAGTTCCACTGCTCTCTCCACATGCTCTACATTCGTCTGAATTCGCATGCCCTATGTTGCATAGACGTGCCGTCATACTAACCTTAGACTTGCTCATTTTGAGGAGATTTCTCGTTTTGCTCTCATCAGGATCACCTCCTATGGGGTTCTACAAACCGTCTCATAATTCCAAGAAGCTTTTTGGGATTCTCTCAGTCATATTTTTAATTTAGCTTAAGTTGCCTCGAATGGGTTTGCCTCAGATCAGATTTACTACCTCCACCTCTCTCCCCTATAAGCTTCTGTTCTGATTAAGTAAACGGCGGGATATTTCTTTTTCTGGGTCTTCAAAATAGAGCTTTAGGCCTACTTTGTTTCCCAATTTAGAGCCAATTGAATAGCTATGGATATTTGGTAATTGCTCTAATGTTCTGCTATCTGAGATCAGCGTTTCTCCTTCGATAATTGCGTGTAACACTTAAATTTTTCCATTTTACATTGAGGACTACGACTTTATAGTTGGGCTAAGATCCCATTTCATGATTATAGTCTTTCTTCATAACGCCCAGCAAAGATATATCCTATTATCTATTTGGTGTCTCTATTTTTATTTAAGGTCAAGACTTACTCCTAAGTACTTTAATTTGACTAGAAGAAGGACAAGAAGATACCGGATCTTCTTGTCCAGGGTTCAGAATACGTAGAAATGTTTGTTTTTCTTTTGTAAAGACATAGTTCCATTTTTGCCGGATTAACATTGAGACCTCTCTGTTGAGCTCATGGTTATATTTAGAACCTCCTCAGGCCTTCTACGCAATTAATTTATATCCTTTTCATTCAAATGTCAGGTTCTTTCTCGGTCAGGGTCTTTAGGAGGCTATTAATCGTAGTAACCCAAAGTAAAGGTGATAGTGTATCTCGCAGCTTATTAATTTTCGATCAAAATTTTCTATGCATTTTATTTAAAAAATTCACTTTTATGGGCAATTTTTCAAAAAAAAAAAATTTTTACAGAATTTTCTTTTTATAGAAATTTCTCGATTAAAATTATCTTTTTATGGAAAATTTTCGATTAAATATTTTTTTGTATAATATTTTTAACAAAAATTTCCTTTTTATACAAAGTTTTTGGAAAAATTTTCTTTCATATAAAATGTTTTCATAAAAAAATTTTATAATTTTTTTCCAAGAAAATTTTTTCAAAATTTTAATTTTTTTTGATGAAATTTTCTTCATAATTTTTTTTTTTTAATTTTCGAAACAAGTTCGATAAGTCCAGTAACTAGTCTATAGACTAGTAAATGGATCACTTAACAGCCTATTGCGAAGAATTCTCCTCAGAATAGACTATTAACTAGTTAGCAGACTTAAACAGAACCTCTTCTGTAGACGCAGTCAACAGGTCACATAAAAATCTTTTATTTAACAAATATTATTAAAATATAAAGAACTACATTTCCAGACAAATTGTCCTTGATTATGCCTTTAAAACTTGATGTTTGCCAAACTTCTCCCATACACTTCATTCAACATTTAACATGCAAAATAAAATAAAAATAGAATAAAATTAGTCTAGACCATTTTAAATGGTGGTAGATTGGCAAAAGAACATATTTATTGCCATGTAATAAAATATTTATATTCCCCAAATACAAAGACTAGAAATCAAAAGTGCATGTTTGTAAATAAACAAAAAGAACTGTCTGAAAAGTGTCTATAAAAACACGCGCTTTTATAAGTGGAAAGTTGAACAAACTACAAATACAAATTTTAACTAATAATAATGAGGTGGAAGTGGTTTTAGTTATAGTTAAGATTTGTGTTTATTAATAAATTAGTTTGTTGAGGTTTTATAAAAGAAAAATTTAAACAGACTGACAAAATTTTGTTTATAGTATTTTTTTTAATAAAGTCACTTTTTTGACAAAGGTATAAAGTATTTAAATATTTATATCTTTTACATATGACTGAGTTTTGAGGCTAAAATTAAGGCTTTGAAATTAATTCTTAAAGGGTTATGGAAAGATTCTTTTAAAACAAGAAATTTATTGCAAATTCTTAAAAAAAATTGAATTTTTTAACAATAATTTCTCATTTCATATTTTTAAAACAAACTATCTATACAAATGCCTGCGTAAACACATTAATAATGAAAAAACGTAAGACCTTGATTGCACAAAAAAAGGCCTTTAGTGTCAACAAAGCCGATCAATCATTTTACTTTGCTGTTTACATCATGATACCGCAACAATAATGTGACATGATAAAAACTGATTAAAAAGGAAAAAACTGATGACAAAAACATCAATTTCAAACAAACACAAATAACACAAAAATACACACCTTTTTCCGTTTTATTAAAATAACCTTAAAAAAAGACGAGATAAAAATAGAACAAAAAAATGGGGCCAACAAACACCTTCATATAAAAATAAACTTCAAAAATAAAATAAAAAATTCTATTTTTGTGGTCGTAAAAACAAAAAGACACAAAATATGTCAATAAAAAAGCAGAGTTTATTTTTAGGTGTAAGAATTAACAAAAATGACGACGTGTATATGTGTGTGTGTGTCACGTTTGCTAAATTTTTAACGTTTACAATTTTGATTTACTCCCCGAAGCCAAGTTGTAGCTCCTCTTGTAAAGAATAAAA
Organism: Lucilia cuprina; assembly: GCF_022045245.1. Taxonomy (NCBI): domain Eukaryota; kingdom Metazoa; phylum Arthropoda; class Insecta; order Diptera; family Calliphoridae; genus Lucilia; species Lucilia cuprina. The sequence goes on from NC_060953.1 coordinate 55,420,092, forward strand.
GTTGTAAACATATATATACTCAGAATGGTAACAAACTTGTTAGTGTGTAAAAAATATTTCATGTAATTTTCTTAATTAGGCGTATACTTAATTTTTGTAATATCAATAAATTTTTAAATAATTATTTTTGTAATATCAATAAATTATTAAATAATTAATAACGTACAGGTGTATATATATTTTCTTAATGACTGGTAAATAAAGTAGTCAAAAGCCTGGTCAATGGTGAAACTAGTCAATAGACTAGTTAGTAATGCTATTGTTAGTAGACTAATAAATGTACAAGGCAATATCGTAGTGTATAGACTAGATAATGTAACAGTTAGTAGGATAGTTACTAAACTGAATTTAGTCAATAAGCTAGTATGTAGACTAATCCAATATTCGTTAGTCATTAGTCAACTAAATAAACTAACTAACTAAGTGATATATACATAGATTATGTATTAGTATTGACAAAAATTTCAAAATTATTTATACGCCATGTGGGACTTCAAACCATTAAGTCATTTAGAAGACTAGTCAATAAAGCACTCAATCATTCGTAATTCAGCTCTGGCTGAAGGAAGTCTGTCGTGCGTCGTTGCCATTATCGCTTAAGGGTAATCAGGCTGTCCTTTTTGCTCTGCCGAGAGTTTTACGTTTCAAACCGCATTGCAAGAGTTTACTCTGTTCATATCAGACTTGCCACAGCGTGTCACTGTGAGTAAGAACGATGTCTACGGCTTATTGATGGATCGTGCTTCGGTCCACCGGTTACGTCTCTAGGTGCTGTTGCCGAATCAACAGAGCCATAGTAGTGTGGTTGTCTTACAACGTGACTACTTTGGCAAGAGACTAGATAGCTCGAGTACTCCAGCAAAGTACTTGCGCTTGGTACCGGTCATAGCCAATGTGCAAAAATTGCCACCTGAGTCTTCATTGAAGACAAAGGGGCGATGGTAGACCGTTCTCAAGTCTACCCTGTGGATGAAAAAGACCACCGTGAGATAAGGCCGACACGGCAGGTGCTCACGTTAAAACTCTCGACAGTCTGTACCGAGTTACAGTTTTTTTCTTGAGGTGCATATTGACCATGTGCATATTGACCATGTGCATATTGACCATGTGCATATTGACCATGTGCAATCTTAACATAACCTAAATTTTTTATTTTGATTATGGTTGAGAACCACCATAATCAACGTTTGGTAGTATTACTTGCAGTACTTATCGTGGCAGTACTTATAACAGGCCAAATAAATCTTAACTGGAACACAGTTAAGTGACTTCCAAGACAGACAAACAAACAAACCAGTCAATGAAGTAGTAGAAAGACTAATCAAGAGCATTAGTTAGAATAATAAAATAATAGTTAGTATACATGTTAATATAGTTAGTATACATGTTAAAAAGCTAATACACCAAGAACTAGATCAGATAATAGACAGGATAATGGACTAGGCTAGACAATTCATCAGATAATGTATTAGTTACCAAACTACAGATAAATTCACAGACTAAATCTGGGCCACAGATTGCTTTTGGTAAAAGCTTTAATACTATTTCAAATATCCATTCCTGATGTAAGATTTTATGTATGTAATAATATTGAGAAGGACATTAATAAAAAAAATAAGATTTCATAAGATATAAGCGAGAATGTGTAGATGTGCGTGTCCTTAAAATAAACAATTTATATACAGTTTTAGAGATTTCAGTTTTTAATGATATCTTACCTTTAGATTTAGTGATGGTGGTTTGAATTGTTTTTAAAATATAAAAGGTTTTTTTAAAGAATAAAAAAAGCACCTACGCAAAATTTTTGAAATATAATTTTTTCCATATTAAACAAATTCAAGAAAAAATTTTTATTTATACATTACTTAGTAAAATATAGCGGGAAGGAGAAAATAACATATAAGGGATAAATCTGGAAAAAGTCTGTGGAGTAACTAAGCAACCAATGTTTCAAATGCTTGACGTTATATTGCATACAAATGTAATAATTATTTAAGAATAATTTTAAAAATAGATTTAGACATGTGCATTAAACAACATCAGCAATTACTTCTGAAAGCTTTTAGATTTAAGGATGTAAAAATTTTATCTTTCTTTGGACATTGGATTTCTGTATATTATATTTTTTATTCAATGCCTATTTCAAAATAAAATTGTTATTTTTCTTTAATTTATACCTTTAATTTTTGTAATTAACTGACTTTCATTATGATTTCGTTTTTTTTTCTCTAATGTCTCTCCCCTTTAGTTTTTTTCATTACACCATAAGTTTTGAATTGTGTACAGCAACAGCTGGTGCGTAAGTTTCAAAGTCTAGTTAGTGTTGTATGAAAGTTTTACATTTTGTTTTCGATTTCGATTTTTTTTCTTTTCTTTACATTTGCAACATTGAAAATGTTAAAGAACAAAAAAAAAAATTTAATTAAGATTAATTACTTATTTTGCCAACAAAGTTGACGGCAAAATAGTTTATTTAATCCCTCTTACTTTAGAAGATTTTTCATCAACTTAGTTTTACTGGTTGGATTTTTATTTTGATTCGTTTTTCGCTCACTGTTTTTTTTTAAGAAATTGTAATAAATAAATATTTGTACCATAAGGTAATTAAAGTTTTAAATATTTAGGGAAAGAAATATACTATTGACAAATCGGTTTTTGTCTGAAACTTAATAAAAGGGACAAATTACATGTTATCAACAAATTTTCTATAAAAATAAAATTTTATCGAAAATTTGGATTAAAAAATTAAATTTTATCGAAAACTTCTACAAAAATAAAATTTTATAGAAAACTTCTACAAAAATAAAATTTTATCGAAAACTTCTACAAAAATAAATTTTATCGAAAACTTCTACAAAAAAAATTATCGAAAATTTTATTGAAAATTTTCTATAAAAAGAAAATTTTATCGAAAATTTTCTATAAAAAGAAAATTTTATTGAAAATTTTCTATAAAAAGAAAATTTTATCGAAAATTTTCTATAAAAAGAAAATTTTATCGAAAATTTTCTATAAAAAGAAAATTTTATCGAAAATTTTCTATAAAAAGAAAATTTTATCGAAAATTTTCTATAAAAAGAAAATTTTATCGAAAATTTTCTATAAAAAGAAAATTTTATCGAAAATTTTCTATAAAAAGAAAATTTTATCGAAAAAATAAAATTTTATCGAAAATTTTCTATAAAAAGAAAATTTTATCAAAAATTAAAAAAAATTCTAACTAACAAACTAACTAATGAACTAACTAACTAACTAGCTGACTAACTAACTATCTAAACTAACACAATACATACAAGTAACTTGGACACCAACACGTATAAATATCGAAAAACTGTCCACATTATCCATACGCCTTGATGGTTTTTAAACAAATTTAAACAAAATCCTTTTTACACATATTATTTAAGTTACATTTCACTTTTCCAGGACATTGTAATAGTTTTATGGTTAAAATTTCAATAGTTTACTGCAGCTAATTTTACATAGTTTTTTTTTTATCAGCTGCTGCTGCATAAAATTTCTTTACGACCAACATAAAAGTGGTAAATTTTTTATTATTATGATGATAATGATTTTTGTTTGTGTTATAGTTTTTTGTTTTATAAATAATTCATTTACTAATTAGTCAACACATTATGCAAAGAACAGCAACAACATTATATTCACATATACATTATTTGGTCTGTCAACATCATTCATTAATTCATAGAAACTTAGAAAAGTAAATGAGCCAACACAGTCTGCTTAAAGTTGCATATGATTCGTAAACTCGTGCGATAATAATTAATGAAATTGACACATACTAGTGTACGTTGGTGCTGCGGAGTAATGGCTGGGAAGTATTTAAAATTTATACATTCATACCATAACTGGACATTGTTGATGTTCAAATGACGTGAAGAATTCAAATGAAATTGGTATAAAAAATTTTTGGGATAATATTTTTTTGAAATCTAAATATTAATTTTGAGAAATTATAAGTCAAAGTTGCAACCACTATGTATTCAGTCGAAATAGAACCAGAACGTTGACTGATTATTTGCTAAAGCTCAAATGGCTAAAGCGAGAATTAGAAATTTTTTTCAGAAGTTGGGGAAAAGCTGATTATTCTATTAGAGGAAAAACATTTAAACGTATTCTTAAACAGAAATTTTGTTTACATTATTTCAGAAAACTTTAGACTGAAGAAACCCTTTCGGTTTATGCGAACGGTTCTAAGAAAGATGAACAAGTGGCATTTTTATCCCTGAATTTTGTATTAAGTAAGATAAGCTATAGGACACAGAAAGATTGTAGTCTACTACCGGCTGAACTATCAGCCATAAAAAGAGTAACAAATTGGCTCTGGTACAATAGAATATCTAATAGAGATATACAAAATTGTACTGAAACTCAAGCTGTTATCAAATATTTGATCTGTGTTTATTTTACATCCAAACTAGTCTAGAATATCCTTAAATAGGATGGCAAGACATTCAGCAGTGGTGCTCAAATAAGTACGCGGATTTGTTTGGCTATTGTATAGCTGATGAATAATCGAAAATATGTGTCTCAATGTCTGACAGGGCATACCGCTAAAGGCTTTTAAAAAACAAATAGCCATGCATCATATCTTCTACAACTAAGCCGTCCTCATCTCAGTCAGTCATCATAGACTTGACATACCTTACAACGTCTTATGTAAAAGCTGCTAATACGAGGAGGTGAAGGAAACTATTGACATCATCTGATAACAACTCGTTTGTCAAAGTCCTGCGCCTCGTTGCATGTTTCCTTGATGATTGATCCCATTTTGGTATATTGCAATCCGGGATTATAGAGATGCTACCAGTATCTCTAGTCTGCCGGGACTAAAAACTGGTGTTGTCACTTCACTCCTCGGCTTGTCCTTGGAATGATTTGACATGGGTTCTTGTTCCTGGATGGTCAATTGATTGAGGTTTCTTCAGGATCCACTAAGTGGTTTAAACCCAAATTTGCAGGAAGAGTAAGTGGCGGTTAAAGGACTGATGTAAGGTAAAGTCAATATTTCGGCATAAGTTCGATGTTGTTGTCTAGAGCAAAAGATAATCCACAGAGGAGCGACCGTGGAACTTAGCATTGGAAGTGAGTTGGTCTCAAGTTTATATGATACGGGATGAATGTAGATGTATGCGAACCTCACCCTAAATGTATGTGTCGTATGTTTTTCTCTTATGATTGTGTCGGTCAAATGAGAAGTGTAATGGATTGAATGATGATGGAAGAAAGGTATCCTACACAAGTGATACCATTAAATTTTCCTTCCTTGTCCAGGTATGTTCAGAATAAACTCTGTTCATACCAGAATTACCACAATGTGTCCCTGTTAGTAAGAACTAAGTCTCGACTTCTTTGACGGATTCGTACTTCGGTCTACCGGATACGTCTCTAGGTGCTTTTGTCGACACAACTGAGGCCATTCCATTTACGTGATTGTAAACGGAAGTGATGTTTTACATCTAGGAAACAACGGGGCAGCAATGATCAAGTACTTGAGCAAAGAAAAATGTTGTACATGGACTGGAACATCTATGTACAAAAATTGCAACCTGCGTGTAAGATACACAAAGAGAAAGTGGTGAGTTGTTTACTTTTTACTCATCCAGTGGTTGTAAAAGATAGGGCCACACGTAAAGCACTTCGACTTCATGTCCAGCGCTAACAGACACTAGATTCAAGTTTCTAGTAAGACGACTATATGACGATTTGTCAGAACTATCCAAAGACTGGAGACTGGAGAACATTAACGCCTTTATCAGGGACAGAAATTGTTTTAAGACTTCCAAGTCAAACTGTGCCTTGCACTTACTAATCAAAAGGGACGAAACACTATCTCACTTACTATACTTACTATCCCCTGCTTCCTTTTTTTTTAATAGTTTGTACCAATCACTTAATTTTGTGTTTTATTTCACTATTTCTTAAATTTTCTTTAGTAAATTAAAGTAAATATCTTTTGAAATTGTATGCCTCTTCGCAAGTTGATTTTTATATTTCTACAAGTAAGTACTTATTACACGTTTACTTACTTATGCATATTGATTGCCTTATTCATAACAATTTATCAACGGTTTATACAACAAATTTTGTATGAAAATGTATCTTATAAACCTTTGTTAAACTTTTATGAATATGTCATTAAAAAAAAACGGAAAAATAAAACTAAAGACAACAACAAAAAACCTATAATATCCATGCTGCTAACGTTTTGGTCCAACAAAGAAATTGTCAAAAACACCTGTTCGACATGCAGGCTCTTTAACACACACAAAAAAAATTTGCACGTACTTTTCTTTATACATTAAAAAGAGTACCTACTTATATGTACATATAAAAGATACAACAAAAAATATATAAGAAAATATAAAAATATAAAAGATGGTGTGTCGTAAAGCCTTGAACATACTTATAGTCAACAAAGTGAAAAGAATATTCTACTTTAAAGGTAAGAAAATCTATATAAAGAAACACATATATAGCAGAGAAACTTAAACAAAGAATTCAGCCAACCTACATACAACATAAAATTGTTGTCTTATAAGAAGATACTCACACGATCCTGTTAAATGTAGAATATTGTGAATATGAAGTATACTGAAGAATCTTCGAAACTCATACGCACCCCCTTAGCATTCTGCACCACAGACAGAGAAGCTTATAAAACGTATTAATACCAACCAACTACTATAAATGTATATGTGAATTGCCCATAAAAAATATGTGTTTTTTATATGCATCTGTGTGGGTGTATTGCTAAGTCATTGTGTGTGTGTATTGTGCATCTAGTATTTTTTTTAGACTTAAGGCACAGGAAAAGCTTATTAAACACGTTTTTTTTTCAATATGCTCGTGTGTTTGTAAGTATTATGTTTAAAAATCTTTTGTTGGGAAATTTAAATTTCCGTTTAATTTTTTTCTTTCAATCTTTTATAAACTTTATTTTTGTTTATATTCATTTTTGAGTTCTAATTTTTTACTGTATGTTTATAACGTAAAGAAAGATGTTAGATATTTGATAAAAGGAAACGAAAAAAGTATTGGTAATTAAAAAAAATATATATTTCTTTAAAATTATGGATGTCTGTTTATAACAGTTATTTTTTTGTTATTTTAAAATTTGGAGTGTAAATGAAATGATTTTAATTAAAAAGTAAGTAATTTCAATAAAGAACAATCGGAAAAATGGGGTTAAAGATAAAATTTTTCAAGTTTAAAAACTTTTCTAAATTTTCATGCATAAACAAGTCTATGAACTAGACTAGAAACTCAGCTATAGAATCATCTATGAACTCATCTAGAAATGCTGCTATAATCACGCCTAAAAACTCATCTACGAACACTTTTGTAAACTCGTCTAAAACACATCTATAAATTTGTATTTAATTTCATCAATTAAATTGTATTTTAATTTTATATAAACTCGTCTAAAAACTCATAAAACAATAAAAAATGAAACTGGAAAATCTTCTATAAACTTGTCTTTGAATGTTTTATGTTCTCTTCGATAAGAAGTATAAGACTGTCTTAAATGTATGTACTGTCTGTAAACTGAACTTAGAAATCGTATATAATAGGTTATATGAACTCGTCTAAAAATTCAAAAAAAAATATTTGTCATCACTCACCTAGATTTCCATCTAAAAATTAAAATAACTGTACGTAAAGGTTTCTATGATCTCGTCTAAAAACTTAAATCAGCAATAAACTTGATTATGGACTCTTCTGTGAATTTCTTTATAAACGAATCTTAACTCAAGAAATTTCTCGTCTTTAAATTAAATTATATATAAATTCGTTTTTGAACTCTTCTAAAAACTCGTCTAGAAATTGCTTTGTTAAACTCGCCTACAAACTTTTCTTTAAATTCCTTTTAGAACTCGTCTAGAAACTCACCTGCGAACATGTCGATAAATTAGTTAAACTCAGGTATACACTCGTCTGTAAACTGTCATATAAACACGTCTAAAATGTCTATTATGAAATCGAACATAAAGTCGCAGAAAAACTTTATATGAAAATTTCTTTAAACTCGTCGAAAAACTCATATATAAACTTGACTAGAAACTCTTTTCTTAAATCAATTATATACTGGACTACGAAATTCTATATAAATGAGCTCGACTATTAAAGAGTTATGAACTCGTTGACAAATTCTAAAAACTCGTATATTAACTCTCCTATGAACTTTTCTAAAACATTGCCTGTAAAATCGTATTCAAACTCGTCTAAAAACTCCAACATTAACTCATTTATTAATTCGTCTATAAACATGGACTAGTCTATGTTATAGTCTATAAACTCGACTACAAATGCGTTATGTTCTCTTCCATGAGCTCTGAAAACTTCTATATGAGCTCTCTTATGAACTATAAAAATTGTATTCAAACTTGTCTAAAAACTAATATAAAAATATATAACTATGGACTATATATATATATATAAAATCATATATAAACTCGACTATGAATGCGCTATTATGTATTCGATAAACTCTGGAAACTCGTATAAAAACACTTCTTGAACTCGTCCATAACTTTGCCTATGAAATCGTTTTCAAAATCGTTTAAAAACACGAAAAAACTCGTATATGAAATCGTATATAAACTGTTTATAGAGTCTATAAACTTGTCTATATATTCATCTACAAACTTTTCTAAAAGCTGTGTATTCGTCTATAATTTCGACTACGTATTATGTTCTCGTTGATAATGTCTGGAAAATCGTATAAAATCTATAACTATGGATTGATCTGTGAAATCGTCTATAAGCCTGACTATGAATGCTTTATATACTTTTAGATAAATTTTAGAAAATTCTACATAACCCTGACTATGAACTCGTCTAAAACATTTGCCATGAAGTTGTATTCAAACTCGTCTAAAATTTATTTTTAGTTTAAACTCATATATAAATTCATAAAAAAAACTCGTCTATGAGATGAGTTTATATCTATAATTGCGTCTACTTACTTGTCTACAAACAATTTTTTTCTACTAACTTGACTATAGATAATGAGATCGCCAAAAAGCTCGACAATGCAAGCGTTATACACTCGTCGATAAATTGTGGAAGCTCGTCTAAAACTTTTCTCTGAGCTCATCTATAACTTTGCCTACGAAAATGTATTTAAACTCGTCTAAAAACCTCAATGAACAAGTTTTTCGTTTATAATATATCTATAAACTCATCTTTAAACTTTTCTACCAACTCTTAAAAACTCTTCTACAAGCATTTATGCAAACTCGTTTTTAAACTCTTCTAAAGTCTTCTATGAACTCGTTTAATCACTTCTTTAAAGAATTTATTGCTAATTGTCTATATAAAGTCTACCCTAATGTAATTTATACATTTATATAAAATGTCGAAATTATTCTTAACAAATTTTCTCAAATATCAGAGTCATAAAGACAAATAAAATACAAATTTAATTATATCAAAAACAAGAAACTTGGAAACAAATAAAAGTACCTACAAAAATATTTATAAGACTTTTAAATACTTGTTTAAAAACTTTTCTTTTAATACATTTGCAAATATATACATATATAAAAGTATGTAATAAAAACACATGTCAAATTTTTACATACATAGGTATGTATATGTGTAATCTGCTCCCTACGATTATATGAATAATTTCCTTAAATATTTTTTTTTCTAACTTATTCCTATTTAAAATCCATAAAATTCTTAGAATTTGTTTTATTTTTTTTGCCTTTTAATTTCTTTTTCAAATGTTTCGTTAAACATTCAAACAAAAATAACTTATTTTTTTTTCTTTTTACACACATTATATTGTGTTATGTTTATTTATTTTATATTTTCTATGAATTCCCAGGTGGCTGTAAGCTAAAAACATGTCGGAAGGAGACAAAATTTTGCTAAGACAATAATTCCTTTACTAAAAGACCAATAAAATAATATGACAACAGGGAGTAGGACATGAAATACAAGTATGAATGTATAGTCGGGCATGGCCGACATAATGGAACATTTAACGTTATAATACGCTCAAAGGCCATATTCGTGGGTTACGGTTGTAATGGACCAATTCCAATACAGTTCGTCCTTGGATTAAAAGAAGAGTATATGTCAAATTTCATCAAATTTTATGGAAAATTGCGACCTAAATCGTGCACATGGACACAACGACAGACAGACAGGCAGACAGACGGACGGACAGACGGACAGACGGACAGACAGACAGACAGACAGACAGACAGACGGATAGACATACGGACAGACAAGCAAAAGGACGGATGGACATAGGTAAATCGACTCAAGAAGTGATTCCGAACCAATTGGTATACTTTAAAGTGAACATAGGACGAATATTTTTGTATGTGACAAACATCAGCACAAACACATAACACTCTCCCCCACTATAGTAGTGTAGGGAATAAAAATACATATAAGAAAGAGAAAAGAAAATCGAAACTGTGTAGGCAAAGCAATAAAGAAGAACTTTTGCAAACAAAAAACTGAAATATACAAAAAATTCATTTTTAATGCAAAAGGACGAATGAATAAAACAAACATTTGCGATTTTCATTTTTATATACATTTTTTTCTTCTTATATTTTTGTTGTCCTTTTTATAGGTTAGTGTCAACATTATGTTTATTTCTTAGAAGTTGTATGTATATGTTGTGCGCGTGTGTGTGTGTGTGCTCGGTTTTGGCTGTCAAGCAGGCAGTCGTTGGAGTTATGGAATTTATTACTTTTTAAGCAGTAACACACTCTAGAGCAACATAAATATTACAACAACATTTTAAAATCTTACAATTTATGCAACATTTATTTTAATTTTGAAGAAACAAGAAGAAAAAAAACAACAAGAACTAGTTTAAAAGATATAACTACGTCCTATATATGAGCACAAATATGAACAGTGTGACAAAAAAATTTTTGCACAAAAAATTTTAATTTTAAATTCCAAAATTATATTTAAATCAATTTTTAGGAAGTATTTTCCAGTTTTTTTTTTTTTTTTTTTTTTTTTTTTTGTATACAAATTTTTATAACATAATGTTTAAAGTTTGTATGTCTGCATACTTTTTTGTCAAACTGAAGTATGTAGTTATCTTTTATATATTCATATTTTTTTTATTTCATTTTAAGGGTGAATTCGTGTCATCAAAAATCCAAAAAAAAAAAAATAACTGAAATACAAAAATTTATCTTGAGTAATTTATTATAAAAAATATAAAAGTACTTACTTATAGATACATGTGTGGATCCTTTGCATATTTTGAAAGATGAAACACTACATATATTGCAATTTAAGCTAGAAGTGTTGCTAGCATTTTAAATAAATGTTAAAGAAAATCGATATTTTTATTTCTTAAAAGTGTAAACAGAATGTAGAGATTAAAAGAATTTATAGAAGATCTTATAGACACCTTTATGTAAAATTTTTAGAAAAATTCTTAGTCCATAACAAAGTTTGCTGACTGATTTTGTAGACGAGTTTATTATGAATTTATTACTGCACAGTATTTAGACGAGTTTACAGATAAGACTTTTCACGAGATTCTATAAGAGTTTGAAGATAAAGTTTGTAAAAAAAACTTCAGACGAGTTTCTATACAAGAAAATTTAATAAACCTCCTGTTAGACTTTTTTTTAGATGAGTTTAAAGCCGAACTTATAGAAAAGTCTTTAGATAATATTTCAAATGAGACTTTAGACATGACTTTAGATGGGCTTAGATGAGTTTAAAGTTGAGTTAATAAACATGTCTATTGATTAGTTTCTAGACTATATAGACTGATCAGTATTTAGACGAGTTTACAGACAAGACTTTCAAGTCAAGTTTAAAGTCAAAGGTTTTTTTAGATAAACTTTAGACGAGTTTTTAGACAAGACTATAGAAAATTCATACTCTGTCTGTAAAATTTGATAAACCTCCTGTTAGACTTGTTTATAGCAGAGGTTAAGGCGAGTCTATAAAATGGTTTTTCACTAGATTTCAGATGAAACTATAGACTGAATTTTTACGGGTTTTAGACGAGTTTACAGTCGAGTTAATAAATATGTATATATATATATTACTTTGTAGACTATATAGATGGAATATGCCTATAAAAGGTCATTTGTACTTTATTATACGAGTTTACAGAGAAGACTATAGTTAAGCTTTAGACAAGTTTATAGAAGAGAAAGAAAACTTTAGACGAGTTTATAGAGAAGATTACATTACATATGTGATTATTTACGAGTCAATATACCAAATCACAGACAAGTTTATAAAACTTTTCATACAAACCTATAGACAAATTTCCATGTGAATTTATAAATAAGTTTCTAAATGACTTAATAAACGATTTAGACGAGTATACATAATAATCTATAAACGAGATTAAAGTCGAGTTTATAAACGAGTTGTTCATCTATATACGATTTTATAGAGAAGATTATAGACGAGAATAGACTTTAGACAAGTATTTGCAAATCGAAGTTCAGGTGAAATGTTATTTTGATAAGTATTTTATAGAGAGAACGGAATCGAGTTGTTCAACGAGTTTTTCAGGAGACTGATTATAGAAAACGAATTTATAGACCAATTTAGGCGAGTACAGGGTATATGAGTTATTAATTGACAACTGTATAGAAGAGTCTATAGACAAGTTTATAGACCAGTTTTTAGACCAGTTTTAGACTAGTTTTTAGACAAGTTTAAAAACAAATATATAGGCCGAATGCAAAGGAGTTTATAGACAATTCTTTAGACCAGTTTTTACATCAGTTTTTTGACCAGTTTAAAGACCACTCGATATAATGAGAGTATCTAGACGAGTTCAAAGATATTTACATATATATTGAAAAGTGTATAAACAATTTTTTTGGCAAAACTTTAGACGAGTCTAAAAAGAAGTTTTCTATAAACTTTTAACGTTATTACCAAGTATACAGGCAACTTTATATGTATTTTTAGGTAACAAAATACCATTATGTACTTAACTTAAGCCTAAATTACAATTTAAATAAATGTCTTTTACACACAAAACAACAACTGTAAAAGTTATAGGTGTTCGTGTCATGTATTGTTTTAACCCTCAGCAATTTATTTCTTCAAAAATGTTTTCTTCATTTTTCTTTAGTTCTCGCGCGCATTTTGAACCTTTTGAACAACTTTTATTTCTTTCTTTTTGTTTTGCATCAACCAAAAAAAAATTGCAAATAAATCAACATTTAAGTTCAAAAAACACATTAATTTTTCTTGTTGTTCTTATTGTAGTTTTAAATTTACTCTGGTGGCTGTGAAGCGAAAAATAAAAGGAATAAAAAAAGTGTGACAAAGAAAGGTATGAAACCAAGTGACTGCCATAAATCATCTAAGTAAATTCAAGTTCAACTTTTTAAGAAAAGACAGAATTTATGTTTTGGAAAGATAATTTGAAAAAAAAAAAACATATTTTTGGTAAAGATGGTAAAAGGTTTTGGCTAACTAAAGTTGCAACTGATGTTATAAAAGTTGAATAAAAAGTTTACTTTAAAAATAAAATCTTGATAAATTTAACTTTAAATGAAAATAATTTGTTTTTTTTCTAAGAGTCAACTAATAGTAAATGGTTTTAAAATAAACATTGCAGCTAATAGAACACTAACAAGACTATAAAAAAAAATATGCGCTATAAAGCCCTTACATCTGAGACCAATTGTTCACATGTCAATTGTGCAAAAAAGAAGAAAACCAGCAACAAAACTTTGGCATTTAACAGTTAAATACACTCATATTGAGGACTTAAACACAATTGACATTTGTAAATGTATTTGTGTATCTTTTGCTGCAACAACAAAAACAAAAATCAAATTTATATTTTTCTATTCATAAATGTAGACAAAAACACACTTGTCCTCACACACATTCAACAACAGATTTCAACTGTTGCTTCTAGCGTATGAGTGTGTATTTGTGTGTGTGATTGTTCTATTTTTTTATCTACAGGAAATGTTTTTTTTTCATTTTCTATTCAACAATTCATTTTACTACCAGTAATGAACAGATAAAAAAAGGAATATAAAATCTCACACTATTGCCTTCATAAAGAAACAAGTTAGAACAAAAGTTTGTTCATTTTTTATGGGCTTTTTATAACTGCTTTTTATGCAGTTGTTGTTTCCGTTGCCTGTGATTCTGTCTCATACAATGGAACAGTTGTTCTTTTCTTTTGCTAAGCTCGTAAAATGTAGTTTTAATTTGACTTTAAACTAAAGAATGAATGTACGAACTAATAAAAACAGCAATACTAACAAAAACTAAACTTAAAAAAAATAAAAATATTCAAAATGAACGAATGGGTTTAAAAAGTACGTACATACATGCAGTAACATTAGTTTGGTTAAAACGTTTTTAGTTTGATACTGTTGCAGATTAGAACACTTTTTTTCTGCAAAATTTATACTAATGATATACTTGCATACATACATACACACATAAATGAAAATGATGTTTAATATTAAAAAGCAAATTAGTTATCTTTTAATTTTTTCCATATAAAAAGTGTTAGTTTATAGCTCAGATTATGGACGAGTTTTTATTGTAGTTAATAAACGATATTATACTTAGTCAAGATTTGTTAAGCGAGTTTATACAAGTTTATGAAATGTGAAGTCAAGTTAAAAGAAGACTTTTTAGACGAGTTTAAAGACTAGTTTATTAAAGAGTTATAGACTATTTATAGACAAGTTCATTTACTAATTTGGAGTCTAGTTTAGACAAGATTATGGACGTAATTAAATACTAGTATATAGACGAGTTAAGTACATATAGAAGATAGTTTCTGTGGAGTTAGATTAGACTTAAGATATGTTTTTGTAATTGAAAAATTTATAGACGAGTTAATTGGCATAATTGGCAGACAAGTTTACAGACCACATTGGATGAGTCAGTACACGAAGTTTACACTAGTTTATGGAATGTGAAGTAAAGTTTAAAGACGACTTTATATATGAGTTTCAGACTAGTTTATTAAAGAGTTATAGACTATTTATAGACTAGTTCATTTACTAATTTGGAGACTAGTTTAGACAAGATTATGGACGTAATTAAATACTAGTTTATAAATTATTTCCGAGTTGTTAAGTCTAAACACATGTAATTTTCGACGAGTTAGATGTTTATATTATAAGCAAGTTTTAGGACAAGTTTATATACGAGTTAATTGGCAAAATTAGTAAACAAGTTTACAGACCAGATTGAGTTTCAAGCCGTAATTATAAAAAATACTATAAACCATTTTCTAGACGAGTCTTTAGTCAAGATTAGATATACTAAGTTTACACTAGTTTATGAAATGTAAAGTCAAGTTTAAATACGACTTTATAGACGAGTTTAAAGACTATTTTATTAAAGAGTTAAAGACTAGTTCATTTATTTATTTGGAGACTAGCTTAGACAAATTTATAGAAGAGTTTAGTACATAGAAAATATAATTTTCGACGAGTTAGATGTTTATATTATAGAAAAGTTTAAGGACAAGTTTATAGACGAGTTAATTGGCGAAATTAGTAGACAAGTTTACAGACCAGATTGGGTTTCAAGGCGTAATTATAAAAAAGACTATAAACGATTTTCTAGACGAATCATTAGTCGAGATTTATGAAATGTGAAGTCAAGTTTAAAGACGACTTTATAGAAGATTTATATACTATTTATAGACCAGTTTACAGATTAGTTCTTATACTATTTTGAATACTAATTTATGCTAGATTATAGATGTAATTAAATACTATCTTACAGAGAGAGTTTAGCACATAAAAAGTTTATTTTCGACCAGTTAGACGAAATATATATTTATATTATAGAAAATTCTATGGATAAGTTTAAGCTAGCTAGTTTAAGCTAGTTTGTAGAAGAGTTTGTTTGAGATTATAAACGAGATTTAATACAACTTTAGAGACGAGTTTATAGACTAGTTTATGGACTATTTTTTATAGCAGTTGTAAGTACAGTTTTTGGACTAGTTTTAAAATTAGTTTGTACACGAGCTTTTAGACAATTTACAAACAATATTGTAGGCGATATCAGAGATTAGTTTATATATGTATGATATTATAGACCGTTTGAGGAGTTTGAAGTTAGCTTTATAAACAAGTTTATAAACTGATTAATAGTAGAGTTTGTTTATATATTATAAACTGTATGAAATACTATTTTATAAAAAAAATTGGTATAAAGACGACTTTATAGACACGTTTTTAGACTAAACTAAAGACATGTTTATAGACATGTTTATGAACAAGCCTGGTCTCGGCTATTATGTTACTGGTGAAATTTATGAAGTGGACGACAAGATGCTTAAGAGTTTAGACAACTTGGAAGATTGTGTTAGAGAAATTATAAAATTTTGTCTATAAATTTTTAAGATTATATTTATTGAAGAATTCAAAGTCGAATAATCTATAGAAGAGTTTATAGATGGGTGCTAGACTAGAGAGACGAGTTTTTAAATGTTTATAGGGAAAATGTTGATCAGATTTCTAGAGAAATCTATGGGAAAGTTTTTATCAACTTGACCATTCTGTGGTCGAGAATTTATGGTTTACTTTCAAAGACTAATCTATAGACGAGTTTACCGATGAGACGTTGAACTAGTTTATTGACTGCATTATGGACGACTTACTGGTCGAGCTTTAAAATAATTTTATAGATTAGTTTGTAGAAGAATCTCTATACAATATTTTGTTATAAAGAGTTTCCACATAAATAGATTCTTGACGTATATTATACGAATGTATAAATGAGTGTTAGACTAGTTTTTAGGCGAGTTTATGGAGAATTATAGAAAAATCTTTAGCCGGTATATACAATATTTTATATGTGTTTTTTGTCACTCTATTAAAGAGTTTATAGAAAAAATATCTAGAAAAATTTTTGGATGAGTTTTAATTGTTATGAAGAGCTTCCACATAATTATATGAGTGTTAGACTAGTTTTTAGACGAGTTTATGGAGGACTTTATAGACATTTATATCTTTTGTAAACTAATCTCTAGGTGATGGTATATACAAGTATTTAGACGTGATACGTTATTCTATAGATGAGTTTTTGCAAAAGTTTCTAAGAAGAATTTTAAACAAATTTCTAGACGAGTTTAAAAATGAGTTTCCATAAAATCGACCAATCTATAGTTGAGTTTATAGGCGACTGTTGCGTAGACAAATTTCGACATGAGGTTGTATTAGAGTTTTGGTATACCTATCAATGAGTTTGTGATAGAATCTATCGACGAGTTTCTAGACTAAATAACAGTTTAAGCCTCATTTGTATGTATATGTAAATACACTTGTACTTTTCTAATAAAAATTAATGTGTTAAATATTTTTTTTATAAAAAAAGCTCTTTCTTGAAAACAAAGACTTTTAAAAATAACATTAACATGTCTACTTTAAAGAAAATATTAGCAACACAGCAACAAATGTAAATTAATTATAATTATTATGTCTGCAAATCTACCAACAAAAAAAAAAGAAATAATAAATCTAAATAAAATTTCACAGACAATGACATTTCAAAAAATTTTCCAAAATTTACCCCTAATCAATTTTATATTAATGACATTTAACACATGCCGTAAATAATACACAGACTTTTTGGAAAACTTGTATCAGCAGTGGGTCTTTAAATATCTGAAAAAAAGAATGTATTTCTTATAAAGAACTTAAAAATTATAGCAATTTTTTAACAGTTTTTCTGGAATTTCTTAATATTTTTGTTGAAATCATTAAATTTCATTACAAAAAAAATCTAAAATCTGCTTAAGTAAAGTAAAAAACTGATTATGATTTTTTTGTTTTTCTTTTTTGGCTTTCTATTCCATCTGCACATTTTTATTTATTTATTTTTTCTACTTTTAATGTTATTTCACGCTAAAATAAGAAAATGTATTAAAATGCTATTGGTCGGTTGGTTGTGGCAGGACGAGCACTCTGATTGATTGATGATTTTGACGTCAAACTGTATATTTACATTACATTCTTTTTAATAAATGAGACAGAGACTAGAGTGGATATTATGACAAGAACATTAACTAAATAATGGAAAAGTAAAATGTACTTAGGACTAATAGTGTTTAAGTTAAAGGGTTTTAAAAATAGCACTAACACACTAACAAGTAATTAATGGTGCTTAAAGGTATGCTATACTTTTTAATTAAGTTTTTCGGAAATTTTAATATTAAGATTTCTAATTTAAAAAAAAAACTAGTAACAACTTTAACAAATACAATTTGTTTTATTTACAAAAAGTTAATAAACAAATCAATTTCTAAATTGCAATAACATCCATATTAATACAACTGTTTATTTTGACTTTAGACTTAAATATTCTACATTGTAATAAAATTTTTTAAAATATATTTTAAAGCCTTATCGTACACATTTATGTATATATCCTTGTAAATAAATATTTAATATACATGTTTTAAAATTGAGGTTGTGGTTTTCTGTTTTTATTCATTTCAAATATAACAAAATAAAATATACAAAATTAATATTAAAAATCGCTGTTTTAGTTTTTTTTATGTAAATTTTATTACAAAATTTTTGGACGTTGACAGTTAAAGCATAACGGAAAAACATTACGTGCATTTGATTAAAATTTTATGTTTATGTTATACAACTTAGTTGAGAATATATTAGGGTTACGCAAATCTGTTTAGTTTCTGTTTACATCAAACTGGAATTCTAGAAATGATCTAGAACTGAACTAGAACTGAACTAGAACTGAACTAGAACTGAACTAGAACTGAACTAGAACTGAACTAGAACTGAACTAGAACTGAACTAGAACT
>NC_060953.1:55439005-55440987 GCF_022045245.1 Lucilia cuprina
GTTCAGTTCTAGTTCAGTTCTAGTTCAGTTCTAGTTCAGTTCTAGTTCAGTTCTAGTTCAGTTCTAGTTCAGTTCTAGTTCAGTTCTAGTTCCTTTCTAGTTCAGTTTTATTTTTAGTTCTAGTTGAGTTTTATTGTAGTTTTAGTTGAGTTCTAGTTAAATTTTAGTTTTGTTCTAAAACTAGATCTAATTAAGTTCTGGTATAGTAGTTTTTTTTGAATGTTTAGACGTTTATATTCAGACTACTGTCTTATACTTGCTGTGTTATGCAAATACTTATGTTTTAATTTTGGTTTTGCTTCCGTTGTATTTAATTGTTGTCTTAAAGTCGAGTATTTTTCGAATCCAAAAACGTTTGTTTTCTCGTAGGTGTCTTATCAAGTTTAAATGCTCTACATCATTTGAAATAAATTGTTTAAATGAAAAAAGAAACAGCCCACAGTTTTTCTGCCATAGGGAATATTTAAACACATTTCTCCTCTGCTTACACTTCTTGCCCTAGGTAATCCACTACAAATATTTCCAATTTAGTCTTAATTAAAATATTTATTAACTATAAAAAGAACGGCAATTAATATCTTAAATATGTACTAATTTCTTATTGGCGACAAAATGCTACTTGAGGCTTTCAGCACCACACCAGCGAAAGCAAGAAAAAAGAAACAGCAAAAATAAATACAATTTCCGGTAAAAGCAACACAATTTATTTGATTTTAAACATGTAAAAGTATGCAATATTTTTGCTTATATATATCATGTTTAAAGTTTGTGCTTTTTTATATGTACATAACAAGGTAGGCAAAGTTATTAAACTTATTTTTTCAAAGCAATTTCTTAGCAGTGCTTTGACTCAATAAAGTTCAGTAACATTTTACGCGGTAAATTTGTTAGTAAATGAGTAAATGGATAAACAGTACATAAGGGTATGAAATCATAGTGGATTTGCTGTGACAGCAATAGCAACATTTACAAGATTATTTAAAAGCAGGAAACGGAAATTTTTTTAGTTACGGATGAAGGTTATTGCAAAAGAAGGAAATGTTTTAAGGAAACAAGATGAAAAAAGAGAACAAAACCTACATATATTTAAGAATATAACATAAAATCATTAAGCATTTCAGGCATCTTAAAGAAAAGAATATTTGAAAAAAAAAGTTTTCTAAATTAAATTTTTTATTTATATTGTTATAATTTCAGGTGTTGGTTGAAATTTGTTTTCGCTGCTTTAATAAAAAGGGGTAAGTGTATTTGTGTTTCCTGTTTGGTTGGTTGTTCAAAATTTTAAATTTAATTTTATTATACATTTCAAAGTGCATTCAGGTGTAATTCAGTTTTAAAAGTTGCTTACTTTGAGTGCTGCATATTTTAATTTAGTAATCATGAACATTTATTGTTTATTAAGTTTATTTAGGTTTGTTATTTTTGGTGAAACGTCAACGCTTGATTAATTTAATTTAAACTTTGTTGTGCATAAATTACTCTTGTTTTATTTTTTTTTTGTATTTCAAAAAAGTTTAGGTCATGTGTCATTAACATAACCGAAAATGGTATATGATAAAAATTTTAAATTTTTTTATTTTATATTCTTGTTTTTATAAGGGTGGCAGGGATTTCTCAGGATTTTTATGTTATAAAGCTTTTAGGGAATTAAAAAGTATGTATACAGAGCGTATGAACGTTTTCATTTTCAATTATACATATCTTTATTGCTCATACGCTAACTTCGCAATGAATCCGAAAAAGTATGCTATAGTTATTTGTATACATACAGTTTATTATTTAATATTTTAAGATTTTTGAAAAATCACTTCGGTTCTAGTACTAGTTTAGTTCGATTTAGTTCCAGTTCAAATTCAGTTCTAGTTCAGTTCTAGTTCAGTTCTAGTTTAGTTCTAGTTCAGTTCTAGTTCAGTTCTAGTTTAGTTTTAGTTCAGTTCTAGTTCAGTTCTAGTTCAGTTCTAGTTCAGTTCTAGTTCAGTTCT
>NC_060953.1:55441087-55451929 GCF_022045245.1 Lucilia cuprina
CTTTATAAAAAATAAAAATTTTATAAAAAGTAAAAATTTTAAAAATATACTCATGGTGTAGGGTATTATATGGTCGGCCATGCCCGACTATACTTTCCTATTTGTTTTAATCATCAAAATTAATTAAATTTAACCTTAAAGTTATAAATACTTTTAAATCCTGTTTAAATATCACAATAGCAAAGATTAAAGATTTAATAACTCAGTCAAGCTTTTAACAGCTATATTAGGAAATTTAGTTTTTCTTTCTTCTTTTTCTATTTAATTCAATTAATTTATTTAATTTTTTTTCTTTTGTTTTCATTAAGGTTTTATTTTTCGTTTCCTTTCTCAAGTTAATAAAGATGTATCATTTATTTATTTTCATATACATTTATACGAGTATTTTATTTCTCAGATATAAAGCAAAAAATAAAATCTGTGCATGTCTTAACAAGTCTCCGCATGTCGTTATGTACATATATACATATAAATATATGTATACATATGAACATATGTTGGGCATGTTTAAACAATTTGTTTGTTCATGTGAAAATATTTATTGATAGTAAATGTTATATATATTTTGGCCTTGTGGAAACATTAATAAATATGATACCCAAATACGATATGGGTCAAGTAATGTACAAAGTAAATTTATTTTAATAAACAAATGCAGAAATAAATTTTGTAACACACTTTTGCTTCTGGTCTTGAATTTTATTGGTTTTCAATTATATAGTATGGTATCTATTATTAACTTTTTTGTTCCGATCTATAGTCAGATACTTTGATATACAGTATTGACTACAGTTTCGTCTTAAGTCTTATTTATTATCTGGTCTCTAACCTGATCTATAGCCTACAGTCTGATCTATAGTATAGCCTATAGAGCAGAAGTAGAACATAACTAGAACATAACTAGAACAGAACTAGAACAGAACTAGAACAGAACTAGAACAGAACTAGAACAGAACTAGAACAGAACTAGGACAGAACTAGAACAGATCTAGAACAGAACTAGAACAGAACTAGAACAGAACTAGAACAGATCTAGAACAGAACTAGAACAGAACTAGAAAAGAACTAGAACAGAACTAGAACAGAACTAGAACAGAACTAGAACAGAACTGAACTAGAACTGAACTAGAACTGAACTAGAACTGAACTAGAACTGAACTAGAACTGAACTAGAACAGAACTAGAACTGAACTAGAACTGAACTAGAACTGAACTAGAACTGAACTAGAACAGAACTAGAACAGAACTAGAACAGAACTAGAACTGAACTAGAACAGAACTAGAACTGAACTAGAACTGAACTAGAACAGAACTAGAACTGAACTAGAACTGAACTAGAACTGAACTAGAACTGAACTAGAACTGAACTAGAACTGAACTAGAACTGAACTAGAACTAGAACAGAACTAGAACAGAACTAGAACTGAACTAGAACAGAACTAGAACTGAACTAGAACAGAACTAGAACAGAACTAGAACAGAACTAGAACAGAACTAGAACAGAACTAGAACAGAACTAGAACAGAACAGAACTAGAACAGAACTAGAACAGAACTAGAACAGAACTAGAACAGAACTAGAACAGAACTAGAACAGAACTAGAACAGAACTAGAACAGAACTAGAACAGAACTAGAACAGAACTAGAACAGAACTAGAACAGAACTAGAACAGAACTAGAACAGAACTAGAACAGAACTAGAACAGAACTAGAACAGAACTAGAACAGAACTAGAACAGAACTAGAACAGAACAAGAAAACAGAACTAGAACAGAACTAGAACAGAACTAGAACAGAACTAGAACAGAACTAGAACAGAACTAGAACAGAACTAGAACAGAACTAGAACAGAACTAGAACAGAACTAGAACTAGAACAGAACTAGAACAGAACTAGAACAGAACTAGAACAGAACTAGAACAGAACTAGAACAGAACTAGAACAGAACTAGAACAGAACTAGAACAGAACTAGAACAGAACTAGAACAGAACTAGAACAGAACTAGAACAGAACTAGAACAGAACTAGAACAGAACTAGAACAGAACTAGAACAGAACTAGAACAGAACTAGAACAGAACTAGAACAGAACTAGAACAGAACTAGAACAGAACTAGAACAGAACTAGAACAGAACTAGAAAACAGAACAGAACTAGAACAGAACTAGAACAGAACTAGAACAGAACTAGAACAGAACTAGAACAGAACTAGAACAGAACTAGAACAGAACTAGAACAGAACTAGAACAGAACTAGAACAGAACTAGAACAGAACTAGAACAGAACTAGAACAGAACTAGAACAGAACTAGAACAGAACTAGAACAGAACTAGAACAGAACTAGAACAGAACTAGAACAGAACTAGAACAGAACTAGAACAGAACTAGAACAGAACTAGAACAGAACTAGAACAGAACTAGAACAGAACTAGAACAGAACTAGAACAGAACTAGAACAGAACTAGAACAGAACTAGAACAGAACTAGAACAGAACTAGAACAGAACTAGAACAGAACTAGAACAGAACTAGAACAGAACTAGAACAGAACTAGAACAGAACAAGAACAGAACAAGAACAGAACAAGAACAGAACTAGAACAGAACTAGAACAGAACTAGAACAGAACTAGAACAGAACTAGAACAGAACTAGAACATTACTAGAACAGAACTAGAACAGAACTAGATCCGATCTATAGTTTGGGATGCATTTTGATCTGGAGTCTGGTCTATATTCAGCTTTATCTGTCAAATTAATAGTCTCACTTATAATTAATATTAATTGTGGTTTAGGTATCAGCAGAAATGTACATGGCTCTGTACATTTCTCCTTGTATTCACTCGATTAGCCGATGATCGAGTGAATACAAGGAAATGTATCTGTCTTTGTTGCTGTTACTATCTGATTGAAGCGATAAAACAAAATCTTCTCTTTTGAGCCTAACAAAAAGATGAGTGAGCTAATAGATATGTGTTCACTTTCGATTAGAATAAGAGAAAATAAATATAACTAATTATTTTTTAATCAATATCTTAATCAAATATATTATAATTAATATCTTTGATATATAATCTTACTAGTATAGCTTACAAATTTTACTTTTGTTCTTTATATTTAACGCCATTGCGTTGTAATTTATTTTGACAAAAAAAAAAACACAAAATAAACATAAATTCATAAAATTTCACTCATATAAAAATGTGTATGACATTGACATTAAGTTAATATTCAGGACATGAAATTTCTGACTTCTAGAATCCGGCAATAATGAACAATACAGGCATATTAGGGTGGAACAAATGTTATTTATACACATTATTTCATATTCACTAGTAATAGTTTTTTTAAATTTCTTTAATTCATATATGAATTCTTTTTGCATATGCATACAATTTATGTACTTCCCTAATATATCCAGCACTTTAACATAACATTCTTTGTTAGGATTTTCTAATGTTCAGACACCTTACTCACCATCCCCACCCCCAAATGTCCTGTAAGTCAAACATTATTTATTCATATGTATGTTATATTTTTATGTATGAACTTCAATTGACAACTTTTCCTATTTTTTTTCTCTACAATTTCCATTTCTATTTTGCTATTTTTCGAATACCATTTCAACAAATTATATAGAAATTTCTTTCTCAACTATCCGTTAGATGTTTAAGTATATATAGACTTTAGTATTTATGTCAGGTTTTACTTTTCTACTATTTCTGTTTTTTTTTAGTTCATGCCTTATAGCCAAAAACTACGACATAACTAACCAGCAACTACTTTTGGGGCAAAATCAAACCGAAGGTAAACTTAACAAGTGAATATATATAAAGTTTGAGAAAAGAAAGTAAACTAAAGGAAAAACTCTTATTATAGTTCAATAATTTTTTTGGTGTATGTCCATACAAAAAGAAAAATATAAGAGGAATTTCCTAGAAAATCAAACAAATATATATTTTTCGATAAAGTTTTTTTTGGGAAATTTTTAAAGATTTTAATAGGATTTTCTAAAAACTACTAACTAACTACTTATGGCACATATTGTTAATTTTCTTAGAACATCTAAAGATATTAGTTAATTTAACAATTCTATTTGAAACGATTAACCGGCAGCTCTTGTCAAGAATCTTACATTTTTACAACATAAATTGGAACCTATAAAAGAAGAATATGTCAAATGATTTCTTAATTTTTAACACATAAATACAGTCTCAAAATTTTCATATCAAATGAACTCATTTGTTCATTAGACTTTAAAGTCTAAAGACACTAAAGTCTAGTTAGAACTGGGATCACTCAAGTCTTATCCAGTTTAGTCTACATTAGAGTATTGATAGTCTACTATATAGTTTACTTTAATCAACTTTACAGTTCACAATACTGCCTACAGTGTACACCGGACTATAGTCTACTCCAATTGTCATTCCTATTTTACCTTATACTTTACTCTACATCCCAGAATATACTCTTTTGTATACTTCAAAACATATTCTATAGTCCAGACTACTGTTTACTATATATCCCATAATATTGCTTACTATATAGTCAGACTGTAGTGTAGTCAACCCTACAATCCGAGCTATTGTATACTCTATAGCTGAGGCTTTAATCTAATCAATAGTTCAGACTATAGTACATTCTATAGTGCAGACTACTGCCGACTTAATAATTCAGAATATACTCTATTCTACAATCCAGATACTAGTCTAATATATACACCATACTCAAGACTACAGTCTACTCTATAGTTCACTTCATAGTCTAAATTATAGTCTAGTATACAGTCAAGACTATAGCCTGCTCAATAATCCACGATATAGTCTACTCCATAGTTCACTCCATAGTCAAGACAATAATATAATCTGTAATCTCGACAATGGTCTAATCTAAACTCTAGACTTTATTCTACTTTATAATCAAGACTGTATTGTTCAGATTATAGTCGACTCTATAGCACTGACTTTAGGCTACTTTACAGTCGAGGCTATAAGTTTACTCTATAGTCAATACTATTACTATAGTTAGAACTATATTCTCAGGTATAAACTATAAACTATTTCATAGTCAAGACCATAGTCTACTATATAGTCAAGACTATAGTATACAATTAAGTCAAGACTATTATATACTCTATAGTCACGACTATAGAGTGGACTATAGTCTACTTTATAGACCAGTCATGTCTACTTAATAGTCAAGACAATAACCTATAGTCTACTCTATAGTCAAGTCTATGGTCTACCCTATAGTCAAGACTATAGTCTACTCTATAGTTTATAGTCCATACCATAGTCTACTTAATAGACCAGGCTATATATATAGTCTACTCTATAGTCAAGTCTATGATTTTTTCTAGAGTCAAGACTATAGACTACTTATACTCAACTCTAAAGTCTACTTTATAAACTATTTTACTTTATAGTAAAGACTAGAGTCTATTCTATAGTCAAGTATATGGTCTACTTTTTACTCAAGACTATACATAGTCTACTCTAGTGTCAATACTATAGTCTACTCTACAGTCAAGACTATAGTCAACTGTATAGTTACTATTCTTATAGACTAGACTTTATTCTAGTTTATAGTCAGGATTATATTATACTCTATAGTCCAATTTACAGTCTTCTTTAAAGTCCAGACTATAGTGTGCTTTATAGTCCTGACTATAGTTTTAAAATTAGTCCAACATTTTTTTATAATTCTTACTGAGTAAATTTTCTTCCATACAGTTCAAAAATAGCATCTGAAACTTTTTACATTTAAACAAAATTAAATTTTATTATTATTTACAAAATTACTCTTCATTATCAAAAGAACTAACAAATTATTATTGCCAACCTTCTACTACAAAATAAAACCTGTGAAAAGTTTTATTTTTATATCTTCATTACCATTAACATGTCTGTCCTATCGTTTTTATTATTTTACGATTTTTTCCCCCTCTCTCAACAGTTTCACACAATAGAGAATTATGAATAAAGGACAAAATATATGAAAAAAAAACTTTGTCCTTATAGTTCTACATACATACAAACAAGGCTGGTTAATGCAGACAGGCACGCACACATGCAACTTTTGGGTAAACATATACATATATGTACATATGATTGTATGTATGTAAATATGTATGCATGCGATAGTAAATATTTACAGTAAACATATTTTCCTTAAAATTCTATTATTTTTACTCTATAGAAAAGTGTTTTGTTTTTTTCTAAACAATTTCTTTAAGCAACTTAAATCATGTTGATTTTCTTTAGAAAACATTTATGTTCACATAGTTTGAAGAGTTTTTCTATTTTTTTTCCATTTTAATATTTTAGACACGTAAACCATCAAAGGCACCCCAAACGAAGGCATAAAAAATTGTTTGTAAATTTTTCAAAAATGTCGCATTAGTGTGTAAAAAAAAACTTTTCGTTTTTCTTTTCTTTGGGGCCCAAAAAAGAAGAAGCAATATTCATACACAAAAACACGTATCACTACACAAGCTTAATGTAAACATAATAATAGAATATAAAAACGTAAATGAAAATAAATATTTTTTCTTTTAAACTCTTTTTAAATATTCATACCAATGTCTATCCTTAGAATGCTTTTTGTGTATTTTATTTTTAAAGATTTTCGAAATCAAAAAAATAATTTTTCACATATCTTTCTATACTTATAGTTTATAGTCCCGACTATAGTTTGCTCTATAGTATAGACCTACAGTGTACTCTATAACATAGTCTTCTCTAAAGCCAAATTAAAGTCTACTTCATAATCCAGACTATAGGCAAGACTATAGTCTACACTATAGTCCAGACTATAGACTATACTAATCCTGAATAAAATTTGCTATATAGTCTATAAAAAAGTTCAGACTTTTATCTTCTCTATAGTCCAAAGTATAGTCCGCTCAATAGTCCATACTATAGTCCACTTCACAGACTATTTCTATACTGTGCTGACTATTTCTATAGTCCTGATCTTAGTATACCCTATAGTTTAGACTATAGTCTACTCTCTAGTCCACACTATAGTCTACTTTACAGTCCATACTATAGTCTTCTTTATGGTTCAGGCTAAACTTTGCTTTATAGTTCATATTATATACCTACTCAATGGACACTATAATCTAATTTTTATTCAAGGCTGTAGTCTTCTCTATTGTTCAGTGTTCACTTTATAGCTCAGGCCTAAAGACTATTTCATAGTTCAGACTATAAACAAGTATAATCTATTAATAATCTACTATGTAGTCCAGACTAAAGTCTGCTCTATTTTCCAGACAATAGTCTGTTCTATAGTCCAGAGCTCTATAGACTACAGCATACTATAGTCTGCTCTCTAGTCCACACTATAGTATGCTCTATAGTCCACACTATAGTCTGCTCTATAGTCCAAACTATAGTCTGCTCTATAGTCCAGACTATGGTCTGCTCTACACTCCAGACTATAGTCTGATCTATAGTCCAGACTTTACTCTGATCTGTTGTTTAGACTATAGTCTGATCTATAGTACAGACTA
The DNA here is from genome assembly GCF_022045245.1 of Lucilia cuprina. Classification (NCBI taxonomy): domain Eukaryota; kingdom Metazoa; phylum Arthropoda; class Insecta; order Diptera; family Calliphoridae; genus Lucilia; species Lucilia cuprina. Next base: position 55,448,600 of record NC_060953.1, read on the forward strand.
TAGTCTAATCTATATTCCAAACTATAGTCTGATCTATAGTCTAGACTATAGTCTGATCTATAGTCCAGACTATAGTCTGATCTATAGTCCAGACTATAGTCTGATCTATAGTCCAGACTATAGTCTGATCTATAGTCCAGACTATAGTCTGATCTATAGTCCAGACTATAGTCTAATCTATAGTCCAGACTATAGTCTGATCTATAGTCCAGACTATAGTCTGATCTATAGTCCAGACTATAGTCTGATCTATAGTCCAGACTATAGTCTGATCTATAGTCCAAACTATAGTTTGATCTATAGTCCAGACAATTATCTACTCTATACTTCACACTGTAGTTTACTCCATAGTCCATATATAGCAGACTGTTGTCTACTCTATTGTCCAGGCTATAGTCATTCATCTTGTATATACTACATGCCTTAGTATAACCTATAGTTTAGGCTATAGTCTACTCTATAGTCCAGACTTTACTTATAATTACTTTGTACTTCAGACTAAAGTATTTATATTCCAGACTATAGTATATTATATAGTATACAGACTATAAACTACTTATAGTCCTGGCTGTAAATTATGTCCATTTACTTCTCTCTTACTTCTTTCTAATATCCTTTTATTCCCACATACATACATCCAATTATCATGTCAAAATATATTTTTCACTCTCATTTAACATTTTGCAAATAATTTACAAACGCTAATGACAAACGAACTCAAGCGGAAGTAGACAATCAATTTTAATTATATCACACACACACAATAATACACATATATAACAAGGACACATACATTCATAGAAACACACTTACTATTTCATTTTCAATTTAAATTAATTTAATTTGTTAAATGTTTGTTTTTTTATTGTATTTTTTTTTCTCTTTAATTTGATCGTAAATAAATAAAAAAAATATTTCTTTATGCCCAATTTTATCTGCTGGTCTGTCAAAAGGAATTTATATCGCTAACTAAAAGCCAAATTTAATAAATTTCACAATGTGTATGTATAGATGTATATGTGAATGTATTTATATGTGTAAGTTTGTAATGATAGTAACATAAATAAAGAACTCAAATCGTTAGAAAAAAAAGAAACACTGAACGACTGAACTTGAATTTGTACTAAACACGCCATTTCTACATTTAGTCCCATTAAATAGAGTAATCAACAATAAACTACATTGATGAAGAGTGCGGACAAAATGTGTCTGTCGGTCTAAATATATGTCTGACTTACGCCTTAAATACTGACAACAAGAACAATAGACAGGATAAGACAATAACTACAACAGCAACAAATTTAACATGTCTCTTTATCACTAGTGGCAGTCAAAGTTGATAATTTCTCACTCCCTTTATTTGGGATTATTTTGGTCTTAAACTTTTGTGTTTTAAAAGGACGAAGACAAATCAAATTGAAACAATTTGTAGAATGAAATTGTATCTCTTAAAAATAGTTTTGTTAGAATAATAACAGTTTGTTTTGGCATTTGTAGTGAAAAAGGTATTGAATATTTTCTTTAATCTTCGTCCTTATGAAAGCCTTAAAGGATGACAAAACTTTTACAAACATACAAATTACTGCCCCCTTTCTGTTGTTTAATCCAACAAAAAGAGAAAAATACTTCATTTTAGTTTTAAGCAATTTTCTACTTTAGTTTTTTTTCAGTATCTTGACATTGTTGTCATCGTTGTGGCAAAACAAATATTGAGCGATTTTTTAGTTAAAAGGAAATTTTGTGCAAAAAGTGCACGGAACAGGATAACGCAAATTCACGTATACATACATATGTGATAAAAGAATGTTTTGTATATGTAGTGTTAAATTAGTATTTAATTAAAAACTTTATATCAAAACCAATAACTAGTTACTCTACAATTTACTGGTAGTCTATAAAGTAGACATTTTGTAATATTTTTGGTAAACATTGTTTAAAAGCAGAAAAGTTAACGACATAGTTTTAGTTTTTTTTAAGCTTTTTTACAATTTAAGTAATAAAATGACTATTACAAACACTGCTTACTCCTCTAGCTAAAGGTAATGAAATGGGTAACAACCTGTTTAAAAAAGTTCTGTAATCAAATGTCCTATAAAAGGCTGTATGTCTGAGTAGACTTACAATAATAAAACTCACTAAATTGCCGGAAAGTTTTTGGCAATTTGTAAATATTTCATTTTAGTTCATACAACTCTAAGCGGATGTTTAGTAGATTTTGTGGAAAACGTGTTGATGTTTCGTTAAGTTCTTAAATGAATTTTTCGTGTGTCAAAGGCGTAAAACAAATAAAGGTTAGATATTCTTATCGCAGTTTGTTGTGGGGCATGAGCAGTGTATATATGTGAACTAAAACTTAAGCAAACAATTGAGGAAAGGGTAATGGTTTTAGACAATATATGTACATACGTACATATATGTGTGGCCTAATGCATATAGACTTTGTGTGTCAAAAAGTTTTCGTAGAAAAAAGCTTATTAATCGAAAAAATTAATATATTAATTTGATTAATTAAGAGATAAATTTTCCTAAAATGGAAATAAATTTAAACGATATACTTTCAGTTAAGAAGTAAATTTATTACAAATTTTGTTTAAAAAGGGAAATTGAAAAACAAAAAATTTTCTATAAAAAGAAAATTTATAAAATACTTCCTATAAAATCCTTTTTATAGGAATTTATAAAAAACTTCCTACAAAAGGAAATTTATGAAAAATTTCCTATAAAAAGGAAATTTATGTAAAATTTTCTATAAAAAGGAAATTTATGTAAAATTTCCTATAAAAAGGAAATTTATGTAAAATTTCCTATAAAAAGGAAATTTATGTAAAATTTCCTATAAAAAGGAAATTTATGTAAAATTTCCTATAAAAAGGAAATTTATATAAAAGTTCCTAAAAAAGGAAATTTTTTATAAATTTCCTTTTTTTTAGGAAATTTTTTATAAATTTCCTTTTTTAGGAACTTTTATATAAATTTCCTTTTTATAGGAAATTTTACATAAATTTCCTTTTTATAGGAAATTTTACATAAATTTCCTATACATAAAAAAAAGGAAATTTATAAAAAATTTCCTAAAAAAGGAAATTTATAAAAAATTTCCTAAAAAAAGGAAATTTATGTAAAATTTCCTAAAAAAAAATGAAATTTATGTAAAATTTCCTATAAAAAAAGAAATTTATGTAAAATTTCCTATAAAAAGGAAATTTATGTAAAATTTCCTATAAAAAGGAAATTTATGTAAAATTTCCTAAAAAAAGGAAATTTATTTAAAATTTCCTAAAAAAAGGAAATTTATGTAAAATTTCCTATAAAAAGGAAATTTATGTAAAA
>NC_060953.1:55452029-55455056 GCF_022045245.1 Lucilia cuprina
TGTCTTAATCGACTCAAAAAATGATTCTGAATCGATCGGTATACTTTAAGGTGGGTATTGGACCAATATTTTTGTATGTTACAAACATCAGCACAAATTTATAATACACTTCCTACTATAGTGGTGTAGGGTATAAAAAACTTTAAAAAAGTCTTATCTGTCTGAATTTTGCTATTTGAAATCAATATTAATTTCAGATCTGTATTGTTAAAGACTTGAAAGTGGAAACTAAACTACTAGTGTTTCCACCAAACTAAACTCTAGTACTATCTTGTCAATATTTATGTACCCACCTAATTTTTTTCTACTTTGTTGCAATATGCTTTCATATATGTACTTATTTAGTAGCATGAATATATTTGACAATAAAAATGGTATTTTCAATTTTATAAAGGTATTTTCAATTTGTAATGGTATTTCAATGATTGCATTGGGCTTTATGGGAATTTTTATTTTTTCTTTAAATTTAAGAGTCAAATGTAAATTTTACAATTTTTGTTGCAGCAATTTTTCAGATACATAATAAATATGTATGTATATACTTTCCACAACCTTATAGATGTCTTGATGGTTTAATGTATGTTTCTCTGCTGGTTTGTTTAAACATTAGAAATTTATGTGGAGATATATACTAGTTTATGCTAAAGTTTTGAAATTGTGGAGAAAAGTTGTGTGTGAAATATATGTATGTAGATACACACGTATGTAGGTATGTATATGGGTAAACTAAATAATATTTAATGTAATAGGTTTAAGGTAAATTGGCATATGTTAGAATTTAAGAGGTCCGAAATGAATATTGAATTACGAAAATAATATATAAATTGTTGATAATAACCTAAAAGAGGAAGTAGCATTATATTAACAAAATTAAATGAACTGCCTTTTTAAATATGAAAAAAAGAAAAGTTTGAAATTGTGAAAGAAAATTTACATGTGAAGGAATATATTACAATGTGAAGATATATCGGTTCTAGTTCTCTTTTAGTTCTGTTCTAGTTCTGTTCTAGTTCTGTTCTAGCTCAGTTCTAGTTCTGTTCTAGTTCTGTTCTAGTTCTGTTCTAGCTCAGTTCTAGTTCTGTTCTAGTTCTGTTCTAGTTCTGTTCTAGTTCTGTTCTAGTTCTGTTCTAGTTCTGTTCTAGTTCTGTTCTAGTTCTGTTCTAGTTCTGTTCTAGTTCTGTTCTAGTTCTGTTCTAGTTCTGTTCTAGTTCTGTTCTAGTTCTGTTCTAGTTCTGTTCTAGTTCTGTTCTAGTTCTGTTCTAGTTCTGTTCTAGTTCTGTTTTAGTTCTGTTCTAGCTCTGTTCTAGTTCTGTTCTAGTTCTGTTCTAGTTCTGTTCTAGTTCTGTTCTAGTTCTGTTCTAGTTCTGTTCTAGTTCTGTTCTAATTCTGTTCTAGTTCTGTTCTAGTTCTGTTCTAGTTCTGTTCTAGTTCTGTTCTAGTTCTGTTCTAGTTAGCATAACTGTAAGGTTTCTTATAATCGGGTGTGCCAGGCGATACTATGAACGTGTTTTACTTTGAAATTTTTGGTCACAACACACACAAATATTAAAAATCATAGAGCACAGTATTTTTTCACCGTATAAAAAATAATGTGTATTTATATTATTTAAGTTGAATAAAATGTTATAAAACAAACACATATACTATACATACATATGTATTTTACTAGCCTTAATCATAGACCAAAAGACAGCACAGGAAGTAATATATATTTTTTACAGAACATGACTGGGTACGAGTGTGCTGAAGACCATGAATAATACAATTTGTATATTTTATATTTATCAATGAAATTTTATCTAAAAAAATGAACTAAACCATCATTTATATAAATATTTATACAAATGCTATTTGCATTGTGAAAAGAAAAACTTTTGCGTGTTTTATATTTATTAAAAAGTTTTTCTGGAAATAGACCAACATTTATTGTTTCCTTTTTATCTGGTAATAGTGATACAGAATAAGTTTAAAAAAAGCACAAACAAATATATTCCACCAATATTTTGGTGCCATAAACAAGGGGGTTGGTTATTTTTACTTTCAAAATGTGTCAATATTTTGTAGACCCATAATGCGAAACGCCTTGACTGAGCAGTGGGGAAAAACATTTGTTTTATATCAGCTGTATGGTAAGAGTCAAAAAAGAAAATCTAATTTGCTTCATTTGTAATTTCATTACCGTAATAAACTCATTAAAATGCAACAAAAATAAAATAACCATAGATTACCAGTATACACGTACACAAACAAACGAATGTATTTACACATGCTTGTTTACGTTCTATTTTTGGAGTTGGTACTCTGCTGCTAATGGCTGTTGTATTTTTGTTACTGGTTTATTAACAGCCTTAAAGTATGCAATAATAATATTTGTTAACTAATCTCTAAGAGAACGAATATTTTCTTTATATATGTGTGTATGTAAATGTGTGTTTTAATATTTACATTAATTTTTATATAATTTCTGTTGTTGTTTTATTTTCCATATGGACACTAATTATGCCGGGTATTTTAGTGGCAATTGTGGTAATTTTATGTTTTAATATTTTCATTTTGGTTTCATTATTTTGCTCGTTTGCTTAGCTTTATTTGTGTTAGTCAAATATTTGCTTTTGTTATTTAGGTCAAAAATTTATTGTGTGGTGTTGGGTGTTTAAAATACTTTTTGTATTACGTATAGGGATTTTGAGAAATTTTCAAATGTGTATAAGTAATAATAGTTTAAATTTGTCGTTATTAGGATATAATATCTTAAAGGCATAATATAAATATGTTTATACATACATATGTATATTAGAGGCTTAGCTGTTTGATTTTGTTAAGATTATACATATGTTTTGCTGGTTATGTGAATACTTTTGTAATGCATGAATCAACTATAAACAAGAAATAAACAAGAACATTCTAGTTCAGTTCTATTCCAGTTCTAGTCCAGTTCTAGTTCAGTTCTAGTTCAGTTCTAGTTCAGTTCTAGTTCAGTTCTAGTTCAGTTCTAGTTCAGTTCTAGTTCAGTTCTAGTTCAGTTCT
>NC_060953.1:55455156-55456957 GCF_022045245.1 Lucilia cuprina
GACTAGATTATAGACTAGACTATAGACTAGACTATAGACTAGACTATAGACTAGACTATAGACTAGACTATAGACTAGACTATAGACTAGATTATAGACTAGATTATATACTAGATTGTAGACTAGACTATAGACTAGTCTATAGTCTAGAAAATGGAAATTTATGGAAAATTTCCTATAAAAAGGAAATTTATGGAAAATTTCCTAGAAAATGGAAATTTAAAGAAAATTTCCTACAAAAAAGAACTTAATGTAAAATTTTCTAGAGAAGAAAATTTATGGAAATTTCCTATAAAAAAGAAATTTATAAAAAATACATTTATACAAAGGAAATTTATGGAAAATTTCTATAGAAGGAAAAAGAAATTAAAAAAAGAGATTCTCTAAAACGAAATTTATTACTTTAATTTAAAAGCCCTTCTATTTCTAACCTTAGAAATTTTTAAAAACTACTAAAATAAATAACTTTTTTCAACTTAAAACTAAAAACTTCTTGAAATTCCCTGTAGGATTGCTGTAAATCCTGCTAAATACTTGAGAGTACTTTGAATACAATTCAAAGTGGAAAAGGGAATTTGAACACATTGTGCAAATACATTTCATAGAAGTATGTTTCTCTTCCAATATAATTCTTTGCATATTCAAATGTGTTTGTACATACATTTGTATATATTTGTTATTTACCACCCAGTAAACACAGGTGGTTTAGAATACAAATTGAAAATTCCTTGAAATTAATAATCTTCGTTTCAAAATTCCAGCCTTTAAAAGAAACTTTTTTTGAGTATAAAGGGGAATCTGTTATGATTTTATATCATTGAGAATTTTCCCCATGTTTGTTGGGTTATGTCTATGTGCGTATGTTCTAGTATCTAAATTTGAATTATTACATTTTTTACACATATATAATAACAACACATACATAGTAAATATTTGTCTGTGAATACGTTACTATTATTGATTTTTATTATTGTTATTCATATTATTTTTTATTACTTTTTCTTAAGTTGTTATTCGGTTTACTTAAAGAAATTATTAGAATTTGCCTTAAAGCGTTTTCTTGTTTAGTCGATTATAATTAAGTAAAGTGCTTTCATAAGATTTGTATACGATTTAATTTATGTACGTGATTGAAAATATTTACATTTAAAATTTGTTTTTAAATTATAAAACCATTGAAATATTAAAACACTTACCTCAATTGTTAGTTTGCTTTTTGCTGAAAAAATAAAGTAAATTTAACGTTAATCGTTGTAAAACTAAAAAAATAAATAAATTGCAACCCTGAAATAATATTTAGTTTTTGGATCTACACAGTGTATCTAATACATAAAGCTATGGAATACAAATTTAAACTACAAACGGATTGAATATTATTTTAGGGTTCACCCTTTTGCTTTAAAATTTTATTTATTTTCTTAAAGAGTATAAACTGTTATATACATAAAGTTAAACATTATATTTGGACTATAAATTTAAACAGCCAGACGCGACATAATTTCATTTACCCAAAAAATATTTTCAGACAAATAAAACAAAAACAATTTCATGAATTTCAATAAAAATGGGTGGTAGTATTAAAAAAAATATAAATATGTTAAACCAAGCAAACAAATTCAGGAAAACTTTTGTATGATATTGTAGACTATAAATTAGGCCTTATACTAGTCTGTAGGCTACACTACAGACTAGAATATAGATTAGAATATAGACTAGACTATAGACTAGACTATAGACTAGACTATAGACTAGACTATAGACTAGACTATAGACTAGACTATAGACTAGACTATAGACTAGA
>NC_060953.1:55457057-55471753 GCF_022045245.1 Lucilia cuprina
AAAGTCTCTTTTATAGAGACACTTTTTCTATAGAAAAAGTCTCTTTTATAGAGACACTTTTTCTATAGAAAAAGTCTCTTTTATAGAGACACTTTTTCTATAGAAAAACTCTCTTTCATAAGAGACAAATGAAAAAGTCTCTTTAATACAGATATTTTAGATAAAATTTGTTTTTTGTGACTCTTTTCCTATAGAAAAGGACTTAAAAACTCCTCTTTTTCTATAGAGAAAGTCAGTTACTTTTTCTCAAACTAAACCCTTTGACCTGCTGGGTAATGAAACCATAATGGCGTTCCTTTTGAGAGTGCACTGGTTTATTACCGTCTACCAAGGATGTACGCACAATTGGAAAAAGAAATAAGAATAAAAAAAGAAAGAAAAAAACATTTTCGCTTTTTGGAAAAAATAACTCAAGCACATAAATCTTTATTCAAACAATGAACGATAGAAATAAATGAATTGAAAATAAATGTTTGATATTCTTGTAGTAAGAAAAATATCGAAATCATTCTATTTAGATACTTTTATTTATTTATATTCTCTTTTATTAATGTTTTTACAAAATGTTTTTGTGATGATAGTGTTGTTCTTAGTGGGAAGAGAACTATGTTTAGGTATTGTGATGTAAATATTTAAAATTTGAAGTTGGTTTAAAAAATTAATGAAATTTTCAATACATCCTCAATCTTTAATTTTAAAGATGCAGACATTTCACTAGTTACTGAAAGCTCTAAGCATACAAGCATACATATGTTCATTTAGAGGACATTTAATTAAATACTGTGTAGGCTTTAACTTTAATTAATTGTATTTCATGAAAGCGCCGGAAATGAAGTAAGAATATAAAAAAATAAAATAAACGAATAAAATAAATATTGTAACGTAAGGAAATATACTTGCGGTGCTTATAAATGTAACAATTTGTTTAACAACTGCACACAAAAGGAAATAGAAAAATAAATATTAAATATTACACTGATGAAATAGCCTCAAGATATACTTTTAATTATTACTCAATGAGCAATGAGTTCTCACTCACTCGCTCTCATCACAGTGGTTGACCAAGTAAATATTTATATTGGGAGTGTTTAGAGGGTAAATGTACAAGGTGTATGTATGTACCACACCCATATTGTATTTTGAGAGATAAATATAAAAAGTGTGTTTTAAAGAGACGATTTTTTTAATAGAAAAAATAAAATTTTTCTTTAAAAGTCTCTTTTCTATAGAAAACGCCTCTTTTAAAAAGACACTTTAACTAAAGAAAAAGTCTGTTGTATAGAAACTAAAACTTAAGTTTCTTTTATAGAGACACTTTTTCTATCGAAAACGATTCTTTAAAAGAGAAACATTTGCTATAGAAAAATTATATATTTTGTATAGAAAAAGTCTCTCTCACTTTCAAAGAGCAAATTTTTGTATTTAAAATGTTCCTTTCAATAGCAAATATTATAGAATAGAAGAAGTAAGATTCTCTTTTAAAGAGAAGAATTGTCTATTGAAAAGTCTATTTTTGAGAGAGGCATGTTCTATAGAAAAGATAAATTCAAATAAAAAAGAAGATTATAATTAATTTTCTATAAAAAGGAAATGTATTGAAAATTTCCTATAAAAAAGGAAATTTATTGAAAATTTCCTATAAAAAAGAAAAATTATTGAAAATTTCCTATAAAAAAGTAAATTTTTTGAAAATTTCCTATAAAAAGGAAATTTATTGAAAATTTCCTATAAAAAGGAAATTTATTGAAAATTTCCTATAAAAAGGAAATTTATTGAAAATTTCCTATAAAAAGAAAATTTATTGAAAATTTCCAATAAAAAGGAAATTTTTTGAAAAATTCCTATAAAAAGGAAATTTTTTGAAAAATTCCTATAAAAGGAAATTTATTGAAAATTTCCTATAAAAAGAAAATTTATTGAAAATTTCTTATAAAAAGGAAATTTATTAAAAATGTTCTATAAAAAGGAAATTTATTGAAAATTTTCTTTAAAAAGGAAATTTATTGAAAATTTTCTTTAAAAAGGAAATTTATTGAAAATTTCCTATAAAAAGGAAATTTATTGAAAATTTCCTATAAAAGGAAATTTATTGAAAATTTCCTATAAAAGGAAATTTATTGAAAATTTCCTATAAAAGGGAAATTTATTGAAAATTTCCTATAAAAGGGAAATTTATTGAAAATTTCCTATAAAAAGGAAATTTATTGAAAATTTCCTATAAAAAGGAAATTTATTGAAAATTTCCTATAAAAAGGAAATTTATTAAAAATTTCCTATAAAAAGGAAATTTATTGAAAATTTTCTGTAAAAAGGAAATTTATTGAAAATTCCCTATAAAAGCGAATTTTTTTTTAAAAAACATCATATTAAAAGGAAATTTATTGAAAATTTCCTATAAAAGGAAATTTATTGAAAATTTCCTATAAAAAAGCAATTTATTAAAAATTTCCTATGAAAAGAAATTTTATTTAAAATTTCCTTTGAAAAGAAAATTTATTAAAAATTTTCTATAAAAAGAAAATTTATTGAAAATTTCCTATAAAAAGATAATTTATTGAAAATTTCATATAAAAAGATAATTTATTGAAAATTTTTTATAAAAAGAAATTTTATTGAAAATTTCTTATAAAAAGGAAATTTATTGAAAATTTTATATTCTTGCAAATTTCCCATAAAAAGGAAATTTTTTGCAATTTTCTAATTAAAAGGAATTTTTTTTAAATTACTTAAAAAAATGATAAAAAATTTCCTTTAAAAAGAAAATTAATTGATACATTCTTCTAAAAACGAAAAATAATTAAAAATTTCTATAAAAAGAAAATTTATTGGAAATTTCTTATAAAAAGGAAATTTTCAAAAATATTCCTTTTGGTAGGATTTTATATATTATTTTTTTAAAAATTTCATTTTAAAAGAATATTTTTGAAAATATCCGATAAAAAGGAGATTTATTGAAAACATTTTATTAAAAGGATATTTTTTAAAAATATCCTACAAAAAAGAAATTTAAAACTTCCTATTAAAAGGAAACTTATTAAAAATATCCTAAAAAAAGAAAAATAATTGAAAATTTCCTATAAAAAGGAAATTTATTAAAAATTTTCAATAAAAAAGTAAATATATTGAAAATATATATAAAAAGGAAATTTATTGAAAATTTCCTATTAAAGAAAATTTATTAAAAAAATTCCTATAAAACGGATTTTTTTTAAAAACTTCTATAAAAAGAAATTTTATTAAAAATTTCCAAAATAAAAATTTTCGCAAAAGTTTTGCATAAAGAAAATTGTCTTGTTTTATCAACATTTATGCACAAAAATTTTTTTACAAAATTAAATTATTAAATTCTTATAAACAAAAGTAAACAAGATTTTTCCATTAAAAGCTTATAAAAAGCAAAGAAGAAAATCTTTGTAACATTTTAACACTTAAAGTACATTGAACTAAAAAACGTACAAATTTCCAAATAATATAGTAAATATGTATATGTAAGTCTTTGTAATAAACAACCCTAGATTTAATAACGCATCTCCTCTTAGCCCCCTCTCTACTAATTCTTAACCAAAAACGTCAAAAGTAGATAAATGATTTTGTTAGAAAAAGGCAAAAAGCAACAGCAGACAACTTACAATCAAAGTAATGGAAAATCAAACAAATAAAACAACAATAACAACAGCAACAACATACCAGTACCAGAAGCAATAACAGCAACAAAATAATCATTTGAAAAATACCTTAAATAGCAACAACGTCAATTGAATGAAGCCAATTTCAATCTTATTTCAGTTTTATTTATTTCGTTTTTTTTTGTTCATACTTTACAAAACACCAAAAAACACTTGAACATTTAAGATTACAAAGAAAATTGTTTTGCAAAAAAAAATTTTCAATAGAATCATGATTTCATGCTTTCTTTTATATATATTTTTGATGAAAAGGAAACTTAGTTGTAAAAATATTTTAAAGAAGACTAAAGTATTCTTAAAAACAAGCGATTAAATATTTAACATGAATTGTAATTTTACAAAATAATAAAATAAATTTTTCTACAATATTTCAATTATTTCCAAAAAAAAAAAAAAATATATATTGAATATTTAGCATAAAAATATTGATTTTTTTATTTTTGTTATAAAAAGTACAAAATCTTATAGAATTTGTATGTATGACCAGACTTAACAAAACCCAACAATATAAGAATAACATAATACTCAATAGATCTTCTCATAAATATTTTGATCAATGCATGTTAATCATATAAGTAAGTTGTCTAAAGTAATAGTCATTTGATTTTGATTAGTTAGTAAGTTAGTGCAGTTAGTATGAAAGGAGGATGTACATAAGTATATACATCAAATCCGAAAAAATACACCTATGCCTCTATCGAGGCTGTTGTGACCAGTGCCACAGGTGGGAACCGGACTCACCACCTCCGATCTACCAGACTAGAACACTAACCACTAACCTACCAAAGACCACTAGTTAGTTAATTAGGTAAGTAGCTAGTTAGATAGAAAGATAGATAGATAGATAGATAGATAGATAGATAGATAGATAGATAAATAGTTAGATAGATAGATAGATAGATAGATAGATAGATATGTAGTTAGTTCGATAGTAAGTTAGTAAGTTAGTTACTTAGTTAGTTAGTTAGTTAGTCAGTTAGTTAGCTAGTTAGTAAGTTAGTTATTTAGTTAGTTAGTTAGTTAGTTAGTTAGTTAGTTAGTTAGTTAGTTAGTTAGTTAGTTTAGTTAGTTTAGTTAGTTTAGTTAGTTAGTTTAGTTAGTTTAGTTAGTTAGTTAGTTAGTTAGTTAGTTAGTTAGGTAGTTGGTTGGTTAGTTAGTTGGTTGGTTAGTTAGTTAGTTAGTTAGTTAGTTAGTTAGTTAGTTAGTTAGTTAGTTAGTAAGTTAGTTAGTTAGTTAGTTAGGTAGTTAGGTAGTTAGGTAGTTAGGTAGATAGTTAGTTAGTTAGTAAGTTAGTTAGTTAGTTAGTTAGTTAGTTAGTTAGTTAGTAAGTTAGTTAGTTAGTTAGTTAGTTAGTTAGTTAGTTAGTTAGTTAGTAAGTTAGTTAGTTAGTTAGTTAGTTAGTTAGTTAGTATGAAAGGAGGATGTACATATATACATCAAATCCGAAAAAATACACCTATGACTCTATCGAGCCTGTTGTGACCAGTGCCACAGGTGGGAACCGGACTCACCACCTCCGATCTACCAGACTAGAACACTAACCACTAACCTACCAAAGGCCACTAGTTAGTTAATTAGGTAAGTAGCTAGTTAGATAGATAGATAGATAGATAGATAGATAGATAGATAGATAGATAGATAGATAGATAGATAGATAGTTAGATAGATAGATAGATAGATAGATAGATAGATAGATAGATAGATAGATAGATAGATAGATAGATAGATAGATAGATAGATATGTAGTTAGTTCGATAGTAAGTTAGTTACTTAGTTAGTTAGTTAGTTAGTTAGTTAGTTAGTTAGTTAGTTAGTTAGTTAGTTAGTCAGTTAGTTAGTTAGTTAGCTAGCTAGTTAGCTAGTTAGTTAGTTAGTTAGTTAGTTAGTTAGTTAGTTAGTTAGTTAGTCAGTTAGTTAGTTAGTTAGTTAGTTAGTTAGTTAGTTAGTTAGTTACTTAGTTAGTTAGTTAGTTAGTTAGTTAGTTAAGGAAATTTATGGAAAATTTCTATATAAGGAAAAAGAAATTAAAAAAGAGATTCTCTAAAACGAAATTTATTACTTTAATTTAAAAGCCCTTCTATTTCTAACCTTAGAAATTTTTAAAAACTACTAAAATAAATAACTTTTTTCAACTTAAAACTAAAAACTTCTTGAAATTCCCTGTAGGATTGCTGTAAATCCTGCTAAATACTTGAGAGTACTTTGAATACAATTCAAAGTGGAAAAGGGAATTTGAACACATTGTGCAAATACATTTCATAGAAGTATGTTTCTCTTCCAATATAATTCTTTGCATATTCAAATGTTGTTTTGTACATACATTTGTATATATTTTGTTATTTACCACCCAGTAAACACAGGTGTTTAGAATACAAATTGAAAATTCCTTGAAATTAATAATCTTCGTTTCAAAATTCAGCCTTTAAAAGAAACTTTTTTGAGTATAAAGGGAATCTGTTTATGATTTTATATCATTGAGAATTTTCCCCATGTTTGTTGGGTTATGTCTATGTGCGTATGTTCTAGTATCTAAATTTGAATTATTACATTTTTTACACATATATAATAACAACACATACATAGTAAATATTTGTCTGTGAATACGTTACTATTATTGATTTTTATTATTGTTATTCATATTATTTTTTATTACTTTTTCTTAAGTTGTTATTCGGTTTACTTAAAGAAATTATTAGAATTTGCCTTAAAGCGTTTTCTTGTTTAGTCGATTATAATTAAGTAAAGTGCTTTCATAAGATTTGTATACGATTTAATTTATGTACGTGATTGAAAATATTTACATTTAAAATTTGTTTTTTAAATTATAAAACCAATGAAATATTAAAACACTTACCTCAATTGTTAGTTTGCTTTTTGCTGAAAAAATAAAGTAAATTTTAACGTTAATCGTTGTAAAAACTAAAAAATAAATAAATTGCAACCCTGAAAATAATATTTAGTTTTTGGATCTACACAGTGTATCTAATACATAAAGCTATGGAATACAAATTTAAACTACAAACGGATTGAATATTATTTTAGGGTTCACCCTTTTGCTTTAAAAATTTATTTATTTTTCTTAAAGAGTATAAACTGTTATATACATAAAGTTAAACATTATATTTGGACTATAAATTTAAACAGCCAGACGCGACATAATTTCATTTACCCAAAAAATATTTTCAGACAAATAAAACAAAAACAATTTCATGAATTTCAATAAAAATGGGTGGTAGTATTAAAAAAAATATAAATATGTTAAACCAAGCAAACAAATTCAGGAAAACTTTTGTATGATATTGTAGACTATAAATTAGGCCTTATACTAGTCTGTAGGCTACACTACAGACTAGAATATAGATTAGAATATAGACTAGACTATAGACTAGACTATAGACTAGACTATAGACTAGACTATAGACTAGACTATAGACTAGACTATAGACTAGACTATAGACTAGACTATAGACTAGACTATAGACTAGACTATAGACTAGACTATAGACTAGACTATAGACTAGACTATAGACTAGACTATAGACTAGACTATAGACTAGACTATAGACTAGACTATAGACTAGACTATAGACTAGACTATAGACTAGACTATAGACTAGACTATAGACTAGACTATAGACTAACTATAGACTAGACTATAGACTAGACTATAGACTAGACTATAGACTAGACTATAGACTAGACTATAGACTAGACTATAGACTAGACTATAGACTAGACTATAGACTAGACTATAGACTAGACTATAGACTAGACTATAGACTAGACTATAGACTAGACTATAGACTAGACTATAGACTAGACTATAGACTAGAATATAGACTAGACTATAGACTAGACTATAGACTAGACTATAGACTAGACTATAGACTAGACTTTAGACTAGACTATAGACTAGACTATAGACTAGACTATAGACTAGACTATAGACTAGACTATAGACTAGACTATAGACTAGACTATAGACTAGACTATAGACTAGACTATAGACTAGACTATAGACTAGACTATAGACTAGACTATAGACTAGACTATAGACTAGACTATAGACTAGACTAATAGACTAGACTTTAGACTAGACTATAGACTAGACTATAGACTAGACTATAGACTAGACTATAGAATAGACTATAGACTAGACTATAGACTAGACTATAGACTAGACTTAGACTAGACTATAGACTAGACTATAGACTAGACTATAGACTAGACTATAGACTAACTATAGACTAGACTATAGACTAGACTATAGACTAGACTATAGACTAGACTATAGACTAGACTATAGACTAGACTATAGACTAGACTATAGACTAGACTATAGACTAGACTATAGACTAGACTATAGACTAGACTATAGACTAGACTATAGACTAGACTATAGACTAGACTATAGACTAGACTTTAGACTAGACTTTAGACTAGACTATAGACTAGACTATAGACTAGACTATAGACTAGACTGTAGACTAGACTGTAGACTAGACTATAGACTAGACTATAGACTAGACTATAGACTAGACTATAGACTAGACTATAGACTAGACTATAGACTAGACTATAGACTAGACTATAGACTAGACTATAGACTAGACTATAGACTAGACTATAGACTAGACTATAGACTAGACTATAGACTAGACTATAGACTAGACTATAGACTAGACTATAGACTAGACTATAGACTAGACTATAGACTAGACTATAGACTAACTATAGACTAGACTATAGACTAGACTATAGACTAGACTATAGACTAGACTATAGACTAGACTATAGACTAGACTATAGACTAGACTATAGACTAGACTATAGACTAGACTATAGACTAGACTATAGACTAGACTATAGACTAGACTATAGACTAGACTATAGACTAGACTATAGACTAGACTATAGACTAGACTATAGACTAGACTATAGACTAGACTATAGACTAGACTATAGACTAGACTATAGACTAGACTATAGACTAGACTATAGAAATAGACTATAGACTAGACTATAGACTAGACTATAGACTAGACTATAGACTAGACTATAGACTAGACTATAGACTAGACTATAGACTAGACTATAGACTAGACTATAGACTAGACTATAGACTAGACTATAGACTAGACTATAGACTAGACTATAGACTAGACTATAGACTAGACTATAGACTAGACTATAGACTAGACTATAGACTAGACTATAGACTAGACTATAGACTAGACTATAGACTATAGACTAGACTATAGACTATAGACTAGACTATAGACTATAGACTAGACTATAGACTATAGACTAGACTATAGACTAGACTATAGACTAGACTATAGACTAGACTATAGACTAGACTATAGACTAGACTATAGACTAGACTATAGACTAGACTATAGACTAGACTAGACTAGACTATAGACTAGACTATAGACTAGACTATAGACTAGACTATAGACTAGACTATAGACTAGACTATAGACTAGACTATAGACTAGACTATAGACTAGACTATAGACTAGACTATAGACTAGACTATAGACTAGACTATAGACTAGACTATAGACTAGACTATAGACTAGACTATAGACTAAGACTATAGACTATAGACTAGACTATAGACTAGACTATAGACTAGACTATAGACTAGACTATAGACTAGACTATAGACTAGACTATAGACTAGACTATAGACTAGACTATAGACTAGACTATAGACTAGACTATAGACTAGACTAGACTATAGACTAGACTAGACTATAGACTAGACTATAGACTAGACTATAGACTAGACTATAGACTAGACTATAGACTAGACTATAGACTAGACTATAGACTAGACTATAGACTAGACTATAGACTAGACTATAGACTAGACTATAGACTAGACTATAGACTAGACTGTAAGACTAGACTATAGACTAGACTATAGACTAGACTATAGACTAGACTATAGACTAGACTATAGACTAGACTATAGACTAGACTATAGACTAGACTATAGACTAGACTATAGACTAGACTATAGACTAGACTATAGACTAGACTATAGACTAGACTATAGACTAGACTATAGACTAGACTATAGACTAGACTATAGACTAGACTATAGACTAGACTATAGACTAGACTATAGACTAGACTATAGACTAGACTATAGACTAGACTATAGACTAGACTATAGACTAGACTATAGACTAGAACTATAGACTAGACTATAGACTAGACTATAGACTAGACTATAGACTAGACTATAGACTAGACTATAGACTAGACTATAGACTAGACTATAGACTAGACTATAGACTAGACTATAGACTAGACTATAGACTAGACTATAGACTAGACTATAGACTAGACTATAGACTAGACTATAGACTAGACTATAGACTAGACTATAGACTAGACTATAGACTAGACTATAGACTAGACTATAGACTAGACTATAGACTAGACTATAGACTAGACTATAGACTAGACTATAGACTAGACTATAGACTAGACTATAGACTAGACTATAGACTAGACTATAGACTAGACTATAGACTAGACTATAGACTAGACTATAGACTAGACTATAGACTAGACTATAGACTAGACTATAGACTAGACTATAGACTAGACTATAGACTAGACTATAGACTAGACTATAGACTAGACTATAGACTAGACTATAGACTAGACTATAGACTAGACTATAGACTAGACTATAGACTAGACTATAGACTAGACTATAGACTAGACTATAGACTAGACTATAGACTAGACTATAGACTAGACTATAGACTAGACTATAGACTAGACTATAGACTAGACTATAGACTAGACTATAGACTAGACTATAGACTAGACTATAGACTAGACTATAGACTAGACTATAGACTAGACTATAGACTAGACTATAGACTAGACTATAGACTAGACTATAGACTAGACTATAGACTAGACTATAGACTAGACTATAGACTAGACTATAGACTAGACTATAGACTAGACTATAGACTAGACTATAGACTAGACTATAGACTAGACTATAGACTAGACTATAGACTAGACTATAGACTAGACTATAGACTAGACTAGACTATAGACTAGACTAGACTATAGACTAGACTAGACAATAGACTAGACTAGACTAGACTATAGACTAGACTATAGACTAGACTATAGACTAGACTATAGACTAGACTATAGACTAGACTATAGACTAGACTATAGACTAGACTATAGACTAGACTATAGACTAGACTAGACTATAGACTAGACTATAGACTAGACTATAGACTAGACTATAGACTAGACTATAGACTAGACTATAGACTAGACTATAGACTAGACTATAGACTAGACTATAGACTAGACTATAGACTAGACTATAGACTAGACTATAGACTAGACTATAGACTAGACTATAGACTATAGACTAGACTATAGACTAGACTATAGACTAGACTATAGACTAGACTATAGACTAGACTATAGACTAGACTATAGACTAGACTATAGACTAGACTATAGACTAGACTATAGACTAGACTATAGACTAGACTATAGACTAGACTATAGACTAGACTATAGACTAGACTATAGACTAGACTATAGACTAGACTATAGACTAGACTATAGACTAGACTATAGACTAGACTATAGACTAGACTATAGACTAGACTATAGACTAGACTATAGACTAGACTATAGACTAGACTATAGACTAGACTATAGACTAGACTATAGACTAGACTATAGACTAGACTATAGACTAGACTATAGACTAGACTATAGACTAGACCATAGACTAGACCATAGACTAGACCATAGACTAGACTATAGACTAGACTAAAGACTAGACTATGGATTAGACTATAGACTAGACTATAGACTAGACTATAGACTAGACTATGGATTAGACTATAGACTAGACTATAGACTAGACTATAGACTAGACTATAGACTAGACTATAGACTAGACTATAGACTAGACTATAGACTAGACTATAGACTAGACTATAGACTAGACTATAGACTAGACTATAGACTAGACTATAGACTAGACTATAGACTAGACTATAGACTAGACTATAGACTAGACTATAGACTAGACTATAGACTAGACTATAACTAGACTATAGACTAGACTATAGACTAGACTATAGACTAGACTATAGACTAGACTATAGACTAGACTATAGACTAGACTATAGACTAGACTATAGACTAGACTATAGACTAGACTATAGACTAGACTATAGACTAGACTATAGACTAGACTATAGACTAGACTATAGACTAGACTATAGACTAGACTATAGACTAGACTATAGACTAGACTATAGACTAAACTATAGACTAAACTATAGACTAGACTATAGACTAGACTATAGACTAGACTATAGACTAGACTATAGACTAGACTATAGACTAGACTATAGACTAGACTATAGACTAGACTATAGACTAGACTATAGACTAGACTATAGACTAGACTATAGACTAGACTATAGACTAGACTATAGACTAGACTATAGACTAGACTATAGACTAGACTATAGACTAGACTATAGACTAGACTATAGACTAGACTATAGACTAGACTATAGACTAGACTATAGACTAGACTATAGACTAGACTATAGACTAGACTATAGACTAGACTATAGACTAGACTATAGACTAGACTATAGACTAGACTATAGACTAGACTATAGACTAGACTATAGACTAGACTATAGACTAGACTATAGACTAGAATATAGACTAGACAATAGACTAGACTATAGACTAGACTATAGACTAGACCATAGACTAGACTATAGATTAGACTATTGACTAGACCATAGACTAGACTATAGACTAGACTATAGACTAGACTATAGACTAGACTATAGACTAGACTATAGACTAGACTATAGACTAGACTATAGACTAGACTATAGACTAGACTATAGACTAGACTATAGACTAGACTATAGACTAGACTATAGACTAGACTATAGACTAGACTATAGACTAGACTATAGACTAGACTATAGACTAGACTATAGACTAGACTATAGACTAGACTATAGACTAGACTATAGACTAGACTATAGACTAGACTATAGACTAGACTATAGACTAGACTATAGACTAGACTATAGACTAGACTATAGTTTAGACTATAGACTAGACTAGAATATAGTATTTAATCTAGTATATAGTCTAGTCTATAGTCTACAGTCTAGTCTCTAGTGCATTGTATAGTATAGTTTATAGTTTAGTCTATATTCTAATCTATAATCTAGTCTAAAGTCTAGTCTATAGTCTAGTTCAAAGTCTAGTCTAATATTTAGTATGACATGTAGTTTGGTCTAAAGTCTAGTGTACAATAAAAAGTCTAGTGTATAATAAAAGATTATAGACTAAATCTTGATTCTAGCCTAATATATAGAAAGAATTTTACTAAAATAAGGCAGTAGATCTATTAAAGGAATTTGTAGATAAAACTCAAAAAAAATAATGGAAAATTTAGATTTCTGACAATTATAAAATAAAATTTCCTAATACAACTATTTACTGAGTAAGGTTTATATTACAAATTTCATAATCCTTTTGTTATCATTAATATTTATAAATTTGAAATATATAACACATTAAGGTTGCTGTACAGAGAAATGTTTCATACACTTCTTATTGTACATGTAACTTTGTGTGTAAATACAACCTTCTGCACACATATACATCTACCACAAACCCAAAAAACCATATTTAATAGTTGGGAACTCTTTTACACTATACACACTATATATAATGTTACCGGCAAAAATGGATATAAAGTGTTTTGTTAAATGCTCTTTAAAATAATTTTAAGTTTACAACAAAAAGAAAATGGAAATGAATAATTTGATAAATAATTAAATCTACAGGAGGATTCGAGAATCTTAAACGAATTATAACAAACTTAAAACTTCAAGAGATGTTTTTTTGAAGATTTAAACAATGAGAAAATTTGATTATGAGTATAAAACATTTTAAAAGTGAAATAAACGAATAAACAAATTATAAAAAAAGTTTAAGAAAACAATTTTCAAAGGAATCAGGGATTTATTTTTTGTGTATTTAAATATGGAGAAAAATAGTTTGCTAAAATGAAAAAGTAAATCTCTTAGAGTGTCTTTTCCATTAAAACAAAAAAATTTTTAAAATAATAAAAATTTGCATATAAAAGTGGAAATTTGTTACACAATTTTACAAAAATATTCTATAAAAGAAATTCTTATAAAAAAGGATTTAAAAAAATGTTTTTTTTGAAAATTTTTATAAAAAAGAAAATCTATTTTATGGAACAATTTTCAAAAAAAAATTTCAGAAATGGAAAATTTATAAAAAGGAAATTTTTAGACAATTTTTCTATAAAAAGGAAATTATTAAAACATTTCTTTTAAAATGGAAATTTTTAGAAAATTGTCAAAAAGAAAATTTATTCAGAATTTCTTAAAAAGGAAATTTAAACAAAATATTCTATAAAACGGTAATTTTTAAAAGAATTCTATAGAAAGAAAAATTATAGAGAATTTCCTCTTAAAAGGATTTTTTGAAAATTATTTGTAGATTTTAATTCTTTTATAAAAAATTTTAAAATTGTTGGATATTTTTTGAAAATTTTCCAAAAAAGTAATATTTATACAAAATTTTCTAAAAAGGAAATGTGTAACTAAGTCACTAACTAACTTACTAACTAACTAACTAACTAACTAACTAACTAACTAACTAACTAACTAACTAACTAACTAACTAACTAACTAACTAACTAACTAACTAACTAACTAACTAACTAACTGAATAACTAACTAACTAACTAACTAACTAACTAACTAACTAACTAACTGACTAACTGACTAACTGACTAACTGACTAACTATCTAACTAACTAACTAACTAACTAACTAACTAACTAACTAACTTACTAACTAACTACCTAACTATCTAACTAACTAACTAACTAACTAACTAACTAACTAACTAACTAAC
>NC_060953.1:55471853-55476240 GCF_022045245.1 Lucilia cuprina
ATAGAGACTTTTTCTATAGAAAAAGTGTCTCTATTATAGAGACTTTTTCTATAGAAAAAGTGTCTCTATTATAGAGACTTTTTCTATAGAAAAAGTGTCTCTATTATAAAGACTTTTTCTATAGAAAAAGTGTCTCTATTATAGAGACTTTTCTATAGAAAAAGTGTCTCTATTAAAGAGACTTTTCTGTAGAAAAAGATAAAGATACAAAGTGTCTCTATTATAGAGACTTTTTCTATAGAAAAAGTGTCTCTATTATAGAGAATTTTCATATAGAAAAAGTGTCTCTATTATGGAGAATTTTTCTATAGAAAAAGTGTCTCTATTATAGAGACTTTTTATATAGAAAAGTGTCTCTCGAAAGAGACCTTTTCTATAGAAAAAGTGTCTCTATTAAAGAGACTCTCTGTAAAAGTATCTCAAAAAACACCACTACTTCATCGTTGATGAGTAGTGGTGTTTTGTTCTACCTCTCGGTACAGTTAATGTACTACGTGTTTGTCTGTGAATCCCTGTCATTACATGGTATTTATTGAATAATTTTAACTGATTTTTTTCTTCTTATTTCATTGTTATTCTTTTATCCAATTGTTTGATATTCTTTTATAATATTTTTTTTATTCCTTTCATCAATTGTGTTACTGGCACTAAAGTGGAACCCAAAACGGTAGTATGATATTATGGTGGCCTTTTAATATTTGTCAAGTGTTTGGTATGTGAGTTGGAGTGTTCGTGTGTTATACTTAAAGTACTAAGTACTTAATTTTCGAGTATGAGTGTGGTGATTATTAATGTTTTATAATGAAGTGGGCAACAAAATGCAGGTGTATTTATATAATAATGTAAATATTTTAAGTGTTTTAATTAATTCTTTTATTATAATTTCAAAAGAAATACTAGGCATATTTAATTTGATTGATCCAAAGGAATTTTCTTAAAAGGTTTCTTATAGAAAACAACAATAATTGAATAAATTGTTTTTTAGGACATGTTTAAGATTTATTTGTGTAATGATGAAAAGGAATATAAATTAAGTAATTGAATACAATTGAAATGGCTTATGAAACATTCTGTCTTTAAAAAGGGAAACAAATTAAAGCCGGAGAATAATTGGTGTTATTATTTTCATTGATACTAAAAGGAAAAGGATACTCTTTTAAAGGGATTTTTTTCTATAGCAAAAGTTTATCTATGAAAAAAAAATTTTCTATAGCAGAAGTTTACTTTTTAAAAGAAGATTTTCTGTACAAAAAGTTTTCCCGTTTTTTAAGAGGAAGAGAGAGATTTTCTAAAGAGAAAGTGTATTTAAGGAAAGTTAATCTACGGAAAATGTTTCTCTTTTAAAGAGAGAGAGAGAGAGTGTTTCAATAGAAAAGTTTTACTTTTTAAGAGGGCTTCCGTTTCTTGAGAGGAAAAGTTATTTTATAGAAAGCGAAAGGAAAGTAAATCTACAGAAAAACATTTTCTTTTAAAGAGAGTTTTTCTAAAGTAAAAATTTCTCTGTTAAAGCGATTTTTTCCATAGCAAAAGATTATCTTTTAAAGAGACTTTTCTATAGCAAAAGTTTCCCCTTTTAAGGAGAGCTTTTCTGTAGAAAAAATTTCCTTTCTAAAAAGATTTTCTATATAAAGTTTTTTTTCGTTTCTAGAGAGTTTTTCTATAAAGAAAATAGTTCTTATACAAAATTCTTTTATGAAATAAATTTCTCCTTTAAAGAGATTTTTTCTATAGCAAAGGTTTACCTATTACAAAGAATTTTTCTAAAGCGAAAGTTTTTTTTTTTTGTAAAAAGAGCTTTTCAGTAAAAAAGTTGTCCTTTATAAAGTTTCTAGAGAATTTTTTCTATAGTTTTTCATAAAAAAAAAACTTTTTTTATAGAAAATGATTCTCTTTTAACGGGAGTTTTTTAGAGGAAAAAGATTCTTTTATAGAGAGAGTTTTTGTATAGAACAAGTTTTTTTTTGGAAATAATTTCTATAGAAAATATTTGCCTTTTCTATGAAGTTTTTCTATAGAAAAAGTTTCTCTTATAAAAAAGGGTATTTATGGGAAAAGTTTCTCTTTGAAGGAAGTTTTTCTTAAGAAATACTTTCTTTTTTAAAAGAGTTTTTTAAGAAAAAGAGAGAGAGTTTTTGTATAGAAATATGTTTTCTTTTAAAATCAGTTTTTATTTAAATAGAGGTTGATATAAAAAACAACACTTTAAACATTTTACATTAGAAAATTTCTTAAAAAAATCTCCATTAAAGAGTAACATTTCTTTCAATATTTTCCCTTAGCAAGGTGGTTGTTTTGTTTGCTTCTATCTTTCTTTCCTAATCATCTTCTTAGTATGCTGGTAACGTTATTGAATCATCATCCTCCTTACCACCCCATCTACTGCCTTCAAATAACACAAAACAAAAATGTTTTCTAAATGTTGTGTATTAAATGGATTTCTTCTATACTACCATTTGTGAGCCTTTTTCCACAGCATTTAATGTACAAATATTTTCCGACATTTTCATATAATTTTCTTTTATTATAATATTATTTTTAGACAAATCAATGCTATTTTCTATTTTCACAAAATTTTCCTATTTGTAGATGAGGAAGAAATAAAAAAAATACACAATTTTTTATTATTTGTTTAAGACGGAGTCTTCGACTGGGAGTTTAGAATCGAACGTGCTTTTTATAAAGAATTGTCTAGGCCAACTTATAAATTAAGCTGTTGCTGATTTATTAAATACACCTAACAACAGCATCAACAGCAGCAATACTAACAGCAACAAGAGTGATATTCAAAATACGCATCTAAAATAAATCACATTGTTTGCAGAATGGTCATAAAACCAGCAGAAAGTGGGCGAGGTGGTAGCTAACAAAGATATACAAAAAATATTTAGTTTCTAACAAATAACAATTCTAAAGAAAACATTTCTCTATCAGCAACAGAACACTACACTCACTCTCTCTCTCTCTCTCACACACACACACACTAAACTTAAGGGTTTGGGAAATTTGTTACTAAAGAAATAAATTGTAAAATCCCCTGTAGGTATTTAAATGAAATATTACAAGATGAATAGAAAGTTTTTTGTAGCAAAATTAAAAAAAATATATGTTTAAATTATTACAAGTTTAATGAGGGGACATTTTTTTTCTTTTTCGTTTTTATTAGATGTTGTTTTTTTGTCAAATGTTCTTTATAAATATTTCAAAAGGTTAATGTTGTTTAATTTCAAGAATTTTCAGGTTTAGTTAAGGGCAATGGGAGATGGGTTTATATTAATAAGTGTAGCAGCTGAAATAATTTGTTTGTTTGAAATGATAAAAGGTTAAAATGGCTTTTAAAATGTAACTAAAGAATACATTTCGTTTAAGAGTTCTTATTTTCTATTTTTCTTATTTATTATTTAAATGACTTCAAGTATAAACTTTGTTTTTGACATTTGTTTGAAATGTTTTTTATAAATTAACAAATTAATTAATTCAGTTAGTTATATCTATTATTCATGTTAAAAAAGGAAATTAAACATTTTAATGCTTGAATAAGTTTAAATGTAAAATTTTGTCTCTTTCAAGAAATCAATTTTAAAAAGATAAGTAAATCTTTTAAAAAATCCTCATACGTATACTTAATATTTCAAATTTTCTTCGAATAAATATAACGTATACGCCAACTAAAACCACAATAAAGCAGCTACTTAAAAGAAAACCGCTAAATTTTGATATTAACTAACAAAAACTTCTCCTTTATTGATTTAAGAAAATTTATTTCCCACTAAAAGACAACCAAATTTTTCCCTTTCTCTTTACTAAGTATTAATAATTTCATCAAACAAAAGTATAAAAGTTTCAAAGTCCTCATTTACTGCAATACGTATGATAAATTTTGTAAATCTCTAAACAAAAATGTTTATTGTTTCGTTAGCTCTTCATAGTTTTTAATAAAAAACAATAAAAAAAAAAACAAAACTCTTATCTTTCGTTTTAGCCAAAAAAAAAACAAACAAACTTATTAAACTTTATACAATAAACAGAATGATTCTGTTTTATTTTTTGTTCACTTCCACTCAATCTTTAGTAATGAAAAAAAAAGAAGATGTATAAAACATTAAAAGAGAATATTTCTTTAAACCATCATTGACTCACACCAATGCATCTAAATATTTATATAGCATTTTACACATTCATTTAAACTTGGTATTTAGTTGGTCTTGTTATACGCTACACTTTGGAAAATATGTTTGTCATTCTACTGATTTAAACATATTAGTCTGTTCTTCAGTTGATCTCCAGTTCTAGTTCAGTTTTAGTTCAGTTCTAGTTCAGTTCTAGTTCAGTTCTAGTTCAGTTCTAGTTCAGTTCTAGTTCAGTTCTAGTTCAGTTCTAGTTCAGTTCT
>NC_060953.1:55476340-55479620 GCF_022045245.1 Lucilia cuprina
CTATCTATCTATCTATCTATCTATCTATCTATCTATCTATCTATCTATCTATCTATCTATCTATCTATCTATCTATTTATTTTTAATTTAGCTGTTGATTTTAGAGACTCTACGAAGAAGTTACAAACATTCATACGAAACAGTTGACATTTAATATTTGAAATATATGATTTTCCTTGTAAAACTACATAATTGCATTAAGTTTTCTCTGTAAAACACTTTCATTTCACTATAAAATTATTTTAATTTATTTGCTGCAAAATATAATAAAAGACTTGCTTTAACACTTAAAATTATTACAATTTAATTTATTCATTTTTATTTTGCTTTTGTCCTCATTCAGACTTTAGTGTCATAAAAACTCTTGAAATAAAGTTTTATTGCAATCTAATTTGTATCCAAGAGTGCGACAATCATAATAATTCTATCATCTATATTAATGTAAATATTAATACTTATTATGTACAAGTATTTGTACATTTGCACATTTTAATGTAAAAATTTTTGTGGAAAGTATTTATATTTGACAAATAAATAAGACAACAAAAAAGTATACATATATGGCATGCACATATAATTTTATTTATATCTTTTTCATGAAAAAAAAAGAAAAAGAAACAAAAATATGAAATGAATTTAAGTTTTTAGCATTTCATGCCATGTCAACATTTAAGTACTCCACTCGTATCAGCTTAAAAGCAAACAATTCAAATGATATATGAGTTAAAGCAACAACAAAACAAACTGCAAAAAAAGCAAAACAACAACAATGATAATAACACAAGACAATACAACAAATAATAAAGTAATAAAACAAAATGAAATAAAAATTGTTTTTATTATTAAGTGTAATATGTGAACATTAGGGGCAGTCTAATAATTTGTATTTTTCGCAAACCTCAACTGAGGTTGAAAGTTTAATTCCCGAAATCGTTTGTGCTATGTTTTACCAAAGCTCGTTTATGGTGTTGTATTTTTATGTAGTTAAATAATTTTTTATAGACTTTAGAAAATATTATTTTCTCCCTAATATTTTTATATGTATGATATTTTTTTAAATTTGTGTCACTGTTGTTGTGTGACATACAGACATTTAGCCAGTAATTGGATCTGTATTAAAGCCAAACTAACACATATTTACAAATACATACTCAAATATTAACAAACATAAAATATTATCTGCATTAGGAGCGCCACAAATTTAAGCTGAACTAGAACTGAACTAGAACTAAACTAGAACTGAACTAGAACTGAACTAGAACTGAACTAGAACTGAACTAGAACTGAACTAGAACTGAACTAGAACTGAACTAGAACTGAACTAGAACTGAACTAGAACTGAACTAGAACTGAACTAGAACTGAACTAGAACTGAACTAGAACTGAACTAGAACTGAACTAGAACTGAACTAGAACTGAACTAGAACTGAACTAGAACTGAACTAGAACTGAACTAGAACTGAACTAGAACTGAACTAGAACTGAACTAGAACTGAACTAGAACTGAACTAGAACTGAACTAGAACTGAACTAGAACTGAACTAGAACTGAACTAGAACTGAACTAGAACTGAACTAGAACTGAACTAGAACTGAACTAGAACTGAACTAGAACTGAACTAGAACTGAACTAGAACTGAACTAGAACTGAACTAGAACTGAACTAGAACTGAACTAGAACTGAACTAGAACTTAACTAGAACTGAACTAGAACTTAAATATAACTGAACTAGAACTGAACTGTAAACGAACAAGAACTAATCTAGAACTAAACTTGAAAACCATTAAATAAGTGTACCCCAAACCGGCGAGGATCCACCCTAATTCACATACATATCAAAATTGGCAACTGTTTACATTCTATCATTATCAGAATAGATATTTACATACTTTGTCATATATGATTTTATGTATATGTATCTACATATTTCTGTAATCAACTGTTTATGTATGAGTGTGTATCTTTGTGTTGGCAACACAAACATGCACTTAATCGAGTACTCTCTGTTGATTTGTGAGTGTGTCTATCTGTCTAAAACAAAGATATTAAAACACTTTAATAAACAAAAAAGGGAGGAATTTCATTCTATTCACTACACAAATATTAACTCTTTTTGTTGTTTTTATTATTATTTTTCTGTACATGTATTAAAATTTTTGCTATTGTATTATTTTGAATTTTTTGCATATTTATTAACTTTAGCAGAATATTTCTTGGTAATTTTTGCACAGGTTGGAGGCGGCGTTATAGAGTTGCCAGATCAAATAAGTAAAAAGTATAGTTAAAGTTAAAAATATACTTCAGTAAAATGTGAATAATATTTTTTTGCTTTTTAAAAAGCATACAGATTTGTATCTAAGTAACAGTTTAGAACTATAGGAATTTTTACATTTTAGAAAATTATCAAATTCTTAAAAAAAAACATTTTGTGATTTAGCATCTTGCTAAAGTACTTATAATTTTTTATATTAGTTAGTTTTCAAATTTGGCAACCTTTTAATGAATTGGTTTCCAAGTCGTTTAATATGTGTAAAAGTGCAATGAAAGATATGAAGTATGATTAAGCTATAAATTAGTTTTACAGACAAATAGTTGTACAGTGGAACATGTAATATCATAACTATACGAAATTAAATATAGAAATACCCATTTAGTTTATAGGTTATAATTAGTTTCAAAGTTAAAAAGCTTCACAAATTTTTTAGTTCAAGGCACTTTAATTTATAGCTTTACAATTATGTATCTTTTCACTGTACTTTACATTGTTTACATTACATTTTGATTGCCATGAATGTATTCATTCATTATCTGTTACTGCAGAATTCTTTAAATATATATTTTTTTTCTTATTCATCATTTTAGTTTTTCATCTTCTTTTTCTTTGTTTTCAGAAACTGTTGCCATTTGAAGGATTAAGAAAAAACTCAACAAAACAAAATCCTTAAAGGTATGTATAGCATTAGTGTGCTTAAATGTATAAGTATATAATATCAGAAGATGTATGAGTGTTTGTATTTTTAAGTTTAAAAATATCTCATTTATACAGTTTTATTCGGCAGAGACGAATCATTTTATATATTAATATTATTGTACTATAAAAGAACAAATTGAATTTAAGATGAATTTTTTTGGAGAATTGAAATGAACTAGAACTGAAATAGAACTGAACTAAAACTAAACTACAATTGAACTAGAACTGAACTAGAACTGAACTAGAACTGAACTAGAACTGAACTAGAACTGAACTAGAACTGAACTAGAACTGAACTAGAACTGAACT
>NC_060953.1:55479720-55489408 GCF_022045245.1 Lucilia cuprina
GTTAGTTAGTTAGTTAGTTAGTTAGTTAGTTAGTTAATTAATTAATTAGTTAGTTAGTTAGTTAGTTAGTTAGTTAGTTAGTTAGTTAGTTAGTTAGTTAGTTAGTTACTTAGTTAGTTAGATAGTTAGTTAGTTAGTTAGTTAATTATTTAGTTAGTTAGTCTACATATGTCTAGTCTTTCATCTATTGAACTCCAACTCATTAGCATGATAACACTGGGAGGGAAACGGAAGTCTTAAATTAATATTGCAGTGCAGCCTTCAATTTTATGAGCGTGATTATGATAATTATTACAACTTTCTGTTGCTGTTTTGTTTTTTCCTTTGGACATTAACAATATAAAATCTAATTTGTTTTATGATATTTCAAAATAAAACCCACTGGACAGAGAAAAAAAAGAGGAAGGACGGAAATTTAGCTGATTCATTTGCGAACGAACAATAAATTTAACTCACAAAACAAAAAATGGGAGGATAAGCAAAAAAAAAACATGAAAATAAAAAACTGTGGTCATTAAAAAGCATTTAATGGCTCATTTGATTCCAATTTTTTTCCTTCTCTTGTAGTTTCTATACATATTGTTGTACTATATTTATTGAGTTTTGTTTTTGTTTCTCTTACTTACGCACGGATTAATTTATCTGCTACAAAATGAAATTAATAAGTATCAGAGATATACTACACTGCTACTGCACGACTAGGGGAATAAATTATGGTTTCGTGTGAAGGTAGAAAGGGGAAGAGTATTAGTGAGAAAACTTTAAGTTAAAGTTAGTAGCAAACATCAATATTAGAACAATCGCAATAAGATTTATTTCAATGATACTTAAAGGAAAAACCGTTCTGAAATAGAACTTTTAAAATCTTTAGGAAAATAATTCTTGAAAATAGCCGAGAAAATTTTTTTAAAAATGAGAAAATTTAACACTTGAAGCTCACAGTTGGATAAGCTTTAAAAGTTACGAAATATATTCTTACTTTAAGCAATTCCTAATGTTTACAATACATACGTATATGAACAAGTATGAATGTTTGTTGTTATATATGTTTGTATATGTAATAATTATACTTCAACAATAAAGGCGGCTTAACATTATAGAGGAATACATCAACCTTTACCACATACTTTTTTTTTTTTTGTTTTGTGGCAACATGAAACGTTGAAACAACAGCAGCACCTGTGTTGGCTGAATTTTATGTCTTAATATTTGTTATATTTTTGTTAAAACTCCACAGAAAACCACATTACTTTCAAAAAAAAAAAACCGAAAGGTAAAATGTTAAAATGTATAAATTGTTTAATATTTTACACGTTTAAAGGCGCACACACACGTAGTTTGCTATTTTGGAGACTATAAAAATATAAGGAAATTTTACCCATTTTACTATAAGCTGCAAGAAGGCATGAAATGAAATAAATGAAAAGGAAACAGTTATAAATGTTTTAACTTTTAGTGGTAGAAGGATCTAGAATTTATGTATGTATATATGAATATTTGTTAGTTTATATGTATTTCCTTATGTTGATACTTATGCAGGTGTAATGTAGCGTATGAGGAATATGAGAAATCAACCAACCAACACATGTTCTGTTTGTGATGCTGTTGATGATGTTTTTTTTCTCTTTTATGCGGTTTATAGTTAATAATGCGTAGAGGGTTTTCCTTTCAAACATATATTACTTGTTTGTAAAAATTGTTTTTAACAAAATTTTTTCTCAATTTTCTCTTTTTTTTACATTTGAAAGACTTAATTTAATTTATGATTTGCCACATGTTAATTTAA
This sequence comes from Lucilia cuprina, assembly GCF_022045245.1. Lineage (NCBI taxonomy): Eukaryota > Metazoa > Arthropoda > Insecta > Diptera > Calliphoridae > Lucilia > Lucilia cuprina. The sequence goes on from NC_060953.1 coordinate 55,481,507, forward strand.
TTATTTTTAACAATAACAACATGTTTGTGTATTAAAATGTGAAAAAATTAACATTAAAAGACCCTTGAAATAATAAAATAATATTTATAAAAAAATGTTAATATTTTGTTGTGGCAACATAAACTTATATTTAACAACAATTTACTCGAAATACTTATGTTTGCCATGGCTTATTGGCAAGGGTAAAACATTTATATAAAAGCCTTTTTTTATATAATGCAGAAATTTTGTTGTAAAATACTTTATTTAGTAAAAAAAAAAAAATAAAGTTTTTTGTTTTTGAGGAAAAATCTGATTTTATTTTTTGGGATTTTTTTTCAAAAAAACATTTAGATTTAAAAGTCGGAAAAAGTAAACATAATTTCAATATTAAGACAAGTGTAAGGAACAGAATATAGACGAGAATGTAGATGATTTTATAGTCATGGGATGTAGGCGAGACAAAACTAACAATTTTCGACGAGTTTATAAAACAGAATATAGACAAGAATGTAGATGATTTTATAGTCACAAATTGCCAGATTATACTCATTATTCAGTGTGGGATGTAGACGAGACAAAACTAATAATTTTCGACGGGTTTATAGTCGAAATTATAGACGATGTTATACTTGAGATATAGAGAAGCTTGTAGTCATTATTATAGATCAACTTATTGTCATGATTATAAAACAACTTATTGTTTATATTAGTGTTTAGACGAGTTTATGGTCAAACGAGTTTATAGTCCAAATTGTAGACGAGAATAGAGATTATAGACAAATTTATAGAGGAGATTTTTACAGGAGAGGAAATTTTTTACAACTTTAAACTAGTTTATAGATGAAACTAAAGATTTTAGACGAGTTTATAATAAACATTATAGACAACATTATGAACGAGATTTTAGTCGAGTTATAGACAAGTTTATTGTCATGATTATAGACAAATTTAATGCTATGAATATAGACTAGTTTTTAGACCAGTTTGCGGTCAAACAATTTAGGACGATGTTATGAACAAGTTTAGATGAGATTGTTTGGAATACTATAGACAAATTTGGAGAACAAATTCTACAATTTATAATGAGAAATTGTACATTTAATCTCAATAATCAGCAAAGTTATCAGGATAGACTATAGATGAAATTATCGACAAGTTTTTATAACTTTAAACTAGTTTATAGATGAGACTAAACATTTTAGACGAGTTTATAGTCAAAATTATAGACAACATTATAAACGAGACTTAAGTCGAGTTATAGTCAAGATTATTGTCATGATTAAAGACGAGTTTATTGCTATGTATATAGTCATATTTTTAGACCAGTTTATGGTCAATATTATAAACAATTTATGACGATTTTATGGACAAGTTTTTAGACGAGATTGTTTACTATACTATTGACAAGTTTATAGACAATAGATGAGATTATTTAAATGTTTATATAACTAAAGTTTAGTTTATAGACGAGTCTAAAGGTTTTTGACGAGTTTATAATTATATTTATAGACAAGATCGTTTGCGATATTATAGTCGAGTTTATAGACCAGTTTATTCAGGGGACTATAGATAAGTTTTTATAACTTTAGACTAGTTTATAGTATATAGATATACAGGCAAGTTTATATGATGATTTTTTTTTTGTCAAGAATATAGTTAAGTTTCTAGACAAGCTTTTAGACCAGATTACATATACAGGGGATTTTAGAAAAAAAAACATGGATGTTATAGACAAGGTTTTATTCAATATTTTAGACAAAATAATTAGACACAATGCATTTTCTATAGGATGTTATGGACTAGATTCTAGGCAATACTGTAGACGAGATTGTGGTCGACGAGTTATGGTTAGATGAGTTTTATAGTATAGACAAGATTACAAATGCTATTTTAGACGAGTTTGCATAAAAAATTATCAAGATTATAGATTAAATTATTGTCAAGAATATAGACAAGTGTTAGACGAGTTTAAAAACGAGTTTTAAGACAAGATTATAAAGGATCATGAACGGGGGTTTATAGACATTAGTTTGTGAATTATATAAAAAGTTATAGATGTATATAATGATGTTGAAGAGATGCTATACTATACGAGTTTGTAAAACTAATTTGAAGACTATATTATTGACGAGTTTATAAACGAGATTATAAGCGATGCTATAGACGAGATTATAGATCAGAATATCTACAAAATTTTAATAAATTTCTAGCGAAATCTCATTATTTAGCAGAATCTTTAGAAATGGTTATAAAAAAGTTTATAGGAGTGACTACAGACTAGTTTTAAGACAAGACTTGATATAAGACTTTAGACGACTTTTTAGGCGACGTTTATTGTCAAGATTATAGATGAGTCTAAGAACAAGATTAGTAGACCTGAATATATAATAGTTTTTCGACGAGTTTCGACAATGCCATTACAAACGAGTTTATAAACAAATTGTAAATGATATTATAGACAAGATTATGAGCAAGTTTATTTACGATATTATACACGATTTTACAGACAAGAATATGAATGAAGTTATAGACAAGTTTATGGACAAAAAGCCATAGACCACTTTTTAGATAAGACAAGACTTGATATAAGACTTTAGACGACTTTTTAGGCGAGGCTATTATATTATAGACGAGTTTAAGAACAAGATTAGTAGACCTGAATATATAAAAGTTTTTCGACGAGTTTCGACAATGCCATTACAAACGAGTTTATAGACAAATTGTAAATGATATTATAGACAAGATTATGAGCAAGTTTATTTACGATATTATACGCGATTTTACAGACAAGAATATGAATGAAGTTATAGACAAGTTTATGAACAAAAACCCATAGACCACTTTTTAGATGAGAATATTTTTAGTAAAAATTAGTATTCGTTATTATTTGATTAATTTAAAAATTTAAGTTTATTTTAAGTTAAAAAGGACACTATTTGTAAACACATTTAAAATATGTTTATTTTCTCAACGTGATCTACATAATAGACAATTTATTTAGTAAACCTTTTTAGGAACAAACTTTATCTTAAAAAATTTTAATTCAAATTTTCCTTTCTTTTTTTTCCAAAAAGTTAAAACAAACAATTTTCCTTTAATCATTAAACATCAGAAAATATTGTTGATTCAGGTGGCAAAATTTTTACATCATTCCCCATAATAACAACAACAACAAAAATAAAGGAAATGGAAAGAGGAAACAAATTGAAACATTAACCTTTTTTTATTTATTTGTTCATGATTACGCGTGTTCTCAAAATACACAAACACACATGTATAAATTCAAACACATGCTCTAAACTACACATACAGCAAAGCGTTAGAAATAAATGCCCTTTCAAAAACACACCTAAAATTATGCATTAATTTAATGGGTTTTTCTTCACTTACTCACACTTTCTCTCTCTCTCTCTTCCTCTAACTCACTCTCTCTTATAATACAACGACATGAATCGACATTTTATTTTTTGGCTTTTCTATTAATAATAATAAATAATAATCTTTAGATTGTTAAAAAATAAATTAACGAGGGAGAAAGTGAAATAAATTGTTAGAGAACTTCCCTTTTATTCATTTAAAAAAAAAAAAACATTAATTTATGATTTGTCTTAAGGGGAAAAAAACGAATTTGAAATATATAACTTCAACTTAAGACTTTTAATTGTTACAAATACTTAAATTTGTCTTCATTTTTGTAGCTTAAATTAAAATAAAAAGAAATTTATTTTCAATTGTTTTTCCAACCAAATTTATTTACTTTTATTATAAATTTCCTTCCACCTTATTGTATAGTAATTTAAAAAAAAATTTACTGCTTGTTTTTTTTTACACGTGTGTGTCAATTATTATTACATTTTGTGGGAGAGAAAAAAATCATTAAGACACATTAAAATTAAAATAATGTATAATTTTTTTGTAATATGTTTGTGAAAAAGTAATTATAACCTGCTGGGAGCATGTTCTCTTAATAATAATTTTATATTAATACCAATTTTTTTTAATATATAGTAAACAAAAAAGTTATACACAAAGAAGGTTATAATTAAATATAAATATTTTAATTTTAAAGACTATCCCCCATATTCATAAAAAATTAATCGTCGATTTATTACGCATATTTTCCTTACATAACCTAAAATAAACCCTCAATAACTTTATTAAGCTTTTATGAATATGGGGTTTATTTTTGAAAATTGCTGATGGGTGGCACCCCATCTGAAATAGACTTTAAAAAGTTTTACACAAAACTTTGTTGTATAACAACTGTAACCGTTTTCCAATCTATATTGTCCCCACGATTTGTTTTTTATTTTATCAAATTTAAAACTCTAGGACACATGTTCTGAAAACTAAAAACAGTTTTGTCAGCTTTAGTATGTTCCCCAATTCGTTTCCCTGTCGCCTGGGAAATGTGAACAAATTTAGAAAAATATTTTAGAAATTTTTAAATTTCTTAAAAGCTTCTTGACTTTGCCCATATAGAAACTAAATTTACTTGCAAACAATGTCTTCCTTTCCCACTGTGTCACATTTGGTGCATGTTAAAATCTACAGTCCATGAACAAATATATATGGTTACGTATAACTAATATTTATTGGTAAGACAATAAGAAACTCAAGTACACGCTCCGTTGTACTTTTTGATTCACTTTGAAGTTGCAAAAGTAAAAACCTGAGTACTTTTTGAAGTCCAGTCTGCATTCTCATATATAGACTATTCTGTAGATTTGTCTGTAGCCTAGTCTATAGTCTAGTCCATAATAAGGTATATAATCTAGTCTATAGACCAGACTATAGTCTAGTCTAGTCTATAGTCTAGTCTATAGTCTAGTCCATAATAAGGTATATAATCTAGTCTATAGAGCAGACTATAGTCTAGTCTATAGTCTAGTCTATAGTCTAGTCTATAGTCTAGTCTATAGTCTAGTCTATAGTCTAGTCTATAGTCTAGTCTATAGTCTAGTCTATAGTCTAGTCTATAGTCTAGTCTATAGTCTAGTCTATAGTCTAGTCTATAGTCTAGTCTATAGTCTAGTCTATAGTCTAGTCTATAGTCTAGTGTATAGTCTAGTCTATAGTATAGTCTATAGTCTAGTCTATAGTCTAGTCTATAGTTTAGTCTATAGTCTAGTCTATATAGTCTAGTCTACAGTCTAGTCAATAGTCTAGTCTAGTCTATAGTCTAGTCTATAGTCTAGTCTATAGTGTAGTCTATAGTCTAGTCCATAGTCTAGTCTAAAGTCTAATCTATAGTTTAGTCTATAGTATAGTCTATAGTCCAGTCTATAGTCCAGTCTATAGTCTAGTCTATAGTTTAGTCTATAGTCTAGTCTATAGTCCAGTCTATAGTCTAGTCTATAGTATAGTCTATAGTGTAGTCTATAGTCTAGTCTATAGTCTAGTTTATAGTCTAGTCTATAGCCTAGCCTATAGTCTAGTGTATAGTCTAGTCTATAGTCTATTCTATAGTCTAGTCTATAGTCCAATCTATAGTCTAGTCTATAGTCTATTCTATAGTCCAGTCTATAGTCTAGTCTATAGTCTAGTCTATACTCTAGTCTATAGTCTAGTATATAGTCTAGTCTATAGTCTAGTCTATAGTATAGTCTATAGTCTAGACTATAGTCTAGTCTAGTCTACAGTCGAGTCTATAGTGTAGTATAAAGGCTAGTCTATAGTCTAGTCTATAGTGTAGTACATAGTCTAGTCTATAGTCTAGTCTATAATCTAGTCTATAGTCTAGTCTACAGTCAAGTCTATAGTTTAGTCTATAGTATAGTCTAGTCTATATTCTAGTCTACAGTCTTGTCTAGTGCAGTCTATAATCTAGACTATAGTCTAAATGTTCTTCATTCTTTCATGTAACAGTTTATGTCCTTGGTGAGGATGCAAAAATATTTAACTATTAAATATGTTTTTAACTGCTGTCAATATCCGTTTTTATATGTTTTTTATATGTATTTATATACATATGTACATATAAATATGTATTTCATTGCATGCCATCAATAACCATTAAATAATTTTTATATTTAATGGTTATTTTTTCTTCGCTCTTTCTCTATAATGTAAAGAAAATTTTATTACCATTCAATGTGTTTGTCGCTTCTGTTTCGGTTTAATGTCCTCCATTGCTAGAAATAACTGAAAATTTTTTGAATTTTTATTGAAAATAAATAGAGCAACTGGTGTCACATCGAGTGGTTGTTTATTTCACTGCTATTTTTAGTGATATTAATAATAATTAACAGGTTCTTGGTTCAATTTAAATTGTAGTTATTAAAATTGTTCCCCTGAGATAAGAAGTTTTATTGGGAATTTTTAAAAACGGCTGAGTTCATAGTACTTAAGATCTCGTAACTAAATTAAAGTTTGTAACACCCAAAAATATTGGTCCTAGACCCACCTTAAAGTATACCAATCGCCTCAGAATCACTTTCTGAGTCGATTTAGCTATGTCCATCTGTCCGTCCGTCTGTCTTTCTGTGTGTCCATGTAAACCTTGTGCGCACGCTACAGGTCGCAATTTTCAAGATAATTTGATGAAATTTGGCACATACTCTTTTTTTGGTTCAAGGACGATTGCTATTGAAAATTGTTGAAATCGGTCCATTATTTCTCCTAGCCCCCATACAAACGTACCCCCCGAATCGGGCCTTTAGGCTCATAAGTACGTTAAATGTTTTATAATGTCAACGAAAATGAGCAAAAATTAGTTTTATAGAACAATAATTGACAATACAAATTTTTATTGTGATCGGGCCTCATTTGACCCTAGCCCCCATACAGACTCCCCTTCAGAAAATTACTTGATGGTCAAAATTAACTTATAATTACTTATAAAACGATTAAATCTACATAAATGACTTTGTAGTAGACGTAAATTCATCTACCAAAATTTATATGGATAGGCCCATATTTACCCCTTCTCCCCTATGATCCCTCTTGTACAAAATCTCTCTTTTTTGTCAAAAATAAGTAAAAATATTCCACAATAAAACAAATTAAATGCTTTATTTAAAAAAAATCAAAATTTTAACATACTGACTGGTGTAGGGTATCATATGGTCGGCAATGTCCGACTATAAATTCATACTTGTTTTTTTTTTTGCTATGCGAATAATTTTTGTGCTAAAATGTTTAATAACAAAAAAATTTAATTTTAAATTAAATTTGTAGAGCAGTAAAAATATTATAAATTTTAACAAATGTACAGACATATGTATAAATTAATTAATTTTTTCTTTGAATTTTTATAATTTATAATAATTTTTTTTTAAATAATTAAATTCTAATGTAGAAAAATGTAAATTTAATTTTTATTCTAATTTGTGCATTATACATAAATGGAAGCAATCTGTTAAATGCATATATTGCAAAAATACAAAATCAAAAACTTTGTAATTATTAAATCCGTATTTCAAACGAACATTAAAAGATTCTCGTTTAAGTTGTATTTTAAAAAATATCCATAACATTGTTTCTTTTTATTCTCCTAACAATTTCCCTTTTAACCCTCCCATAAATCCCTTTTATATACAAGTTTATATTTATGTATATATATAAAAAACACCATACAATATTGTCATAACCACATAAAATTTATAAACAATTTAAAGATTTTAACATTTTATAGTTCTATTTACACGTATTATCGTTTATATTGTTATAAAAATAAGGAAATTGGTCTATTTTTAGGGGTTTCTTTTATTAGCCAAACATAAAAGATTATGTTTTTTGGGGGAGAAAAAAATTGAAATAGCTTTATATAAAATGTAGATATTTTATAATTTTAAAACTAAATTTATGTATATTATACCCTACACCACTACAGTGGGGAGGGTATTATACGTTTGTGCTGATGTTTGTAACATACAAAAATATTGGTCCAATACCCACCTTAAAGTATACCGATCGATT
>NC_060953.1:55489508-55491056 GCF_022045245.1 Lucilia cuprina
ATAGTCTAGTCTATAGTCTAGTCTATAGTCTAGTCTATAGTCTAGTCTATAGTCTAGTCTATAGTCTAGTCTATAGTCTAGTCTAGTCTATAGTCTAGTCTATAGTTTGCCCTATAATCTAGTCTATAGTCTAGTCTATTGTCTATATTGTAGTTTATTGTCTAGTCTAGTATATAGACTTGTCTAGTCCAATCTAGTGTAATATATACCCTGGTCTATACCCTAGTCTATAGTCTAGTCTAAACCGTAGTTTATAGTCTAGTCTAGAGTTTGTAGTCTACACTATAATCTATTTTTTAGTCCTCCCTATTCTTTAGTGAAATATCAGAAACAAATTGCGTTGATAAGTTTTATACAATTATCGATTTATTGTTCTTTAAACTTCAACAAGAAAAATACTCAATTAAACTCAAACACGGATATTTATACGAACAAATAGAAATATTTGTACTAACGTATGTGGAATTAAAAGCAAATAAGTAAATATGTATACATGTGTATTTACAAATTGATACCATTGTATTACGATTTCTCCAGCAAGGACTTTGCATTTATTTTGTTATTAAACTGAACCATTTCATTTGCAACCAGTTGCTTTTAATGATAATGTTGTTGTTGGTGTTGTTTACTTGTACTACTGCTACTCGAGGATTTTCATTTACTGTTGCGTATACAAACATACATACGTACATGAAAGAACATACAATTAAATAGAACTTTTTTACAAGCTGTATGTGTGTGTGCAATAGAAAGTATTTTTTATGGTTCTTAAAAGCATTTTCTCAAAGAAGTGTTGAAATGGGCTGCCATTAATGGAATGAAAGTTGAGTGGTAGTTGCAGTTGTTATTGTAAATGTTTGTATGTTTAAAGTGTATCGAACTGCATAGCTTTGATCAAAAGCAAAAACAGTCTAACTTGAAAATTATACATTTAACAAGACTGTTTTTCTATCTAAATTTGAATAAAAATCGTATGTATATCCAAGTTCATAGCAAATAAATTAATGCTCAGTTAGTTTGTTCTATATAGGACTTAGTCGCTTATCGTATGTGGAGACAGATACGTCGAACTGAATGACTGAAGTTGCTACTTTTAATGTGACGGCTCTTGATGTGTTTTTTTTCTTTTTTATTTGGTATCTCTAACAAGAATAAAGTCGTAAAATAAATGACAGTTGATTTTTTGTTGTTGTCTTTGTTATCTGTGACAATGATCCTGGCATTGCTTGTTTAATACATTTGTTGTGCGTTGATGTATTCTATCAGAAAAAATAGATCAAGTTTGCAAAATGGCATTTATTTTATTTTTTAACACGATTCCAACTAAATGAGTTCAATGACATTATCTACTGTATAGTCTAGTCTATAGTATAGTGTATAGTCTATAGTCTAGTCCATAGTCTAGTCCATAGTCTAGTCCATAGTCTAGTCTATAGTCTGGACTATAGTCTAGACTATAGTCTAGTCTATAGTCTAGTCTATAGTCTAGTCTATAGTCTAGTCTATAGTCTAGTCTATAGTCTAGTCTATAGTCTAGTCTATAGTCTA
>NC_060953.1:55491156-55556532 GCF_022045245.1 Lucilia cuprina
TGAAACTCAACAAAACTAACTGTTATTTAAAAATATATCCTTTTCCCAAATTTACCGAGGATCGGCCCATATTTGACCTATATAAAGCCTCATTTAGAAATTTTATTTGTTTATCAATAAATGGCTTAAATATTTTGGAATTATGGTAATTTTATAAAAGTAAAAATTGTAAAAATATACTCATGGTGTAGGGTATCATATGGTCGGCCATGCCCGACTATACTTTCCTACTTGTTTTTTAAGTTAAATTTTTTTGTTATAAATAAAAATTAAATTGTCTCTTAAAAGTAGGCAATAGAATTTTATTTTCTAGCATATATGGAAACATTTAAGCATTAAGGGTCAAATGTGTTACACATTTTGCATGCTAAACGTACGAATAATGAATTTAGGAGTCAAATAAAAAGGACATCCCTCCTATGACAAGCCTGTGTTAAAATTATAACTTCTTCAGGTCTGTTTTTTAGTACTTCCATGAAGTAAATTCTACTTCTTCTTCGCTTTTTTTTGGAAGTTCTTTTTTGCTGGATATTGACAACGAATGTTATTGAATAGTTATAAATACTTTGGTATCAATTTGATAGCAGACTATATTCTATACTATAGACTACAGTGTGGAATACGATCTGGACTATAGACAATTGTCTGGACTATAGACATGACTATTGTCTGGACTATATACTCGGCTATTGTCTCAACTATAGACAAGACTATAATCCGTACTATATACTCGTTTATACTCTGGACTACATACAAGACTATTATCTAGATTTTTTTTCCTCTCTGTACATACGAGGAAAAGAGCAGAGTTAAAGGTAGCGGAATTGATAAAATTTGTTCTCAAAAGATAGATTCGAACGTTTATTGACATTTAGACAACGATTGTGTGCATAATTTATATAACAGATAGTTATCATTTGTACAACTTTCGTTGTAATTTTGACAACGCATTGTTTTGTCATTGCAACAATACAATGTTTTCATTTTGATTACGCTTTTTGTTATTTTCACCATACATCATTAGGATTTCGATAGCGCATCGTTGTCATTTTAACAACACAACATTCAGTTTGACAACATAGCATTGTCACTTTGATAACACATCGTTTTCACTCTGAAAAGATATCGCATATAAATAAATTAATATAAATTTAAAACAATTTTCAAAATTTTCGTTGTTAGCCGCCGCCAGTTGTAGATCGAATCTGCGTTTGTGATTTGCAATGTCATGTATTATTTATTATTTGTATTTTTTTAGAAATGAGTAAAATCCCTAATTCCTTATTTTTTAATAAATTTTCAAATACATCTCTAACACATTGTATTTCGTCTCGATATTATGATCTTGAAATACATTTTACTTTCATGTATGTATTGTCTATGTATATTTATATCTAGAATTCATTGTGCTTTACCTACACATTATACTTATTAAATGAGAAGTCTTTCGAATAGCTTTCTGTCGATATACATATTTCTTATGTATGTATTTATGTAGAACATAATCTCCAATATATTTTGAAAATTGTAGAAAAATCAATTTTGATTACATATAGAAAACAAACTTATAAAAGAAACTTCTATTGCGCGCTTTAACTCCATTGGACTAACTTTATGTAAATACAAAATTTGTTTTAAAAATATGAAAGACTGAAAAAAAAACAAAACAATTCCTTTTTAGAAAAATTAAAAAATTTGCAAAATATGTTATAAAATTTTTGAAAATATGCAAATAATATGCAATTTAAATCAAAATATGCAATTTATGTATTTAAAACAAAATATGCAACTACAAATCGATGCAAATTCTTTGATTCGAAAAGAAAACTAGTTAAAAGTTATTTTGAGTTACGGACTAAGAACAGGTATGGAAATTACTGTTGCTATTTCTTTGGGGGGAGAAAAAAAGTACCAAAAATAGGGGAACAAAACGGGATATTTAATTTTATTCAAACTTATTAAGCCAATTTTTATAAAATTTAAAAAATAGTTTACTTACACAAAATAAGCTATTGAAATATTATTTTAGAATTCGAGTTTTAAGACCACTATGGGATCAAATTTAGATAAATTGTTTAGTACTTCTTTAAAACATCATTGTCCCATCGTATATCACAAAATCTAAAATAATAGTTAGGTTAATTTTTTTGGGTAAAATTTGAAGATTTGTCGATTTAGTCAATCTTACGCTTATTCGAGATATTCAGTAGGTATACAATAATGTTTGGAGATACGTGAAGATAACTTCGGGTTAACGACAAGTAAAACTAATTTTTTCTAATATTTTAAAGATATTGCTATATTTATCCCAGAAATGAATTTTTATACGAAACCTATTGAAAATAGTTATGATCGGTTCATTATTTCACACAGACCCCTTGGCACTGTACCCCCGATAGGGCATGTAAACTATGAAATCAAACTACAAGTCGCAATTTTGTAGATAATTCAATGGAACTTGCTACATGATCTTCTATGGTACCGTAAACGAAGCCTATTGAAAATGGTTAACATCGGTCCATTATTTCACCTAGTCCCCATGCAAATGGACCCGACGGCCTCGCCCGACTATAATTTCTTACTCGTTTGATATTTTTTTTTTTTTTAATTAAGGAGTCAAGCAACATTAAAGGGTCAGTGAATAATTGAAATTTTCGTTCTGATATCTTGAAAAGATCAAGCAATAGATCTCTAAAATAAATAGCTCTTTTAAAAACTAAATTAAAAATAAGAAATAAAAATGGATATAAAATTTTATTATTTCTTACTTGTTTTTAATAATTAAAATTATTTTCTATTTTGCAGCAGAATTTCTAGAAAATTTCAATTTTATTCAAATATTTTTTCACTAATCCGGAAAATTTAAAAACACTTTAAATTTTCACAACTTGTTTGATTTTTATAGAATTTTTCTTGAATTCTCAATTTTCCCTGTTTAATAATTTGAAAATTTTTCTTTTGCGTAATTTCTTCTTCACCTTACACTTTCACTTTAAAGTTAATTTTCATATAATAAAATTCCTAACTGTTGTTGTTTTTGATTTCAGCAATTCTTTGCACATATATTCCCTTTAGCTTTATTCAAATTAGTTAAATCACTTTATTTAATTTAATTTTTTATGCCATCAATATTATAACTCTTTTTTTACTATTTATTTTTTTTATTTATTTTTAAAACAATTAATTTTTTCATTCACAAACTTTTTGTTTGATTTTATCCCGTCACAAAAAAAGCTAATATTTTTTTATATATATTTGATTTGTTACAACAAATACTACCGTTAGTTATCTATGTTTGTATGTGTAGGTATACCGTTTGATTATTAAAATTATTTATATATTTTTTTTGTATTTAACTTTATTCCGTATTTATTTTTTGGTTCGTTTACCATTTACTCTGATTGCCAACTGCTAACTGAGCTTATTTTAGTACAATTCGAATATTTTATAAACTTTTACAATACACAAGTTGTTGAATTCCCGTTAAAGCAACAAAATCGCATAACAGTTAATATGTTTTTGTTGTTGCCATGTTCGGGAGAGTTTGTGTGTTTATCCTTAGTAAAGTTCCCGTTTTTTTTTTGTTTTGTTCCTCTTGTTGATAGTAGTTGTTTGTGTTTTTCTTACATTCTTGTTTGTGTATTGTTGCTTCCCATTCATTACTTTTTTAAAACTTTCTCTCACATCGACTTTTAGAGAGAATGTATTGAGGATATTGAGAGTGTTCGATATAGTAAAAGCTTTTCGAGTTTCTCTATGAAGTTTCTATGTTTTTTGTTTGAGTTTTTCCACTAATAAAAACCTATTTCGTTACACTTAGATTAGACTATAGATTAGGCTATAGATTAGACTATATAGTCTGGACCGGACTATAGACAGATAGACATAGACATTGTCTGTATTCGACTATAGTGTGGACTATAGTCTGGAGTATAGACTAGACTATAGACAAGACTATAGTTTGTAAAGACTACAGTCTGGACAAAAGACTATACTATAGCCAGGATCATAGACTAGACCATAGTCTGGACTATAGAGTACAATTGTTCATGACTATAGACTGGATTATAGCCTGCACAAAAGACTAGACTACAATCTGGACTATAGACTAGACTATAGTCTGGACTATATTCTTGACTATAATCTGGACCATAGACTAGTCTATATTCTGGACTATAGACTAGACTATAGTCTGCACTATAAACTAAACTATAGTCTGGACAATAGCCTAGACTATAGTATGGACTATAGAGTAGAATTATTCTTGACTATAGACCGGATTATAGTCTGGACTAAAGACTGGACTACAGTTTGGACTATAGACTAGACTGTAGTCTCTACTATAGACTAGACTATAATCTGGACTATAGACCAGACAATAGTTTGGACTATAGACTAGACAACAGTTGGGACTATAGACTATACTATAGTCTAAACACTAAACTAGACTACAGTCTGACTAGAGACTAGAGTACATTCTGGACTATAGACTAGACTACAGTCTCGACTATAGTCTAGACTACAGTCTGGACTATAAGCTTGACTATAGTTTGGACTATAAAGTAGACTATAGCTTTGACTATAGTTTGAACTATAGACTAGCCAATAATATTGACTTTATACTAGACTTTGGTAAGGTCTATATTGACTAAAGACTAGATTATAGACCAGACAATATTTTCGACTATAGACTAGAGTATGGTATGGTCTATAGACTAAACAAAAATCTTGACTATAGTCTGAACTATGGACTAGACAATAATATTGACTATATACTAGATTCAAAAGTAGACTTAATGCTATAGTCTAGACTAAAGTCTATATTCTGTACTATAGATTAGGCTGTAGACTAGACTATAGTCTGGAATATAGACTAGACTATAGGCTATAATAGACAACATCATAGTGTGGACTATAGAACATATTAAGTCGCTACAAACACTAGACACCGGACTGCAGACTAGACTATAATCTGAAATATAGACAAGAATAAAATCTGAACTATATAATATACTATATTATATAGTTCAGATTTTATTCTCAGAAATATAGACTAGAATAAAGTCAGAGCTATATCTTGGACTATAGTATACAGAACTATCTAGTCTATAGTTTAAACTATAGATAAGAATATAAACTGGACTTTAGACTAGGACGTAGTCTGGACTATAGACTAGACTATAGAATGGTTTATCGACTAAACTATAGTCTGGGCTAAAACCGAGCTACAGTCTCGAAAATGGACAACAATATAATGTGGACTATAAAACAAACTAATGTCTGGACTAAAGTTAATACTATACATAAATCCTTATAAATGTCTACAGACACTTGTTAGCTTCAAAATAAACGATTAAAAAACATCGCACAACAGCTTTTGCTCTCTTGTAAAGTTTCCTAAAATAAACATCCTCCTGTTGCATGTAAAATGTTTTCTATACAAAATTTGTTTTTGACTCAAAATAAGTGTAAACTTGATACCTTTACATACACATGTGTAAAATTTTTTTCTAAAAAAAAAAAAACAACAAATACCAACACAAAAACATTAAAGAAGTTCAAGATGAAGGTTATTTGTGTGTGTAAAAAAAGCTTTTTCTAAGAAAATTCCAACTACCTAATGGTAAAATAAAGAGTTTTCGCTCTCTCTCTACCGAACTCTGGAGCTTTGTCTTATTGACTGCAAAAGGTTTTCACAATTATCTCTACTCAAATTTCTAAAACAGCTGTTGAATGATTGTTGTTTTATTTATTTATTTATTTATTTTCTTTTACTTGCAGTGACACATTTCCATGTGTTTTGAGAGTCCTTGTTGAGGGATTCGGCCATTCATTGTTTAGCCATTTTTTATGTAGTAAACATGAAAATTGCTCCCAGCTAAAATGTACATTATACTCTTAGAGCTCTTAAATTGCCCTTTTCCCCTAAAAAATATAACAACAGCAGCAAAAAAGTAGCAAAAAAACTCAATGGAATATTGGTCTCTCATGTGCTTATGTAGATTATAAAACTGTTTTGTTTTTTATAGTTTTTTATTCTATGCGCTTAAAACGTAAAGGAGCGACAACAAAAAACAACATAACGTCGAAGTTGTTGCTATTTTAAGGCAATTTTATGTTACAAACACATAGTCACTTGCTATGTATTGGCTTGTAATTGTTTGTTGGAGATGGAAACTAGGCCAAAAAGGTACCTTTTGATGGTAAATTTCTACACCATTCGGCTAGTCAAAAAATGTCTTAACTAGACTAGACTATAGACTAGACTATAGACTAGACTATAGACTAGACTATAGACTAGACTATAGACTAGACTATAGACTAGACTATAGACTAGACTACAGACTAGACTATAGACTAGACTATAGACTAGACTATAGACTAGACTATAGACTAGACTATAGACTAGACTATAGACTAGACTATAGACTAGACTATAGACTAGACTATAGACTAGACTGTAGACTAGACTATAGATTAGAATATGCACTAGTCTATAGGTCTATAGACGAGACATTAGGTCTATAGACTTGACATTAGGTCTATAGACTAGACATTAGGTCTATAGACATGACTATAGACTAGGCTATATACTAGACTGCAGACTATTTTATAGACTAGACATTAGGTCTATAGACTTGGATATAGTTGGATTACGAATTACTCGTGTATAGAAATATATCCAGGGTAAAAATCGATCTATATATTAACCTAGCCAAATATATCTATATTTTACTTTCTATTGTATTATTTTCGTAAGTAGCACACCAACAAAATTCGACTGCACAGCAAACATTCATCATTGTCAAATAATTATGACACATTCATACAAATGCAATGATCCTGTTTTATGGATTACAAAGTAACTTATTAGCACTAACAAACTATCTGAACAGACACCTAGCAAGTATTTATATAGAAGCCATGAATGAGAATGAAAACAAATGGTATAAATAATGTTTTTTAATTAACATTTAATTGAAATTTGTTCGATTTGTGTACAGAAAAAGAACATATTTAAGAAGAATTTAAAATAAAACTAGTCCAAGGTTAGAAAATACAAATGTTCCAATATCGAATTTAAGAAGCTAAGAAAAAAATTAAATTCAAATTACAGGAAGTATCACCTAATGCTCATATAAAATTTTAAAATATTGCAGTAATTTTCCTTAATCTAAAAAAAGCTTCAAGCAAAACAGGTCATGTTTTTCTATGGCTAAATTCTATATTAAGATTTAGTATTATTAACTTAACCTTAGACAGCTAATCATTTACAGCCGTGTTTTAAAGTTATAAATAAAGTTTTATTTTCCCACTGCCATTTTGTAAGAGCCAAAATAATATTATCCCTGATATTTATATTACAACAAAAAAGATTAATTCGATTTTGAATTCTCACTTATTTTCCTTAAAGGTAAAAAAGGACAACGACAAACAAATACAAATAAAAATCTAAATCATTTAGGCAAAAAAAAGAAACAGGCAAAGTAAAGACATAAATAGCAATACATCTCAAGAGTAACATTTTTGTTGTTTCTTTTTTTACTGTTAAGAAAACAAAAATCTCTAATCGTTAATATTTCAAGTATTTTTGTTTCCAAGGATAAAACACAAGAAAATTAAGCCCACATTCATTCATTCATGGAGCATAAAAAATTAGGTCACATAGACAGGAGAAATGTTTGTATGTAGACCATACTCACCCATACATATCAATGTACATATACTCAGACAACAACTCCGTTCAATGTTAAAATAGAAAGAAAAACAACAAGGAATGTAAGCACACAAAAAAGTTATCAGGGTTACAAAGGGGGAAAATTGCAAAAGTACTTTTTGTCTATAGTTAAGTCTGGTTTATGGTCTGGTCTATAATCTAGTCGATAGTCTGGTCTATAGTTCGGTCTATAGTTTAGTTTATATTCTAATCCATAGCCTAATCAATAAGCCTATAATCTAGTCTATAGTATAGTATATAGTCAAGTTTATATTCTAATATATAATAGACTAGACTATAGTCTAGTCTATAGTCTAGTCTATAGTCTAGTCTATAGTCTAGTCTATAGTCTAGTCTATAGTCTAGTCTATAGTCTAGTCTATAGTCTAGTCTATAGTCTAGTCTATAGTCTAGTCTATAGTCTAGTCTATAGTCTAGTCTATAGTCTAGTCTATAGTCTAGTCTATAGTCTAGTCTATAGTCTAGTCTATAGTCTAGTTTATAGTCTAGTCTATAGTCTAGTCTATAGTCTAGCATTTACCTTCTAAATACTTAAAACCGCCACAGTTAAAATAAACATGTTAAACATTGATAAGGATGAATAAAAATTAATTTAAATGATTGATACGTTTACTTGATTGTTCTTGTTATGTTCATACACACAGAGAGACGCAAGGATATTTATGTAAACACACATGTGAAGGTATATACATAGCTATTTAAAGATTTGATTGATATGATTCAATAATTTGATTATATTCACGAAATGTTTATTTTAAATTGATTTTTTTCTGGAAATTAATTAAGTATAATTAAATGTGTTCAGTCAAAAGTTACAGTTAACGAAAATATCTTTGGAAATATTCTCCAATATTTTAAAAGACATTTACAGCATATTTGGTTATTTTAAAGTTTTATCAAACGTAACACACACCTTTTACATCAAAATTATTCCAGCTTACTTCCATCATTACCATAAAATCCCTTCCAGCATTATGACAATGTATTCACTATTATTCATCATTTAACGAAGTATTTCTTTGTTTTTAATTTTCCATGAACATTGAACTTGAATTAAAGTTTAGCTGCGTAAATGTCAAAGCTTCAAGGCCTTATGCAATTCGAAAACAACATCATTACTATCACTGCGAAAATGTGCAACACAAACTTTATGAAATTAACTTTGTCAAAGAGCTGCAGGCCAGTTGACAGTTAATATTGGGTTTTTCTGTTTGTCACAGATAATAAAGTGTAAACTGCAGTTATCCGTTGCAAAAACAAAATCGTTATTAGAATTTTTGTACTTTAAGGCTTTAGTCAGGACTTTATAACCATAGACTATACACAATGAATCATAGAATAGACTATATACAAGACCATAGACTAGACTATAGACTAGACTAGACTATAGACTAGACTATAGACTACAATATAGACTTTAGACTAGACTATAGACTAGACTATAGACTAGACTATAGACTAGACTATAGACTAGACTATAGACTAGACTATAGACTAGACTATAGACTAGACTATAGACTAGACTATAGACTAGACAATAGACTAGACAATAGACTAGACTATAGACTAGACAATAGACTAGACAATAGACTAGACTATAGACTAGACTATAGACTAGACTATAGACTAGACTATAGACTAGACTATAGACTAGACTATAGACTAGACTATAGACTAGACTATAGACTAGACTAGACTATAGACTAGACTATAGACTAGACTATAGACTAGACTATAGACTAGACTATAGACTAGACTATAGACTAGACTATAGACTAGAATATAGACTAGACTATAGACTAGACTATAAACTAGACTATAGACCAGATAATAGACTAGATTATAAACTTTACTATATACCTACATATGTATTCTCCAAAATTCCTTAAAATTTAAAAAAGGAAATGAATCAGAAAAAGAAAAAATAAGGTAAACAAAAGTAAACTTTTTATCAAATAAACTTTCATTAAAAAAATATATCAGGCCACCAAAACCAACCTTGCCAAAAAAGAAAAGTTTTTACCTTTTCCCTGTAAAAAGCAAAACAAAAGGTAAACCATAGCAAATGTAGTAACAGGAAGTAACATTGAAAATTGTATTTGAACAAATACGCAAACACACATATACAATCACACCTGGAAACATACACAATTAAAATAAAACACACAAACTATAGAAAATGTCAGCACAACACAAATCACTTTCTCTAATTATTCCTTAATTTGTTTCAAGTTCAAGTGAGAAATCTTATCGCGACACGAAAAGAAAATCAACAAAAAAAAAGAAAAATGAGTGAAAAGGGCAAATAAGAAGCGAGGAGTTGTTGTTTTTAATGATAATGGGGGTGACTAGGCACAGTAATAAAAACAACAATAACAACAATATTAAAATAGTAAAGTATAGAGTTTAGAAAATAAAACAACAAGATAATAAAAGCAACAAAAAACAACAGCTTTGTTTATAATGAAAAATAATATCTTGTCGATTTAAACATTGAAAGTTTCCCTTCTGTTCTGTTTTGGTTTTTTTTTTGCTTTATTTTAAATTAGCACACACAGACATGCTGAAGTGAAAAGAATCTGGTTAATGGAAAATGTTGTTAAAGGTAACCCAATACTCCATCAGTTACTAAAAAGTAAAACTAAGGAAGAACGTTTCTTTAAGCACAGAGTAATAAAGGAAATATTTCGTTTCGGAAATCTATACGTTCTGAATTCTAGACTATAGTTTATTCTGTACATATATAGTCTAGTCTATAGTCTAGTCTATAGTCTAGTCTATAGTCTAGTCTATAGTCTAGTCTATAGTCTAGTCTATAGTCTAGTCTATAGTCTAGTCTATAGTCTAGTCTATAGTCTAGTCTATAGTCTAGTCTATAGTCTAGTCTATAGTCTAGTCTATAGTCTAGTCTATAGTCTAGTCTATAGTCTAGTCTATAGTCTAGTCTATAGTCTAGTCTATAGTCTAGTCTATAGTCTAGTCTATAGTCTAGTCTATAGTCTAGTCTATAGTCTAGTCTATAGTCTTGTTTATAGTTTAGTCTATAGTTTATGATATAGTCTATAGTTTATTCTATTATGTAGTCTTTAGTCTATTCATTTAATACTCTGTCCTCAACTTCAAAAACCTTTTAAAATAAACAAAGAACGATCTCGATAGTGACAATTATTTCTATGGCAGTTTTCAACAGGATACCATCAGCAGTATATTGCTGTTTCGAAAACATTAAGTTGCCCCAAAGGTAATATGACCAAGCTTAAGACAACACAAGAATTTACTATTTACTTCCTAGGACAATGTCCTTAACAAAATTTACAATTCGTACATTTAAAATAAATTAATTGATTTCAAATTGTTTAAACGTGTCCTTTGCCGCATTAGCTTGATTTTAAGCTTTAAATGTAAAAAATTATTTATACAATACCTGATTTAAAAATAGATAAATTTTTATTAAGAAATCGGAAAATATTGCAGTGATTTATATATTTAAAAGTCAAATCAACACTTCAAGTTTTTATATTTCTTTTCTTTCCTCCTAAAACTAGCACAATTCCATCATTACCTTACCAATACTCTCGACTTTAAATAATTCACCTTTAAATGATTAAACAAAACTGTTTTATACAAATGCCAAGATAACCGTTTACTTCTGTATTTTATTAAAAGTTAGACAGACATTGTTTTTCTCCTATAAAATATCTGATAGTTTTTGAAATCCTGTTCTAATTAAGAATTTTAATTAATTTTACTTATGATTTTTATATATTTAGTTAAGATTGACGCATTACATGACGTAAAGACATTTAAAACGCCTTTTTATTTCATATAAAAAGAAAAAACTCTCACAGGATTAATTTAAATTCTTTCATTTGAAATGGTTTACATTTAAAATATTAATCTTTCATTTTGTTTACTTAAAGACAATATAATTTTAAATGTAATTTTTGAGTTTTTTTCAAGCCATTTTACATTTGTATAAAGTTACACGGAAATATACACATACACTTTCACAGTCGAAACAATAAATCCTTTCAATTTATATCCTTGAGGCAATAGTGTAATGAATTGTACCAGGAGAGTATGTGCTTGAGACTGTGGCAACATTACAATGAAGTGTGTACGTACATACATACATATAAATGTGTGTGTGTTTACTACTTCCACTAGTTTAGTGGGTTGCAAGTGTGGTTGAACAATTGAGTATTTCAATTTATAGTATTTTTCTGCAAAATTGTTGCTTTAATACTAGATTTGACTATAGATTAGACTAAAGATTAGACCTAAAACTAGACTACAGATCACACTTAAAACTAGACTACAGATTATGCTACATATTTAACAAAAAACTAAACTAATAACTTGACTGTAGACTAGACTACAAATGATAAATACTAGATCACATTCGAGTCATTTATGACTCTTTTGCAAAATTTAAATGATCACATATGCGCTAATTTTCTAATCATAAATGATATATTCATCGGGACCAACACGCAACTTAAGTTAAATGTTTTTGTTTTTATATTATTGTTAAATTAAAAAAAAATTTACGATTAAAACGATGGATTTATATTTCACTGGAATACCATTCCGCTAAAGCTAAATCGTTGAAATTTTAAGTTAACTTAATTTATTCAATATAGCATAAAAGTATTTTTGTAGACTATTTAAAATTAACTGACATTTTTTTCACGTAAACATATATGAATACTGCGAGCTATAAAAACTATATCAAGGGAGGTTTTTTTTCTTTTACAGAGTTGTATTTATAGGGAGAGAAACAGGGAAATGGAAGATTTCTACTTTTTATCCACTCCCATGTCAAATTTAAATTTTGAAAGATCGTAAAATTTTCTAGTATTTTAAAATTTATACAACATTTTCTGCACGCAATTTTTTACTCAGAAAGGTTTTATCCTGACAGTTGTTAGTTTTATTTCCTTTATATATTATTATTGTTATTATCATTCACCACTTTTAAAAAGATAAATTTCAATAATGCGCTTCTAGTAGTTCAAAAACGTCTAAATTTTGAATGAGAAAATTGCATCAATTCCACGCCAGCGTAGCGTCATTTTCATTTTGATGATGACATCGTTTTTATTATTATATAAAAACTTACCGGACAATTTTTCTGAGATACCCCTCCTCTCATAATCGGTTTTAGAATTTTTGCTGAACTCAGCAAATTTCCAACGCAAAATGCTGAGCCTCAGCAAAACACAACCCTGTGTTAAAAAAAATTAGTACAAAAATACAACTCTGTGCTAATAAAGAAACGAGCTACTCGTTAATCCCTCACATTTCAAACGTGTTTTTGTGAAACACAGGTAAAACTACCGTTATAGCAGAATAATGTTTTAATTTTTTTTACCTAAATAATAAAAATTTTGTTTGTGTAGAAGGGGGTAAGAATTTTGTCAGTAAATCTAAACAATAAATTGTAATGTTGGAATAACCTGACTTTTTCTTATATTAAAATTGCGTATTTATTACTATTTTAGCTATACTCAGCTTAGCAATATTAAATAAAGAAACGGTTTTTCCTAAAATAACGTTTTCGTACATTTTCTACAAACCTACCTAAAATTCTATAAATCGACTTTCGAATAATCGTACAATCGACTTTTTGTCGAAAAAATACAACTCTGTAGTAACGAAAAAAAAACGCGTGGTCCCTCACATTTTAAACGAGTTTTTGTTTCCAACTTGTACTAGTTACTCGTCAATTTTAGTCGGAAGAAAAAAATTTTTTGCTACGGACCGAATTACAGCAGCAAAATATCTTTCCATAATAATTTTCGTATTTTTATACAGTTCATATTAATAAAAAAAATGCTAAAATATGTAAAAAATATAAAGAAAAGTGTAATCAACAACCAAATACTAAAATAATTAAAAGTAAACGTAAAAAAGTGAAAAAAATTCAATTTCAAAAGTTGACGGCTACCCATAAAAAAGAAGAAAAAAATCATTGAACGCGAAAATTTCTAAAAGAATATGGTGTAAAAAAAGATGGGAAAATACATATAGAAAAATCAAAAGAAAAAAACGTGTAAAAGAGTTGCAAAATAAATAATATAGAAAAACGAGTTAAATGAAGACAACAAGTAAAAAGAAAAAGTTTAAAAAATTAAAATAATGATAAAAGAATTTAATAATATCCTAAAATAAAAAAAAAAAACAAACGTAAAGGACATTCAAGGAGAATTGAGGAGGTTAAGAACAACAACAAGCAAGAAATAGAAGGAAAACAACAAAAGTAACGAGTGGATTAAGAGAAAAAGTAAAAGAAAAGAATTGTTTTTATTACGGTTACGTGTTGTTGTAGAAATTAAAGAAAAGGGAACAAGGAAAAAAGGAATAAAAAAGCCAAACACACACAGGACAGTGTGAGAGCGGGTGCCAGACAAATTGTACAGCATAACTACAAAACAAAGTTTCACTAAGGCCGACCGCACCCGCCAATTAATAATTTCATAATAATAAAATTTTAATTTTATTATAAAAATAGAAATCTTGTCAAAATTCCACCACAAACGCCCACTACAACCAACTCCATGCCCGTGTCCGTGGTTTGTGAGACTGCGGCCAGTGTTAATGCCGCCCTAAGGGAATCTTTAGGTTCAGGTGTTAGTTGTTCGGCCGCGGCCAAACAACAACAGTCAACGACATCATCATCATCATCAGCATCGTCCCAACAACAAGATGATAAAATGAATGGTGGCTCCAATGTCGATGATATCGATACATTGCATGGCAAACTAGTGGCCTCCGCTAAACGGGTATTATTGTCGAAAATCGACTATGAAGAAGTTACCAATTATGGTCAATCTGTTTTGGATAGTTTAAAATCGAAATATATTGTTTTAAAGCCCTCATCGGCAAATAATAATTCCATGGAAAATGGTCGTAATTCACCAGCAACCTGCAATAATAATGGCGCAAATGGTGACAGCGCTGCCGGTAAGTGTACGTGTATTTTTTTTTTCTTTTTTATTTTGTTTTCATTTTATATTTTGTGTGTGTTTTTTTCAATATAGTTTTTTTTTACAAAAACAATAAATACTTCCTTTTATTTTGTGTAAATATTTGTGCAGACATTTTTTTCTCTCATCTTCTTAAGTAAACGTCAACGTTTGTTGCCTAAAACTAAAGAAAGAGATAGCTTGTTGTTTGCTTTTGGTTTAGTAAAAGAGTGAATGAAAAGAAAGACGTTTTTTCTTTTATTTTTCATTTTTTTTTTCATTTGTTGTCAATAATGATAAAATGCAGTTACATTGTTTTGGTTAGAGTATTGCCAGGTTAAAAAAAAGTTAGTAAAATTTTGTTGTTTTTTTATAGAAGAAAAATTTAAATTAAAAAAACACGTTTATTTTTAATTTTGTTTAGGAAAACTAAATCACGTGCTTTTTACATTTTTTTGTTAAAAGTTAAATTTTAGTTTTTTAACCCCCCAATATCTAAATTTCTTTATACTTTAAACATTATTTATTATTAATAGTAATGAATCATTGTTATTGTTTAAGTTGCTTGTTGTTTAAGTTTTTTTTTAAGAGACAACAAAGAATTTTTTCTTTATTTCTTTTTCCGTTATAATCAATAAGTAGCTGCTGATAGTCTAGCCTAGAATGGTTACCTATCCATTCTACGCTTGACTATCTTTTTAGAAATATAGAAAAATCATAAAAACCTAAAAAAAAACATTTGTCCTTGGATATACATACTTAGCTGCAAATTTTGACTTGACTTTTTGGGCCCACCCAAGTGTATATAGTTTATTTATACAGTTTCTCATATTTCAAAATATGATAAAACTTTTATCAAAAAAATTGATATAAAAGCATTTAGGTTTAATAATAAATTTTTATTTATTGTGTAGATTTTTAAATACCCAGGATTCTTGAACCTATACTTCTGCCAATTTCCTTTACAATTTTTTATTTCATACCTATATCGTTATATTTTCATTCACGTGTAAAATTTCACCTTTTTAAGCGCCAACCCACAACCCATGTTGGCAACATTAAAATTTCTATTATTTTTGTTTTCTTTGTTGTGTCATTTTCTTGTTTTTCTTTTATTTTTTATCACGTACACACTATACAGTTGCTTTGCTTTTGATTTTATTTTTATAATTTCCATACACACACACAAACATACAATTGCAAAATGTGCTTATCACGCGAAATAAGAAAAAAAAAGAAAAAACAACAACAAAAATAAATGACAAGAGATTTTTTTGAAGTATATGTCAAAAGTAGAAAGAAAAACAAAAGAAATGTCATAAATAGCAAGCAGCATATTTTGTGTTAACTAGGAAAATTAAATATTTTTGAGTGCGCGTAAAGCAAATAAGGAAAATTCTTGAATTTTCCCTTGAAAAATATGGCTACAAGAAAATCCAAGGATAAAAATAGCTAAAAAAAATTAAAAAAAAGGAAATGTGTTAAAAAAAATAATATTTTTGTCCGCTTTTTTTCATTTGGACAAAATGAAAATTTGGAGTTTATTTTTACTAGAGACCTTACGTGGCCTCGTGTTGGATTACTTAATGTTATGGCTTTTATATCGTTTCATATTGAAACCTCTTTACTTTAAAATCAAGAGGTTTTATAATTTTATTTGCTACAAATTGCAATGTAATTATATTAATAATAATTATGAATTATGTTATTCTTGTTCTTCCTCTTTAAACGACTGTTTATGCCCTGATAATGATGAACGAACAAAAACAACAGATGCCAATGGTAATGCAAATGGTGGTGGCGCAGGAACACCTAATAAAAAAGCTCCTAATCCAAATGAATTACCTGCCCCCAAGCGAATACTCTATCCCAGAGAAAATGTGCGTGTAGGCTGGAAGGCTACTGGTCGCAAATGGGATGTTGGTGTTGGTATGATGAATGTGGGAAATACTTGTTATTTAAATTCCACACTACAAGCCATATTCCATGTACCCTCTATGGCGAATTGGCTTATGTCAGATAGTGCCCATATGGAACGTTGTGAATCAACAGATGCTGGTTGCATTATTTGTGCCATGGCCAAAACTCTGCATGAATCACAAAAAAGTCAATCGGCTATACGACCCTACTATGTTTATTCAAAGTTAAAATCTATATGTAAACATTTAGTTATGGGTCGCCAAGAAGATGCTCATGAGTTCTTACGCTACTTGGTAGAGGCTATGGAAAAGTCCTACCTCTCACGTTTTCGTAACTACAAGGAATTAGATCAATACAGTAAGGAAACAACACCGTTAAATCAAATTTTGGGTGGCTATCTAAAATCTTCTGTACGCTGTTTATCCTGTAATCATGTCTCAGTGACATTTCAACATTTTCAAGATTTACTCTTGGATATACGTAAAGCCGATACAGTGGATGAAGCTTTAGAGGGTTATTTTTCACGTGAACGTCTCGAGGATATGGGCTACAAATGTGAAGCTTGTAAGAAAAAGGTAAGATTGATAAAGTCATGGAATTGTAACCTCTTTAAATAAAACTATTTTTTCCAAAAAAAAGTATAATCTATGAACTAATTGTACTAAGTACTTATCTTTATTAACTATACAATACTGACTGGAATATGTACAAATCTATTGAACAGTCTATGAGCTAATTTGTTGACAAGTCTATGGACTTTTAATTAGTCTAAGAACCAGTTTATCTAGGCTAGCCTATAAAATATATGGACTAAACTATGGATAAATTGATTAACTAGTTTATGAACTAGTAGTTTATCTTATCTACTCACTAGTCTATAGAATATATAGCAAAAAAATATAGAATTTAAAACTTATCTAATACTTTCTTAACATTCCGTTGTATTAGGTTTCAGCTACAAAACAATTTTCTCTGGAACGTGCACCCATTGCCTTGTGTATACAATTGAAACGTTTCTCAATGTTAGGCACTAAACTAAATAAACAAATAACTATAAAACCTAGACTGGATCTAACGAAATATGCCTCACGTAAAAATCCTGGTGAACAACTGACCTACCGCCTAGTGGCCATGGTTACACATTTGGGTGCTTCCCAACACTGTGGTCATTACACAGCCATTGGTTTAACCGAATCGGGCACCTACTATAACTACGATGACAGTTATGTGCGTCCCATATCAATGCAAAATGTCTGCAATACAAATGCCTATATAATATTCTATGAAATGGATACACAGCCACCTAGAAATGTCACGAGTACACAGGTAAGCGGGGCCCAGAGCACATCGGTAGCTTCCAGTGCCAATCAAAAGGAGACAATTAAAATGAATGGTCATGCCTTGGGTGGTTCACCGCGTATAATTGGGCCACAGCTGCCGCCTGGCTATAACACAAATGGCACCGGTTCAGTGACCTCCTCTTCTACGCCTTTAACCAATGGAGGCAGTAAATTATTGCTGAATCGTTCTGCCTCTATACCATCCGCAACTACAACATCAACCTCATCATCAAATGGTGGCAGTAGTAAAATAATGATACATTTCAAAAATAACAACAACACTAGCAGTACAGTTAAAACCAGTGCTGCAACATCTTCAGTAACTTGTGCCTCGGCAACCTCATCTACAAGCAGTTCCACATTTGATAATCTTAAAAATAGCAGCAACAACAACAACAATTCTAACGGTCTTCACTTAGTGGGGACCGGGAAATTTCAGGAATCTACTACGAATACGAAGTATCCACTGGGTGTCTCAACAACTAAAAGACAAGTTAATAATCTTAAAAACAGTAACGAAAGTTCCTCCGATGACGATGACGAAAATGAGATTGTAAGCTCTTCAACATCATCACAACAAACACACAACGCTACACAAGCCACACTGCCAAGTATGCCTAAATTGGGTGTCGAATCCACAAATACAACAAGTCTAACAAATGGTTATGCTAAAAAATCACCTGCCCCCATAAAAAGTCTTGTGCCATACGGCTCGGAGACAGACGAAGAAGCTGATGTCTGTATGTCGGCGACTACAGCTACAAGTGCTGCTGCAACTACTGCATCGAATGAACAGCAAAAACGTTTATTACCCAATCCTTTGAAGCGTAGACAGAGCTCTTCATCATGGTCAAGCAGTAGTTCATCGGATAATGATGATGATGCCAATGATAACGATGTAAAACCCTCGAATGGCATAAAAATTAAAAAGGCTGCATCATCTACAGCAACTATTTCAAAATCACCTGCTAAATCTGCCAACGAAGTGGCTAAGAAATCATCAGATACCATCGATGAAATCTTCAATAGCATTAAACGTTCCAATAATACAAATAACACAAACAATTCGACCACATCCTCGGGGGGCAATGCAACTCTAAAGAAAAAATCACAAAATCAGCAATTTACCGTTACCTCAACCACTACCACAACAGATTCCTCCTCATCAGAGTCCGATGACTGCAGTGGCAGTAATAATAAAACAAAACCAACATTTAAAAGATCACACTCTACACCACCTTCACCTCCAGTTGTTAAAACAAACTCTGGCATTTGGCAAGTTACCTCTTTACAACCAGTTACCGCCTGCATAAGTCCTACTGCAACAATGCCTTCATCTTCAGGCTTATCATTACCTGCCGCCTCAACAGAAATCAAATCACCCAAAAATCATAAAAATCCCTTTGCCACAAAACCTCTCCCGGTGGCGACAGATAATGCCAAACGCTTAAAGAAAGATGCCACCAATAAAACTTTCAATGGCAACGGCTATCAACGTAATACAGCAGCCAATGAAGCAGCGGTTTCAGAACTTTTAAAACAATCACATCGCGGCTATGGCGCACCAACATTAAACTGGAATGGTCAACAGAGTGAAATTGATAAAGAGGTAAGTTAAATTTATTATTTTGTTTTTTTCTTGTATTTTCTTTATGTTTTATTTTGGCAAATATATACATATTCATATAAAGTATGTAGGTATGTTTTTAATTTATTATAATCAATTTAAAATTGTTATCAATTAACTTTAAATTAAAGCAAAATTGTTTTGAAA
Source organism: Lucilia cuprina (assembly GCF_022045245.1). Taxonomy (NCBI): domain Eukaryota; kingdom Metazoa; phylum Arthropoda; class Insecta; order Diptera; family Calliphoridae; genus Lucilia; species Lucilia cuprina. Next base: position 55,510,897 of record NC_060953.1, read on the forward strand.
TGATATGATAGTAACTTATTTAATAGCGTTGTATTGGTGATTATATTACGGACTAAGTAGGTAACTATGGTCTATATTTTATAGGCTATAGAAAAGAATATAGTCCGGACTATAGATAATACTATAGACTACTATAGACGAGTATGAATGTCGAGTGCTTAACGTGAGTACCTGGCATGATGCCCTACCCCTTGGTGGTCTTTTTCATCAACTGGGTAGACATGACAACGGTCAACCATCGCCCCTGAATCCTTCAATGAAGAACTCAGGTGACAATTTTTGTACTCGAGCTATCTAATCTCTGACGATTGGATGTCCTCTGTTGATTCGGAAACAGCACCTAGAGACGTAACCGGTAACCGGAGAAAAACATACCACACATTTATTATAGGCAGACGGGTGGATGAGGACCGCCGTTCCCCACATTCATTCCGTACCATATACAATTAATACCAACTCCACAGTCACTCCTCTGTGGGATATCTGTTGTTTCGGCAACAACACCGAACTTATCCCGAAATATTGACTTTATCTTGCATCAGTCTTTTAACCGCTACTTACTCTCCCCGCGAATTTGGGTTTAAACCACAGTTACTACGTTGATCCTTAAGGAACCTCAACCAATTAACCAGCAAGGACTTAGTCCTGCGGGCCACTCGTAATACCAGATTATGCGGTGCTCTGGTCATGCAAGGACAAAGCCAGGCAGTAGACTGAAATCAATTTTTTAGTCCCGGCCAAACTAGAGGTATTGGCCAACTCTTTATTCCCCGGGATTGCAATAACACCAAGGTGTGGAGGCTTCACCAAGGTAACATGCCCCCGGGGGGAACTATAGACGACTATATAGACTATAGTACAAACTATAAACGAGAGTATAAACGAGATTATAGTCGAGACTCTGCTTTAAGGACTACTGTCCAGGCTATTGTCCAGAGTATAGACGGAACTATAGTACAGACTTTAGACGGGACTATTATACAGACTGTAGACGGGATTATAGCAAGAGAGTGGTTCCATAAGACATCATTCTATAGTCAAGAATACTGTCTAGATTATAGTTCAGACTTAGACGAGATTATAGTCTATATTATAGACAAGTCTAGTCCTGACAATAGGCGAGACTATAGTCCAGGCTATAAACTATATTATAGTTGAGAATTTTAAGTAGACTGAAGTCCAAAGTATGGACAAGACTATCGTCCAAACTATGGACAAGACTATAATCCAGACTATAAACTATGGAAACGGTAATAGTCCCGACAATTGTCACATAAGAATATTGTCTAGATTATAGTCCAAACTTTCGGCTGTAGACCTGACTATAGTCAACATTGTAGATAAGATTATATTCCAAACTATAGACGAACATGTGATCCAAGATTTCAAAACAATTTTGCTAAATTACTACAAATATTTATTAAAAATAATTAACAAAATAAACATTATTGGTTTATGATTAAACAAATTCCCTAAAATATTCAAATTACAAATAAATATAAGTTGTATATAGAGTCGTCTTCTATCGTTGTTTTTTCAAAACTCAAAATAAATAAAAAAAATCATTTAAAAAAAAACTCACAAACAAAAGGTTAAAATAAACCTAAAGCTTGAGCACTTTTATTTGAAATAAAACACAAATAAAAAAATAATTATATTTTTTTACAAAATCGTTGGTATTTTATAATTATATATTATAAAAAAATTGCAATAAAACTATAATTGTCCAATTCAAAATCGGTGTTGTACGGTTGTTTTTGTTAAAAAAAAAAATTATTTGAAAAATTTTTATGACTTACAACGATACAACGATACGACATCGTTTGTGAATTGAACAAATATTTCTTTTTATGGACCACTAAACTATCAAACTAATGAAATGTTCTTTTTGATTTACGACTGAATAATAGCCATTCTACTTTTGTCTACGTTAATTAATGTTTTTGATTTATTTTCCCAAAAGTTTATTATTAAATTAAATGTGGTTTTATTGGAATTTATGCAATATTTTGTTTTTTTTTAGGTCAATTATTTTATTTATTATTTTTATATTATTTGGTATAAAAAAAAATCCAGTTATTTCTTTTATAAACAGAAAATGTGTTAATACAATAGGAACGGTATATAATTGTATAATATAATTCAATAACAACATAAAACTATTGTTAAGAATCTCTTTTTAAAACTTTTGGATGAAGTTCCTTTACATTCAAAATTTTTCCATATTTCCAAAAATATCTTTAGATTTTTTTCAAATTTTTACAAATTTCTAAATTTTTAACCAACAAACCGTTCTTATTGTGTTAATACACTATTACACTATCAGTTATTTATTTACATAATTTTTGTACAAAAGTAAAATACCAAGTAAAAAAATAATAAATTATTTGAAACCGAAAATAAACAAGAAAAAAACTGCGTCATTATCCTATTTTCCACTTCCCTTTAATTTAGAATTTTTATTTGTTTGATGAGAAACGGATAGAAGACGACGACGACGACGACAACGACGACAGCAACATTAACAATAATAAGCAACAAGAACAACAACAAAACATCAACAATCAAAATAAACATGATCTAAAACATGATGATAATGATGGTGATGATGATGATGATGAACTTTATAATAACGTCAAAGAAATATCAAATTTTAAACAAAACAACACACAACAACATCATCAACAAAATGAACAAAACTCTGACAACAATATCAGCAATTTTGTAGCAACAGAGCAGGATATTGAAATGTATGCAACAATTGAAAATTCTAAACAAAATCAAGAACAAACTAATAACAACAAAAACTCTAATACAACACCAATATCCTTTGGTATGGATGATATAGAACATAAACTAACCGCTCAAGATATTCTAAAACATAATGAACATATTGTACAACAAATGATGGATGAAGAAATGGAAAATTTAGATTCTTGCAGTTCTGGCACAACCGCCACTACAGTTATCAATACCTACAGTTTATCATCGCCTAATTCTTCATTATTAACAACAATTTCTCCGCCTGCCACACCCACAACAACATCAAACTCTCGAACAATAATAAATAGAAACACCAACTGTACGACTTCACTACTGTCAACAAACGAAGAAGTCGATGAAGAAATTTCAGCTTTTATATACAACGAAGAAGATACTTTGGAGGATAATCTATAACAGGAATATTTTAAATATGTGCATTTTCTTATGATTTTATGATACTGCTACTGATGTGTGGTATTAACTTTAGCTACACAACTACAACAATTAGCTTATCTTATTATAAAACATCAAGTTCGAACAACTACAACAAACCAGCAAATAACAACTTTTACTGCCAATTAGTAAAAGAGTTTTAAAAGTCTACGCTTTAAAAGGCCTTATTGTGTTTTTTTAATTTAATTTAAAAGAACGACCTAAACAGTTTTAAAAGGAAGGAGATAAATGAATTCCATTTTCCCCCCAAAAAAAACTACAATTTTCAAAAGAATTTCTTTAGAGAATTTTGAAATATTGTTTGTTTGATTTGCATTTATATTTTTTTTATTTCTCTGCTACAACAAAAATGATGTGTGATATGGTGATTGTGATTGTTTGATACTTTCTTAGTAGTCGTTTCAAGTTCAAATAAAAATGGCTTATCTATTATAGGTAATTTCATTTTTTTTGTTTATATTTATTATTTATTTCTTTATAATTTTTTATATTAATTACGTTATGTAGTTTTAAAAAAATCATATTTTAAAAATTTGAAGATTCACTGCATTTCGAATAAATTGAATTTTTATAAAAAATTTTTGCTTTAGCCTGGATTTTCAAATTCCGCTATTTCATAGAGTTTTAGGACTAACATACGCGACTTTAACTCCCCTATCGCTTAATCTCATTTTACGCGAAATAAATTCCACTAAAATTCCACTGTGATTCTAATGTTGCAACAGCTGTTTGCAACAAACAACATCAACTATTGTGAATGAATTGTTTACAGTAAGTTCACGCTAGCAATATTCCATTCGAGGGGAATGAAAAATTTCACTTCTATTTGCGATAGGGGTGAAAATGTTTTCCTTTAAGAAGAACTTAAATTTCTCATAAATTTTTATATTTTATTAAAATTTTAAAATATGTATTAATAAAAATATTATTCACCTCTATCGCCAATCATCATTTCATGTGAAATATGTTCCCTTTTCACTTTTTTTGTTTACACACTTTTTTGTTGTGAAAAAAATTCCCCTTTTGTGAAATTTTGTTGATGGAATTTTGTAAACATTGAACAGCTGTTCCATACAAAATCAACTATTGTGAATAAATTTTCGAGGGAACAAAATTTCCACTTCTATTGGTGATAGGGGCGATTATCAAAAGTTCAAACTTTTTGAATTTTCACAAAAATTTGAAATTTTCAAAAATAATGTTGAACATTTTTCATAAATTAAACAGCTGTTCCATATAAAATCAACTATTGTGAATGAATTTTTCACAACAAGTTCGCAATAGCAAGGAACAAAATTTTCACTTCTATTGGCGATAGAAGTGATTATCGATAATTCAAACTTTTTGAATTTTCACAAAAATTTTAAATTTTCAAAAATAATGTTTTCAAAAGCTGAATTGAAAACAAACAGACAAATTTAAACAAAATGAAGATTTTTTAAATTAGAAAATTTCTCAAAAATCTAAAAAATATTGAAAATTTTTTTAATTTGAATATTTTACTACAAAATATTCACAAAATTCTAAACAAAAAAGAAAAATTCAAAATTTAGATTTCTTTTGAAAAAATATTTCAATTTTCATAAAATATTGTAATTAAAAAATCTTAAGCACAAATTGCATTTTCCTAAAAATCTAAAAAATGTTTAAAATTTGAATATTTGGAAATATTCACAAAATTCTAAACAAAAAAAAAATCAAAATTAAAAATTGTCATAAAATTTTGATTTTTTTTAACATTTTAATTTTCACAAAAATTTTGAAAATTTTCTATAAATTTTTTAAATTTTTGCCAAAATTTCTTATTCTTAACAAAATTCAAAATTTAGATTTTGATTTCATAAAATTTTTTAAAAACTTGAAATTGTCATAAAATATTGAAATTTGTAAAAAATTAAAATTTTTTAAATTTACACAATTAAAAAAATTCTAAATTTGGATTTTATCAAAAAAATTTAAATTTTGAAATTTTACAAACAATTTGAAATTTTTACAAATATTTTGAAAATTTTACAAATATTTTGAAAATTTTACAAAATTTTGTTATTTTTTCCAAAAATATTAAATTACAAACAGACAAATTGTATCAAACTATAAATTTGAAATTTTCACAAAAAAAATTTTGAAAATTTTACTTTTTGAAAATTTCTCATAAATTTAGAAACATTTGGATTCGTTCCCAAAAGAAATAAATTTTTAACCAAAATTTAAATTTTGGAATTCTTTTGAAAAATATTGAAAATTTCATAAAATTTTGAAATTTAAAAAAATTTAATTTTTTTCAAAATTTTTAATAACAATTTAACAAAAATTTCAAAATTTGATTTTTTACAAAAAAAAAATTAACAAAAAATTATGAATTCTTTAGAGAAATTGGCAAAAAAGCCCAACAATTTGGATTTTTTACACAAATTAAAATTTTTACAAAAATGTATTGAAAAAAGTACGAAAAACATAAATCACCCTTTTTTTCTAAAAAGAAAAATTGTACCAATTTTAACAAAATTTTTTTTTATAAAAATATACTACACTAACGAACAAATTTTACGCCAGAGAACGGAGTGTAAGAGAAAAACAATAGATTTTAAAGTGTGACTTTGATTACACATTTTTGCAATAAAAGTTTTTTTTTTTTTAAATAATTTAATTTGAATTAAATCCAAACCGACAAACATTAACAACAACAACAAAACGAAATTGTCTTCAACAAAATTGTGGTATTTTTTTGTATTTAATTACAGATCATAAGTGAGGCACGCGAACAGCGACAACGTGACTGGGAAGATGAAGAAGAAAATGAAATGGATCGTGGCAGACAGAAAAAGGTTAAAGTGCCAAAGGATCCATATGCAACAACACGTACACCCGGTTACAATCCATTCCAAGAGCAAGAAAATCAAAAACGTTGGAAACGTTATCATCATGTGGGCAGTGGCGGTGTCGGAGGCGGCTATCGTCACAATTTCCAACGTAATAAATTTAAATTTCAACGTTTTCAACATAAATTTCCCAAGAAAAATATGAATAACGGCGGCGGTAGTCTGGTAAATATGAATAGACGTAATGATTCTTAACCAGCCCAAGAAAGAAAGATGAAAATTAATATAATCCCCTACAACAATAACAACAGTTTAATAATGAAATATAAAAGATGAAATTATAGGTTTTTTTATATTAATTTTAATATTATTATTATTACTAACTTTACAACAACAAAAACAAAAACAACTATTAATTAATGTTACTTTTAAGTTATCTTCAATATTTTATTGTATAGCACAGCAACAACAAAATAATATTTAATGAAATGAAAAGTTGTAAATGAAAATTTTAAAAATATAAAAATTTAACTTTTCATTAAAAGAAAAAGAATTAATAAAAGTGGATTTTTTTTCAATAAAACAAATAACTGCAAAATATAATAAATAAACCGAAATTTTGTGTATTTATACTAAAAAACTAATTTTAAAGATTTAATGATATGAATATTATTTAAAATTAAGATTTTTTTCTTTTTTTTATAATTTTTTGCTAAAAATTGACTTTTTGTTATATTTTTATTTAATAATAGTAATAATAGATATGCATTATGTTTTTTTTTTGCTTAAATTAATTTTATTATATTTTACTTTTATCATGTTAAACATTTTTATAACAAAAAAAAAAAAGAAAAATAAACAAAAAAAATTCAAATCGAAGGAATAAAAACACTATATAGTTATAACAACAACAAAAAACCTTAAAAATATATATCTATATAAATAAATATAGAAATTTAATAATAATGAAACTAAAAAAAAAACAGCATGAGAATGAAAATAAAAACCAACCAATTTGAAAATTTCATTTAAACACATTTAAATGTGAATTTTCCTATTAAAAAAAAAATACAACTTTTTTTCTTTAATAAAAAGTTAAACAAAATGCGTCAAATGCGCTTAAACCATTTTTTTTAAATATATTTATAAGTTTAGTTTATAAGTTTTTGTACATATATATATTATTAATAAATAGCAGAACATATACACACAAACACACAACAATTAAAACTTAAATATTATAAAAATAATAATAAAAGAAAATAAATTCTAAATAGTGAAAAAAAAGAAAACATAACCTCATATAAAATTCTTTAGTTTAAATTAAAAAATACCTTCCTTTTCTTTTTCTCACAACCTCTCCTTCCCTCCTTATTATAGTTTACAAATTATATTTGTATATGTATGTGTTTAAGTATAGAAACAAAAAAAGAGTTTTAAAACAGAAATACAAAATAAATAAATCTTATGTGAAATCTTTATCAAAAATTACTATATAAAACTGTAAAATTCTAAAGATAACTATAATTTCATTTGCCCTAGGGTCTAAGGATAAAGAATATTTAATATTTGATTACAAAATTATTTTGGCCCCTATTCTGTATTTCAATTTGTATCGAAATTGTCTCCGTTTGCCATCTTTGGTATTCTACATTTCGATTCGACTCTCCGGCACATAAAGAACAAGTTACAAAAACTTAATTACGATCGAAATGCAGAATATACACACAATCGTAAAGCATTGCAACGAAATGATCGGTAATAAGAAAAACATTTTAAAAGTTCCAAAAGAAAACAAAAAAAAACGTACTTACATCTTAAGTTTTGGCGCGTTTTAGCTTCAAAAATGTATAAGGCAACCAAAAATATACGGTTGCCTAAATATTTGCTATTTGGTAACTGAAATTGACAGCTGTTAGTTGTCAGTTGCTATCTGTAATATGTTTTCGGCAATTGGCAACTCAACTGAAGTTCGGTTGCCGTCAAGAATTATAGAAACATAGATTGCGCATTCAGTATGTAAAAAAATTTTCGTTCTGCGCATGTACGTCATATCAGCCTAGAACTTGAGAAATATAAAAGCAAAACATAAACAAAGTGACATTTTTGGAAAATAAAAAAATATTTCAATACAAATAAAATACATAATACAAATAAAAAAAACTAATTTCGCACGCCTTGGAGTTGTTGGTGCTTTTGCAATTTTTCACAGCGCATTTCATATTTAAAGTATTTTATTTTTTTAAATTTTTACAAAATTTTTTGACGTTTTTAAAATTTTTTTAAATTTTTTTTTAGACGTCAATCACTTTATTTGCTGATGTGACGTAGCACATCGAACACCTGTTGATTTAAACCAAAAAAAACCTGCGCAATGCGTAATCTATATTTTTATAATTCTTGATCGACACATTACTCTTTTAGCCCAATTGGCCCTGTTAACACAATCTCCAGTTATCGTTTAACCAAAAGTTATTCTGCCGATTAATCAATCCTATTCTGCATTTCGATTACGTTTACACATTCATTTACGCAATGATCGAAAAAAGGTATTCTAACAAAAAACTAAATCGGAAGAAAAAAAGAAGCAATTCCATTTCGTTTCAATGCTTTACGAGTGTCTGTATATTCTGCATATCGATCAATTACGTTTTTGTAAGTTGTTGTTTATGGGGCGAAGAGTCGAATCGAAATGCAGAAAATAGAGAAAATTTCGATTCAAAGTGAAATATGTTTTGGTTCTTTCGTCACGAATGTACCCTTTGTAATCGAGAATAAAGACAGTCGTCACTTTAGTGTCCTCTTTGTAAGCGGGAGCGGAGACAGTCGTCTCTTTACTGTCCGCAATTAACCTAAAGATTATACTCTTAAAAATAGTTTTTTTGTTGTACTTCCGAAAGTAGTTATTTTACACATCTTTTGAAGAAATGATTATTACTTACTACTAATATGCCACCATCTGGTTGACTCAAATTTATACCTTTCGGGTCAATCGTCACATTATTGTCCCATAGTATTCTAGAGAGTAGACACTTGAAATTTTTAAATTTTAGTTCCATTAATATCTTACCACCTGGCTGACTCCAATTCGTATTTCTTTGGTCTTTCGTCACAAATAAACTCTTTGTAATCGAAAATGAAGACAGTCGTCACTTTAGTGTCGGAGGCAATCGTCTCTTTACTGTCTCTTTGTAGGGTGTAGAGTGACGATTGACTTCCTCGTAGGACAAGCCCATGTTAAAATAGTCGGACACCTGGGTAGTCAGGTGGCTAGGGGACACCACAAGTGGTAGGTTAAGTGGTCAGTTCGGGACTGTCCCGTCGAACTGCTGGGTTTCAACTCTCCGCCACATAAACAACAACTTAGACCTGGTCAACACTAAGAAACTTTTGTTTAGAAACTTTTTCTTAATTCTCTTTTGATGTTTCGCAATGTCCACACATAGAAACTTTTGTTTCAAAAAATACGTGTAAATTGCATTGCATTTGTTGTTGTACGAATTAGAAGAAGAACAAAACAAGGAAACTCCATACCGCGAGAAAGATGAATGATATTCTTTCATTTTCTCTCTCACACAAAATCAAAAGTTACTCAAAAATAGTTCCCTAGTGTGGACCGGCACTTACAAATACGCAATTACGATCGAAATGAAGAATACACACAATTGTAAAGCATTGAAACGAAATGGAATTGCTTCTTTTTTACGATCAGGTTTTTGTTGAAATAACTTTTTTCGATCATTGCGTAAACGTAATCGAAATGCAGAATAGGGGTGATTGTTAATTTCATGTTAAAAATGTAAAAAGTGATTTCATTCTGAAAAAGTTGTCATTTTACTTTTTGAAGAAAAAAAAATCCACTTTCGATTGGAATGGAATTCTGTTACAGGCCTGATAATTTGAATTGCTTTACGTGAGCCGTTAGAAAAAGTACAACACTTTTTGCAATTGGCAATTATCCCATAGCCTCTCCTATGCTATATAAAAGCCGAGGCTACATTTAACATCACCAGTTTATAGTCCCGGCAGACTAGAGGTACTGGTAGTTTTTCTTTTCTTCCGCATTGCATTATTACCATGATAGGGAAGAACATGAAGATAACAAGCTCCCTTTGTGTTATTTACACGCACGTAGCAATTGTCCCACAGCCATGACTACAGACTACACTTAAGACTAGTCTAGAAATTAGAGCAGTCTAAAGATTATAGGCCTGATGAGCATTTGTGATTAGTCAGCGATGGCGATGCAAATCAGTTGTTGCTAATGAGTATTTTATGTAAACTAAAAAAATTCCGCTTCTTTGTATCTTCGAACGGAAGATCATGCAAAATGGATAAGATCTGGTTCACTCTAGGAAACTTTTGATTTTTGTGTGTGAGAGAAAGAGAAAGAAATATCAACCATCTCTTTCTCTCACACACAAAATCAAAAGTTTCTTAAAAAAAGTTTCCCAGTGTGAACCAGGTCTATGTTGATTTTAAGTTTATATTTTGTTTTGGATGATAATAAAAACGAATTAAATTATGCAGGAAACTAAATCAAATAATAAATATATGATGCATCAGTCATTTTCTTGATGCGTGTTTGCCATTCGTTTGCACATCTAATATCACAGTGATGCATTTTTGAACCCATTACTGCTGCTCTTCAAATGCAGCGCAGTGATGCTTTTTCGAACAGGCCCATACTCTATACTAGACTGTAGACTGAACTAAAGACTAGATAATATACAAGACTTTAGACTACACTATTGATCAGATAATAGAATTGACTCTATACTAGACTATAGACAACATTCACTCCTTTTTTGCATTTCGTTTAAGTTTTTGCATTCAGTTATGAAACGGTTGAAAATATGAGTTGCAAAAGAAAAAGAAGAAGCATTTATTTTTATTTCAATACTTAACGATTGTGTGTATTCTGCTCCATTACGATCGTAAATATGAAATACAGAATAGGGGCAGACTTTAGAATGTACTATAGACTAGGCTATCATCGACTATAGTCTAGTCTATAGTGTAGGATAGACTAGACTATTGACATTATAATATAAACTAGTCTATAGTGTAGGGTAGTCTATAGACTAGACTATTGAGTAGAATATAGACTTTAGTATATAGACTATTATTCTATAGTTGTATTGGTTGTAGAATTTTCAACCATATATGGCTCTGTGAGCTCGGTTGTTAAAACAGATTTGTTAATTTCAAAACCGTAAAAATTTTAGACTAGACTATATAAAACTAAGCTATTGATAAGACTAGTCAAGCAGCAAACAAATTTGTAGCAGTTTCACAAAATTTAAAACTTGCGGCTTAAAAATAAAGCATTTCTCATTTAGTACATTAAAAATTTTCTTTAAAAACATTTTGTAATTTAGATCATGTTATGCTTTTTCATATATATATTCAAGATTTGCAAATTATCTCCCTATGGTCGATTTTGTTTTTACATTAAATTTTAAACACACCAGAATTTTCTTCTCTGAATAACTAATTTTCTTATAACTTCTCATATAAATAAAATGTTAAAATATCATAAAACAACTAAAATACATAATTAAAATGTAAATTATATAATTGAAAAAATTTAATAATTAAAAAAATACATACTAATATATAAATACTAATAAAATTAGCTTATAGGTATAAAATATCATATAAGAATGATAATATATACTATATATACATATGCAAACAAATCAAATTTGCTGATTGAGTTATAAAACAAATTAATTAGAGACGAAAATTAATTAATAATAAAATAAATAATTTGATTATGAACAAAATTATTAAATAAAATATATAAATATAAAATAAGCTATTTAAAATAAATAACAAATTATTATTAATAAATAAATCAATGTATGTGAATAAAAATGAACAACAAAAATTATTAAATAATTAATAAAAAATATATTTTAAAGACACAAAAATTATATAAATATTTGTTTTACTCTTTTTAATTTTTACTGTTTAATTCAATATTTTACTTACCGAATCCCAAAGTTAAAACACTTTTGTCTTCCGTTTTTTTTTTAAATACTTAAACTAAATTGTTTTTAAAGTTTTTTATTACAAAAAAAATTATTTATTTTCATATTTCTTTCTAATTTGTTTTCTATTCATTTTTCTGCCCTTGCTATAAGGATTCTTTTCGAATTTCTTCTTTTTCCTTAAATGTTTAGGCAAACTCTTTAGAGTGTTATTTTTATCTTTGCGTGCTTTCTTTTGATTGACCTTTTTGTCCAAACGTTCTTTCATCTTAAAAACTTTACTCTTTTTTAATTTTTTTAAAGTTTTAACTTTCTTAAAATGATCCAATTCTTTCTTAGATTTAATATCTTCTAAACCCAATTTGGATTTCTTGTTAGATTTCTTATCATCATCCTCATTTTCCGATTCCTCTTCGGCATCTGCTTTGCGTTTACGTTTGGAATTTATGTCAAAATCCATACCTGGTATACAGTTGGCACTTTCTTCTTCATCTTCGTCTTCAGAATTTTGTTCAGCTGCACTTTCTTCCGAATCCTGAGTGGTATTGACTCCTAACATATTGCGTTGTGCCGCCAAATCACCGGTAGACAATTCCACTATCTTGACTTTAACATCGTCATCCTCGTATTCATCTTCATTGGCCTTATCGGCATCGGTAAGCTCTTTGAGAGGTTCATAGGATTTCTTCATATGTTTAACACCATTTTTGATTTCTTGACGAATACGTTTGCGTTCTTCCTTAAGGTTACGTTCTAGCTCTTCCTGGGCACGTTTGCGTCTTTCATTTTTTCTCTTGCGAAAGCCTGTCAGAAAATCCCTGTAAAATGAATAATGTTTTAATTATTTTTACTATAATATTAAGTTATATTACTTACTTTCTTTTCTGAGGATCAAAAACAATTTCTAGCTTCTTCTTAGGTGCCTTTTTTCGTGCCATTTTTCAATAATTTCTGTAATACTTTAATTTAAGCGTTGAAATTATTTATTTATGTTTACTTTTGCAGCTAGCACATGTTATTTTTACAAAACTGTCAAATGATTGAGTATTTTTGTTTTGAGTGTTTTTCTTTAACATGTACATAAGCTGTTTACTATGAAAACTTTCATTAATACTAGCATTCAACTTTTGTTTACATCACAATGACATTTATTATATTTATTTCGCGCCATAATTTTTCGTGATGAGTGTTGTGTTCTACATAATAACATAAATATAAATAAAAAATAATAATTTTATGCCTATTTAAGCAGTTTTTTTATTAACAAATATTTTATTTACAAATAACAATTATATTTTTACAATATGGAAGTGGAGCAAGCAAATACAAGTGACCAAAATATCAGTATGGAAGAATTAAAAATGGAGGAAGATGAAAATGTTAAAGAAATTTCCATGGAAGAGGATATTTTGGGTGCACAGAGTTTGTTAATGTCCGAATCAGAAGAGGAAGATAAAGAGGATAGTATTAACAAAAAAAATAAAAGTCCACAAAAGAAAGTGTTGGTCAAGAAGACAAAACGCATCTTAGACAGTGATGATGAAGATAGTGTGAACAACAAAGCAACAGAGCCTAATGGTGAACAGACAGAAAAATCAGTAACTAACAAAAAGAAGATATCTACCTTAATTGATTCTGATAGCGAACATGAAGGGGAAGAATCTAAGGAAAACAAAGAAACCAATAAAGTGTCTAGCATAATAGACTCTGGGGAGGAAACTGATGCCAGTGCTAAATTAAACAGTAAGAAAATAAAACAGGATCAAAAGAAAAAATCCAAAGAGGGTAAAAAATCGAAACAAAAAACTAAACATTCTGCTGAGGAAGACCATACAGATACAGAGAACTCTGATGCACAAGCTAAATCCAAGAAATTAAAGAAAAACAGCAAAAAGACGAAAGTGCATAGTAATTCTGAAACGGAAGAAGAAACAAAAAAGGAATCCAAAAAAATTTCCTCTCTGGTAGATAGCGAATCCTCCGATGCTGAATCTCAAACAGATGTTAATGAATCCGATTTGGAAGCTTCAGCTAAAGGAGCAAATTTTGAGGAAAACAATAATAATGAAGAAAATTCAAAGGGAAAAGAGAAAAAACCCAAAGTTATGAGAGTAAGTAAACAAGTGTGTAGTAGTTTTTGTTATGTTAATGGTTTATATGATATTTCAGGCCTCTGCCAAGAAAGCTTTGGATGAAATGCAAGCCATACAAAGTGAACAGCAAAGATTACATCGAGAGGCTAATATAAGGTATAGAAATTTATAAGAAAATTAATAATATGTAAAAAAAAAATCTATTATAATTTGTTATTTTTTATAGTATTCCTTACCACAAACCCAAAAAGCATACCTTAGATGAATTTCTTAAAAGACGTACTATTATACAACCGCAAACATCTAGTCCTGTTGCAAACGCTGTACAATCGAGAAGACTTAAGATGACAACCGAGGAATTAGAGGAATATGCGTAAGTTTTTATCACACATTTTAAAGTATGAAGGAATATTATAAAGTTTTCTCGATCTATATGGACTTTAAGAAAAAAATCGGTTATTTTAAAGTATTTATATCTTTTAACAACATAAACTTGATATTTAGTAAACTAATGGAAGAACGCGCCAAGGAAGCGACTGAATTTTTTAAATCCGAATCTGAAAGTGAAGAGGAAGAAGTTTTTAAAGACAACGACGGTGTGCTAGACAAAGCAGCACCAGCAGAAATCATACAACAGAATCACGATCACGTCACTAAAGAAACATTAACTGTGACAAATGAATTTGAAATGCAACAGAATGTTGAAACAGAAGAGTTTAAAGACAATCTAGATGGTGTACAGCTAACGGAAGAGGAATTGGCAGAACTTTTGGCGGAACAGGAACAAGAACAAGCTGAACAAGAACCCGAAAGACCTACCAGTTCGAAAGTTCTAATAACTGAAGTAATTGAATTGCCAAAACTGGATATGAATACGATACGCATAAGTCCCGTTAAGAAACATACACCCCGACCCTCTTTGAACATAAAACAATTGTTGGCTGAAAAAAATCTATCCGGCAGTCCCTCACTTAGTGGTGATCCTAATAAATTAATCGATTTAGAAACGGGAAATTTAATCGAAAAGAAATCTACAGGCATTGAAAATCTTATGAAACGTTTAATGTCCACAGTTAAAGCACGTAAATCAAAAACCACCGAGGCTTGTAATATACTATCGGTGGAAAATGGCAAACTGGAAATATCAAAAGTTAATATAAGTCTAACGGAAACAAAAGATGTACAAAAGGAACCCAAACCAGGAGCTGCATATTTCGAGTTGAAAAAGAATCTAAAGGAGATAATCAAAAAGAAACGTTTAGAAGAATTGAATAAAAAGCAAGAGGATGAATTGGAATATAGTAAGTGTTTGGCAGATGATGATCATGATGAAGACGAGGAAAATAATGAAAATGATGATATGGAAGTGGAAGAATATGAACCGGAGAATAAGCCAAAAACTAAAGTTGTTATGGTAAGTATAACAGATTTTTAATAAATTAAATAAATTTAAATAAAATTTATTACACAAATAAAGGTTGATGACGAGGAGAATGCTTTAGTTGTAGAGGATGATGAAAACGAAGACGAGGAAGAAGATAATGTAGTGGAGATTAACAGCGATGAAGAAGAGGCAGAAAATGAAGATGACAATAAAAACGACGACGAGGAGGACGAGGTGGATGATGATGAAGACGACAATGAAGACCTGAATACTGAACCGGTAGAAAAATCACAACGCAAAAATCGTATCATCAAAGCATTTGATGATTCTGATGAAGAAGGTGCTAATGATGATATAGATTTTCTTAAAACACAACCAACAACTACACAACCGCCTCTCTTCGATACCCAAGGTTCTGCAAAAACCTCACTGGCAGATGAAGAAAATGAATTGATGGCTTTGTGTTCCGGCACATTTGATGCCACACAAAAAACTTCAATTAACAACGCCCTAATGTCACAAATACCACTAACACAAAATAGTGGCAAGCCAGTCAATGATGAAGAGTTAATGGAATTGTGTTCGGGAACATTCGATCAACCTACACAGACGCAGCAGCTAACACAACACAATTTGATCACAGAGAATCCTAAGACAATGTGCAATAAAATTTTATCCAGTGATGAAGAAAACGATGAAGATAACTTCGATAAGAGTGAAGAAAATAAGCAAAGAGTTAAGAAATTAACTAAAAAACTTAGCAAAAAGAAAGCAAAACTAGGATTTTCTGATGATGAAGAGGAAGAAGAGGAGGAAGAAAAGGATGATGAAGAGGCAGATATGGAAGAACAGGAATTAGACGATGAAGTCGAGGAAGTTGATGCAGAAGAACCAGAAACCTTTGTGGACTATGATTCAGAAGAAAATGAAGTTATAGTACAAATGACTAAAAAGGACAAAGTAAAACAGGCTCAAAACTTTTTCGAAAAAGAAGCTGAACTTTCCGAATCCGAATGGGGCAGTGCCGATGAAGATGAAAAGAATTTAGACAAATATGACATTGAATTGGGTGATGAAGATGAATTTGACAAAGAAAAATTACAAACAGAATTGGGACAAATTCATGCGTAAGTTAATTAAAGATTAAAACCCTCAAAACCACATAATTTTTTGTAATTTTTTTTTCAGGCGTAAAATGTTAGACGAGGACCTACGCGAAGTACGTAAAATCCAAGATATGCTTTTCGAAGACGAAGAAAAAGATGGGGTGGGAAGACAAAGAACCTTTAAATGGAAAAATGCCGAAAGTGGTTTTAGCCTAGATGATGGGCGTCCCTTAGACGAAAATGCTGATGGACAAAATGGTGATAGCGGTGATGAGATCAGTGAACATCAGTGGCGTAAAATTCGCTATGAACGTGAACAATTTCTTAAAGAACAGGGCCTTAAACCGGACTCTCAAGATATGTCGACCGTATTGCCCAATACCACTATACCGTCACTAAACAACAGCACAACAACGAGCATAATATCGACGAAAAAGTTACAAATAATAACCGCCAAAAAGACTTCAGTATCCCACACCTCAGACTCTAAGAAAGCTTCACCTTTCCTCATATCCAAAGGTATTTCGTCCATGAATAAGAAAAGTGTACGTGGATCATTTTTGGTGCGCGACAAAGAAACCCTTAATAAATTAGCTGGCCTTACAAAAGGTGGATCTTCCGTTGTTGCCACTGATATGGATGATACAGCTGGAACTGTTTCCATTAAAAGTATTAAGCCAAAAAATTTTGTCTTTGCTACTCTCACAGAGGAGGAACATGAAAATCTTAAACGTAAAGCCGATGATTTGTTGAATAGTAGTAATGAAAATGGTAAAAACTTTATGAAGAAACCAAGAATTGAACCGCGTCGCGATAAATGTTTTATAGATCAATTATTGTAAAGCATTACTAGAAATTGTAGAATATCGCGGGTGCTTGATCAAATTTTAATTATTTGATTTCTTAGTTAGTTATAGGTTTAATTTGTAAGAATGTATATGTATGAGTTTATAACTAAAAAAATTAAAGCGATTAAAAACATCGTAAATTATACAAAAGTGGCTTTTTCTTGCACTAAAACTAAGCTAGAACTACTCTATAATTGAACTAGAACTAATCTCGAATAGAAATTGAATTGATCAATCTAGTTACTTAACTTCCAGAATAATTTATTATTGTTTGAAGTTACATTTTGCAAAATTATATATTTATAGTAACATAAATCGAGGTCGCACTGTATTTTGATAAAAAAAAATCAAAACACAGCTGTCTACTTTGTTCATGTGTACTTTGACAGTTGAAGACACAAAATAACAGTTGTTTTTGTAATTGTTGTAATGTTGCCTACCACTCTGGCAATAACTCTGTCTGTAAACTAATTTACATTTCTTTTTACTAACAATTATTGAATGTATATACAAAAGTTTGTTTTAAAAAATGTTAATTAATTAACATTAATGTAAACCCAACATCTTGCAGAGCACAATATTAATAGCTGCTTTAAATAAAATATATACTAAATTTAGTAAAAAAAATATATATAATCTATACCGGCAGTGAGCTAGCCAATCAATCTAATCTATTCTCTCCAAAATGAAAATATAATCAAACTAAACTACTCAACGATTACAAAAAAAAACTTCTATATCAACATAAAATATACCACAAACTATTTGATTATTGATGAATTAATATTAAAATAAAAATCATTTGTCTAACTAACGTTAAGGTGTTTGCAAGAACTTTCTTTTGTTTGTAGAAAATATTCATAGAACAGCAAGTGCGACGAATGATTGGGGAATACACATAAATTATTAATACAAAAAGTTCAAAGGTGAACTTTGCACAGAAATAATAAATATAGAATCGAATTAAACAACATATTATTTCCAAGACATTTTGTGCGTTAAATAACAATGGTGGCTTCTTCCAAATTAAGTCAAGTTTTTACATATGAATCATGGGTGCATGCCATGTCGGGAGCAGCTGTAAGTATATATTGTTTTATGTGTATGTATACTCTAATATATATTTGAAGATAAAATTACATTAGAACTTAGCTTAACGTGGAAAGATATACATATAAATAAAAATTATTTTATTTTTTAGGGTGGTTGCATAGCCATGTCTACTTTTTATCCCTTGGATACCGTACGTTCAAGATTACAATGTAAGTTTGTGATAAACAAATCAAGATGTTTTAGAATAGTCCAGATTATAACCTAGAATACATATAGTCCATACTAGACTCCAGAATATAGAACAGGCTATAGTGCACATTATAGACTAGGCTATATTCCATAGGGTATAGTCCATACTATAGTGTTAAATATTGTCCATACTATAGACTAGGCTATAGTCCAGTCTTTAGTCCAAACTATAGACTAAACTGGACTATAGTTTAAACTATAGAATAGACTATAATCAAAATTACAAAACAGACAATAGTACAGACTATAGAATACACTGTAGTCCAGGCAATAGACAAGACTTGGCGTATATATAATCTGGTCTGTAGGCTAGACAATAATTCCGAAGTTATTGAAAATTTCTTAATTTTGTTAATTCTCAAAATGCCCTTTTCAGTGGAAGATCCTGATAAAACCGGAGAGGCACGGAGTACCATGAAAGTCATCAAGGAAATTGTTTTGGGCGAGGGATTCCAATCACTATATCGTGGTCTCGGGCCAGTTTTACAGAGTTTATGTATTTCTAACTTTGTCTATTTCTATACATTTCACACTTTAAAAGCTCTAGCTAGTGGAGGCGATAAACGACAACAGAGCGCTCTAAAGGATTTAATGTTGGGTGCCATAGCTGGAATAATAAATGTCTTTACAACAACACCATTTTGGGTTGTTAATACCAGATGCCGTATGCGTGATGTAGCCGGCACTTCGGATGAAGTAAATAAGTATTATAAAAGTCTCTTCTCCGGTCTACAGTATGTAGCTAAAACAGAAGGCGTTAAGGGTTTGTGGTCCGGTACCATACCGTCATTGATCCTAGTATCGAATCCTTCATTGCAGTTTATGATGTACGAACTGTTGAAGCGTAATTTAATACGTATTTCTGGTAAAACAGAAATCTCTAGTTTGGGTTATTTTCTTATTGGTGCTGCCGCTAAAGCCTTTGCCACCGTCTTAACCTATCCTTTGCAATTGGTGCAAACCAAACAGAGACATCGTACAAAGCCTGGCAGCCACAGTGGACCCTCCACATCAAAACAAGCACAAGAAATTGGCATGATACAAATGATATTGGATATAGTAAAACATCAAGGATTTAGAGGCCTATTCCGGGGCATGGAAGCGAAAATTCTGCAAACTGTCTTAACGGCCGCCTTAATGTTTATGGCTTACGAAAAAATTAATAATACAGTTGGTCTACTCCTAAAGAAAACCCCCGCCAAAGTGATGTAATAAAAATAAAAAGGAAAATATTTGGTTCAATAAAATTTAGTCATATTTTTAAGGTTGCGGCTGGGAATGTTGTACATTCCAATAGTTTTACTAAACGATTAATGCTGGCCTATTTTTAAAGCATTACGCATTTGAAAGCATTAAACAATTAAAACATTATTTATTGGTAAAAATAAAAATTAATTTTAGTTTGGAGAAAACTTAAGTTTTATTTACATGTTCTTCGTTTGCACTAGTTTCATTATTTTTAGCTTGCTCTTCTTTCTCCTCCTGCTTAGTAGAAGATTCTTCAACGTCAGTCTTCTCTTCGCTCGTAGTTGTAATCTCCGAATCTTTATCTTGTTTCTTGTCATCCTTATTGTATTCCTGATTAGCTCTAGCTAATTCCACCAAGTTGTACTTTTTCATAGCCATATAATCATCTACGACCGAAAGGCAACATAAACCCTTAATAACTTCCACTACCAGTGACCTCTTAGCGTGTTTCAAATCCACTTTATTTTTTATATTTTTAGCGTGTATCAAATCGGCAATTTCACGTATCATTTGGTCACGATTTATATCGTTATTAAATCTTTTATTAAAAACTATAGAAAATGTAGTGGGCTCCTTAAGGAAATACTTGTCACATAATTGTCCGGCGGTATTTACAATATCCTTGTCATTAGCTTTGCACACAGCATCTATGGGCACTAAACGTAAGAGATGACGTGTTTTTTGTTGTTTAGTCGCTGCTATATCCTTAACAATATGGCCTGCCATTGCTACCGGATCATCTAGCGTGGTTTTAATGAAAACACAATTTGAAGCACCCGTATCAACAGCTTGGAAGCGACGTTTGCCAGGAGTTTTATTTTTCAATTGTGTGGCATCGATTTGTTTTTGCAATACATCGGCAATATCATCTGTAGCTTGCTCTTCGTTGGCTTCCTCAGTTTTATCTGCAATTTGTTCATTGCTTACCTTTGTGTGTTCATCTTCCTCTGGTCCATACAATTCGTTGGCATATTGATTCAATATATTATAACATTCCCTTACGCAGTCTTTTTCATTAAAATTGCAGGTAGCTAGGAAACCTTTGTGACCCACTTCCAAGTATTGCTTCCTATTTGGTTGATAGAATTTTTTCTTGTATTGAAATTTTTGTTTTTTTGCCGGTGGTTCACTCATTTTTTCTAAATGGTTTCAGTGTCAATTTTAAAAGTGAGGTTATGTTTACAAAACATAAACATATGTAAACATATTGATATAGCATTGCCAGGTTAAATAGAATTTGACATTTCTTTGTAGGGTTCTATAAAACGATTTTCGAATAATCGAACAATCTACTTCTCTCGAAAAAAGCCAAAGTCGACTATTTTGTTAAAAACTTGACCATAGTTAAATAAAAGTCGAAAAGTCAAAAAAAAAGTCCAAAAGTAAAAAAAATGTA
This sequence comes from Lucilia cuprina, assembly GCF_022045245.1. Taxonomy (NCBI): domain Eukaryota; kingdom Metazoa; phylum Arthropoda; class Insecta; order Diptera; family Calliphoridae; genus Lucilia; species Lucilia cuprina. Next base: position 55,532,305 of record NC_060953.1, read on the forward strand.
AAAAGTTGAAAAAGTGAAAAAACGGAAAAATCAAAAAGTAAAATATTGTGAAAATATAAAAAAGTAGAAAAAAGTCAAAAACTCTAAAGTAGCCGGAAAAAACTCGAAAAAAGTATAAAATAGTCGAAAAAAATCCAAAGAAGTCGAAATAGTTAGAAAGTCAAAAAATCGCATTAAATACAAAAATCGACTTTTAAATAATTGCAAAAAAGCGAAATGTCGTTTCGTTTTAACTATACAACCCTATTATAAACAATATATTTGCTTTTAAAATCCCACATTCTGATCTGTCGGATTCCGTTTTCATTTAAGATCGTTGAAAATTTAAAAACTAAACGTAGTTAAAAACTTTGCCGGCTTACATTCGATTTTAAGCCGCCGCCGACATATTTAGTGTCAGTCCCCGTCGCCGTTAATATTTGTCGGCGTAGGGCTCTGGCCGCAGTTCATTTAATCGTATTTAACGAAAATTTTTCGGCTTCCTTCATTTTACTTTCAACCGGCGAGGTGCGAGCATCTGGTATTAATTTTTTTTTAGAGAATTTGTGGGAAAATTGTTAACAAAATGGCGTAGCGCGTCATAAAAAAATCTAGCGCTAAGCAATTTTGTACAGTATACCCCTGACAAAAGAGAAATTTTAATCCGCAAGCATCCTAGTTTTAGGAAAGATTAATGTTACTTGAAATAGGATAAAGGTAATATATACATTATAATAAAGAAGTTATTGTTAGTATTTGGAAAAAATTTAGTAGGCACGATGTATCTCCAGGGTCATAGAAATTTCTATGCTTTGGTCGCAATTTTTTAACGTGCAAGATTATTTTACTGTTCATTAGCATCGTTAGGTGATACTGAAGCTCATTTGCCCTACTATCACCCTGGAATTACGAGGACAGAACAAATTTTCACTAATTATCTAACCTCAAAAATAAATGTTAATTTCTTTAAATGCTAACCTCACTTTTCATTCGGCTTGTGTCTATTACAGAATAGAATTGAAAATGTATTTGTATAATCTGACCCTACAAAAAGCCACCGGCATTACGCATGCTGTACATGGTAATTTTTCCGGCAGCAAACAGCAAGAAGTTTTATTATCACGTGGCAAGTCGCTAGAACTTGTTAGGCCTGACTCGAATACTGGCAAAGTACATACTGTACTCTCCACTGAGGTATTTGGCTGCATTAGATCTTTGATGTCATTCCGTTTGACTGGTGGCACTAAAGGTAAGCAGCCATTATTATTATTATTATTATTTTCTGTTAATTTCTAAGTACAGGCACAAATCCCTATTGAGATTCCATAGAAAAGTCTGGAATTTCAGTAAGTCTTTGTAAACACGACTAAGTGCTAGAGAAAATATAAAATCTTGGCGTCGCATTTGATGTGATTCATTTAATATCATATTGAACTGAAACTTCGAGATACAAATTATTTGCTATACACAAACAATTTGTTACAAATGATGTAATTTATGATTAATTTAATGGTTTTGTTTGTTTGCAACTTTTAGATTATATTGTGGTGGGCTCTGATTCTGGACGCATTGTTATTTTGGAATATAATCCAACGAAAAACTGTTTGGATAAGGTTCATCAGGAAACCTTTGGTAAATCCGGTTGCCGTCGCATTGTTCCTGGCCAATATTTGGCCATAGATCCCAAAGGACGTGCTGTTATGATTGGTGCAGTAGAAAAACAAAAACTAGCCTATATACTCAATCGTGATGCCCAAGCACGTTTAACCATTTCTTCGCCATTAGAAGCTCATAAATCAAATACTTTTACCTATCATATGGTGGGAGTTGATGTAGGTTTTGATAATCCTATGTTTGCTTGTTTGGAAATTGATTATGAAGAGGCCGATAATGATCCTTCAGGTGAGATTTTTTTGTTTTTGTTATCTTTAATTAATAAAGTACAAAGTGGCACTTATTAGACATGTCAGTTTTTAGGATAAACTACCTGATAATTGACTTTGGCTAAGTGCTAGATAAAAGTGTGCAAACACTAAGCTTCTGAACCATTGGTATTTGTATTAATTTCCTTGCAAATACTTCACTGATATGTTGCTTACATTTTCTTAACAAACTTTTACTTGACAAATTTAAGCTGAAACATATTATTTGTTTTAATGGGAAGGTTCTGTTTTAAGAAATTGAAAAAATAAATAAATATTAGTTAGATTTTGAAAATGTTCCACTTTTTTCGTTATAAATCAGTTCTTTACAAAGGGTGTTTCACTTACATCTTTATTAAAAATTTTTTGTTTAAATTTCAATATATTTTTATGGTAATCTTTTATTACACTTATTAGACATGTCAGTTTTTGGGAATTTCTTTACTTAATCATTGACTTTGGCTAAGTGTTAGATAAATGCGTTTAACAAAGCTTCTGAACCATTGGTATTTGTATTGCTTTCTTTGCAAATACTTCACTGATATGTTGCTTACAATAATGATCTTTTCTAGAATGTAAGTCACGTCATTTTCGCCAAATATTTGATAGGTATGAACGTAGCTTAAGTAAAATTTAATAAAAACAAACTGACAGTTTTAGATAAGGTTTTATAGATTCTTTTGAGAGCAGAAGTAAACAGATTTTAACTTTATTATCCCCCTTTCTTTTAATTTTAGGCGATGCTGCTGAACGTACCCAGCAAACTCTTACATTCTACGAATTGGATTTGGGTCTAAATCATGTTGTACGTAAATACTCAGAACCATTAGAAGAACATGCAAATTTTCTTATATCAGTACCAGGCGGCAATGATGGTCCCTCTGGCGTATTAATTTGTTCTGAAAACTATTTAACATACAAAAATTTAGGTGATCAACATGATATACGTTGTCCCATACCACGCAGACGTAATGATTTAGATGATCCAGAACGTGGCATGATTTTCATATGTTCCGCAACACATCGTACAAAAAGCATGTATTTCTTTTTGGTACAAACCGAACAGGGTGATATATTTAAAGTAACACTAGAAACTGATGATGATGTGGTATCAGAAATTAAATTAAAATATTTTGATACCGTACCTCCAGCTGTATCTATGTGTGTTTTAAAGACGGGTTTCTTGTTTGTTGCATGTGAATTTGGCAACCAGTAAGTATAGATTTTTGAAAGAAAATGTTTTTGTTTTGTATATAAAATTTGTTTCTTTATTTGTTTTTTCATAGTTATCTTTATCAAATTGCCCATTTGGGTGATGATGACGATGAACCAGAATTTAGTTCAGCCATGCCTTTAGAGGAAGGTGAAACATTTTTCTTTGCTCCTCGACCTTTAAAGAATTTAGTTATGGTTGATGAAATGCCCTCATTTTCACCCATTATATCATCACAAGTTGCTGATTTGGCCAATGAAGATACACCACAATTATATGTTTTATGTGGTCGTGGTCCTAGATCTTCTTTGCGTGTGCTACGTCATGGCTTAGAAGTATCTGAAATGGCTGTTTCTGAACTACCTGGTAATCCAAATGCCGTATGGACTGTTAAAAAACGTGTTGATGGTAAGTTTTTCTTTATTCAACTTTTTTCCATTTATCGAACTGGCAATCTATATAATATACATAAAATATATTAAGAAAATGCAAGCAATTTGAAATGTAAATTCAACTAATTTCTAATTTGTTTGCATTTTATGCCTATATTTGTTTGGTGTTGTTAAATACTCTCTCCTCTCTCTACTCTATATCATAAACACACTCTTTGCTGGTGTAAATTTTTTTTAAAAAGAAAAGCTGGTGATTTTGAATTTTATCATAAAAAATCCATAATTTTTCTCTACTAAACAATAGAATCATATTTTTTTGTGCAAAAAAAAGAAAGAAAATCAAACACCAGTTCTTTTTATTATTTCAGGCGCTTGAACTCTTGTGTGCTGAAAAAAGCCGTGTGGTTTTGAGATTAAAATAAAGCAAATAAATGCAAAATTAAACCCCAACCCACCAGACATTAGACAACACAAGAGTGTGTCTAGTGTTTTTGAAAAAAAAGAGTTTATTTGCACACAAAACTTCCACCCCTCTCTACTACTACTTCTTTAATATTTAAACAAAAAAATATATTTAAACCAGTTACTCAAATATAGGTAAGGCAACATTATCATAAAATTTTAATAAATTAACATTTAAAAAAACAGATAAAAAGCTGTGCATAAGAACAATTACATAAGCACAGATACTACACTACTACTTAACTATATGTACTTTAAAATAAATTTGTTTAAAAGGTAGGCTTAACATATTGTTTTTTGTTTTTAAATGATGTGATTTATCACCGTGTTTCAGCTGAATTTATTTGATTTCAACTTTGATACCTGATTACAAACAAAAACAATATTGTTTTGCCTTAATGCTAAAACTAAAATAACAAAATAGTTAAAAGATTAATTAATTAAAAGGTAAATTTTCTTTTTTTTTGTCTTTTTTCCCCCTCTAATTAGATGAATTTGATGCCTATATTATAGTATCCTTTGTAAATGCTACATTGGTATTGAGTATTGGTGAGACAGTAGAGGAAGTAACAGATAGTGGTTTTCTGGGTACTACACCCACTTTATGTTGTGCTTCATTGGGTGAAGATGCTCTTGTGCAAGTATATCCAGATGGTATACGTCATATACGTTCGGATAAACGTGTTAATGAATGGCGTGCTCCCGGCAAAAAATCTATAACCAAATGTGCCGTCAATCAACGGCAGGTGGTGATAACACTGTCGGGTCGTGAATTGGTGTATTTTGAAATGGATGCTGTAAGTATTTTTCAAAATGTTTATAAATAAAATATAGAAAATGTTACTCTGATGACAAAAACACCATTAAGAACAATCGTGTTGAGACACTATGTGTCCTGCAGTGCTGAGTTTTATTTACTTTTTTTCAAATTTTTTTAATGTATAACTTTTTTGTTATCAAATTTCTTAAAGTTTTATTTGTTTTATGTTTCTTTGTAGACGGGTGAACTAAATGAATACACTGAACGCTCTGAAATGCCCGCCGAAATAATGTGCATGGCTTTGGGTACTGTACCGGAAGGTGAACAACGTTCTTGGTTCTTAGCTGTTGGTTTATCTGACAATACTGTGCGCATTATATCTTTAGATCCTAATGATTGTTTAACTCCCTGCTCTATGCAAGCTTTACCATCACCAGCTGAATCTCTATGCTTAGTAGAAATGGGACACACTGAAAGTTCATCCAGTGCCAATGATGAAACCAATGAACGTTCAAATGTACCTTCAAAGGGAGGCACCATATATCTCAATATAGGTCTTAGCAATGGTGTTTTATTGCGTACAGTTTTGGATCCAGTTTCGGGAGATTTGGCTGATACACGTACACGTTATTTGGGTTCCAGACCTGTAAAACTTTTCCGCATACGCATGCAGGGCTCAGAAGCAGTATTGGCCATGTCTAGTCGTTCCTGGTTATCTTACTATTATCAAAATCGTTTCCATTTAACACCTCTATCCTATGAGACTTTGGAATATGCCTCAGGTTTTTCAAGTGAACAATGTAGTGAAGGTATTGTGGCCATTTCAACAAATACACTGCGTATTTTGGCTTTAGAAAAGCTGGGAGCTGTTTTTAACCAAGTTTCCTTTGGTTTGGAATATACCCCTCGAACGTTTGTCATACATCCCGATACTGGACGCATGATTATAGCCGAAACAGATCATAATGCTTATACGGAAGAGACTAAGAATGCCCGTAAACAGCAAATGGCCGAAGAAATGCGCATGGCAGCTGGTGAGGAGGAACGTGAATTGGCCAATGAAATGGCAAATGCTTTTATAAATGAAGTCTTACCCGAAGATATATTTTCTGCTCCAAAAGCTGGTGTTGGCCTGTGGGCTTCACAAATACGTGCATTAGATCCCACACATGGACAAACCCTATTCAAAATTCCCTTAACACAAAATGAGGCCATTATGTCTATGGCTATTTTGAAGTTTTCGGTGGCTCAAGATGGACGTTACTATCTAGCAGTGGGTATAGCTAAGGAACTATTGTTAAATCCTCGCATTACAAATGGAGGTTTTATAGATATTTACAAAATTGATCCTACATGTTCTCAATTGGATTTCTTGCATCGTACTGAATTGGAGGAAGTGCCGGGCGCTCTTTGCGGTTTCCAGGGTCGTCTATTGGCCGGTTGTGGTCGTATTTTGCGTATTTATGATTTGGGCAAGAAAAAACTTTTGCGTAAATGTGAAAATAAACATATACCCTATCAAATAGTCAATATACAAGCCATGGGTCATCGTGTTTATGCCTCAGATGTTCAAGAATCTATATTCTTTATACGCTATAAAAGAGCTGAAAATCAATTGATCATTTTTGCCGATGACACACATCCCAGATGGGTAACAGCTACTACATTATTGGATTATGATACCATAGCAATTGGTGATAAATTTGGCAATATGAGCATACAACGTTTACCACATTCCGTAACAGATGATGTCGATGAAGATCCTACAGGCACAAAATCTTTATGGGATCGTGGTCTACTTTCGGGTGCTTCACAAAAAGCTGAAAACATTTCCACCTTCCATGTAGGTGAGATTCTTATGTCGCTGCAGAAATCAACACTTATACCGGGTGGTTCAGAGGCCATGATTTATACCACTCTTAGTGGTACAGTTGGAGCATTTGTACCCTTTACAAGTCGTGAAGATTTCGATTTCTTTCAACATCTCGAAATGCATATGCGCAATGAGAATCCACCATTGTGTGGTCGTGATCATCTCAGTTATCGTAGTGCTTATTATCCAGTTAAAAATGTTATCGATGGTGATCTATGCGAACAGTATTTATCAATAGATCCGGCTAAACAAAAGTCTATAGCGGCGGATATGTTCCGTACGCCAAATCAAGTTTGCAAAAAATTGGAAGATATTAGAACGCGTTATGCCTTCTAAGTTGGTTGACGTTATTTGGTGTAATTTATTTATTATTAATAAGGTGAGTAAAGAAAAGAAGTTTCTTTTATTTTAAAGTATTAGTCTAAACAAAATGTTTGTGATTGAAAATATTTTAAAAGAAAATTTGTTATGTACATGATGATTAAAGTTTTTACCTTGGGACACCTATGAATTGTTTTATGATTAGTGTAAATCTATATTAAAACTGAACATAATAAATTTATAAATAAACTATTTTAACTAGCGTTTAAATATTTTAAATTAATAACATTTATTTATTTCTATTTTTCAGCTTATTTCTAAGACTTGCATTAAAATCAATGAATGGAAAAGTAACAAATATAGATCGTACTTTAGCTTAAGGTAAGTTTAAGAGTTTTATTTTTATTATTGGACCCCTATTCTGCATTTCAATTTGAATCGAAATTTTCTCCGTATGGAAACTTTGGTTTTGCATTTCGATTCGAATCTCCGACACAGATACAAGCCGACTTTTCGACTTTTTTCGAGTTTTTCGATCATTTTAGAGTTTTTGACTTTTTTCCACTTTCTTTAAATTTTCGACTATTTTTGACTTGTTTCTACAATTTTCGAGTTTTCGACTTTTTACGACTTTTCGACTTTTTACGACTTTTCAACTTTTTTTCGACTTTCTTCGACTTATCGACCTTTATCGACTTTTATTAACAAAGTCGACTTTTTTTCACAGAGGATAGTCAAATTATCGACTCTTGAAACAAAATAGTCGACTTCGACTTTTTTTGACAAAAAGTCGATTATTCGAAAGTCGATTTATAGAACCCTAAGACCTGGTTCACATTAGGAAACTCTTTTTGGGAAACTTTTTATTTTTATGTGTGAGAGAAAGAGAAAGAAATATCAACCATCACTTTCTCTCACACACAAAATCAAACGTTTTTCAACAAAAGTTTCCCAGTGTGAACCAGGTCTAACATGAGCTCTTCCAAACTTTATAGTAGCCGCTTAAGACGGCTTAGATTTTGAGCCGAAAAAAGTTGGCGGAGGCGCGGCTTGCAAAATATTACCGGTGGCCAGCCGCCGGCGATTTAAGCCGCCTCAACTTGTAGCTCTGCTCTCCGCCGCTTAAAAATCGTAAAGTGTTGAAACGAGATTGAATTGCTTCTTCTTTTTCTTACGATTCAGTTTTTTTTTTTCTTGGAATACCCTTTTTCGATCATTGCGTAAATGAATGCGTATAACGTAATCGAAATGTAGAATAGGGGTTATAACGAGTTAATTTACCCTTTATGTATTAACATGATGTTTTTATAAAATATGTTAGACTAAAGAATTTACTTTGATTATAACTTATAACTGATTAGTACTTTTCATAAATACTAATGTTATTAGTTTTTACTTAGTTTATAATATTAATAAATATTTCATTTTATTGTTTTCTTTACAGTTTATTTAAAGGATTTGGTGAAGGCTGTTTAAACTTTGGAATTTTTGTTAGAAAAAGGTAAGTTTGTTATAAATATTAAACAAAATATATAGTTTTAATGATGATTAGAGATTTTACCTTGGGACACCTATGATTTTAAACCATGATTTGTGTAAAATTAAATTAACTGATTGAATAATATATTTAAAATGTTTAAGTCATTTGAAACTTTACTTAGCATAAAAACACATTTTAATTTATAATTTTTATATTATTATTTTTCTATTTAAAGGAGTTAACTAAATTAAACATATTTTACTTCAACAAATTGAACAACTCCAGCAGCAATTCCTTAAAAGGTAAATATTTGTTTAGTTATGTTTAAATTAAAAATTGTTTTAAAAATAAAAATGATGTTCTACAAAATATGTTAGACTATGAATATATTTTGATTATAAATTTCGTAGCTGATTTCCTTTAAAAAAAAAAACTATTAAATTTCTATTGATTTTTTTCCTTAAAACAATGTAATTAATTATATATTTTATCTTTCTTTGCTATCTGTCTTTTCAGTTTAATATTAAACATCTAACAACCATCTCCTGAAAAAAAAGAAAAAATAAACTTTTCAATGTAAATTTTCATTATCCAATACAACCATACACATGACTGCCAATTCATTAACATAAAGCAGAATATGTACTTTTTAGTTTTATAATATTAACTTTTAATTTTAAATGATTTATGTACTATGTGTAATAAAAAAATATATAAATACATACCTAAAAGTGTTTTCTCTCCTCTATACGGACATGTGAAATTGTATTAAAATAACTATATAACAAATAGCTGAAAATATATACTGAAAAAAATATGAAAAGTTAAGTTTTAATGATGTTGATCGGAATGAAATTCTGATATTTTTTTTTCGATTTTTGTGTGTTAACTAAATTGAAAAGAAATGTTAAACAAAAGATATTGGAATAACATATGTTAGTGAAATGATTAAGAACGAGTTGTTCGTCTGATAAATCAATCAATACTACTTAATGACCGTACAATATGTGGAATCTTAAAAAACTTAGTTCTACGAATATCGAAGGACATCTGCAACACTTTTACACGTTTTGAGTTCGGGGTAAAGTGCATAAAAACACGATATCGATTAAACTCGTTCCCACGAGAATCGGTTCTTCCTAAACCTAAAATTAGCCCTAGAAAGTTGTGTTTGAGAACTCAGTTTTCTAGTTTAAGCGCCCAATTGAGATGGTTTAATTTTTTTAAAGCACTCACATTGCCAGGTTATCACACAGAGAAAATCCCCCAAACGGCCTATACCTTCATATAGGAAGTTAGAGCATCCGGACTTAATTTCATCAAAAGTATTATTGGTCTCACCAGAAATAAGTTTTAGAGTTTTAATGGTCTCCACCAGGTTATATCGTGAGTATTTTATGGTCTCCACCAATTAAAAACATAACCTTACTCTGAGGTAAAACGAAAGCACGCGTTTAATGAAGACAACGCATAACTTATAACAGTTCTACGAAGTAGTGCATTAAATCAGTGCGGGGTGAGAAGTAATTCTGTCGAAAGCCCAGCAACAAGCACAGGCCTGAACGTCCTTAAGAAATAAAAACGATGACGCGAGAGTTGTTCCACATGTTTGCTAGTTTAAGCGCCCAATGGAGGTGGTCAAACAGTGAAGTTTTCTGTTGTTTTGTATGACAACACTGTAAATTTTTCTTGTACTCAAAAGCATCAAACTGCCGTTTCAAACTAAGAAACTTTTTTTGGGAAACTTTGAGAACGAATATCATTTATCTCTCTCGAGGTACGGAGTATCCCGTACTCGGAAATTTGTTTTGTTAGACCTGGTTCACACTGGGAAACTTTTGTTGAGAAACTTTTGATTTTGTGTGTGAAAGTGATGGTTGATATTTCTTTCTCTTTCTTTTACATACAAAAAACAAAAGTTTCCCAAAAAAAAAGTTTCCTAGTGTGAACCAGGTCTTATTGTTCTCATACGTACAACAACATATCAATGTAATTAATACGTAGTTTCTGAAACAAAAGTTTCTTTGTGTCGACCAGGTCAAAAGAGATTAACATTCACTTCTATTCTGCATTTCGATTACGATTACGCATTCAGTAACGCAATGATCACACGATTGTGTGAGGTTCAAATTGAAATGTAAAATAGGCGTCGTCATTCATAATTCTGCTCTGGGTGAAGGAAGATAGTCGTGCGTCATTGGCATTATCTCTTAAGGGTAATCAGACCGTCCTTTTTGCTCTACCTTCGTGTCGGATAACGGTACTGCGTTACTGTTCGTGTTCTACATATTAACCATATGCATTCGGATTTATAACCTAACTTTTGCTTTGAGAAACATAAACTCATTGGATTTTGGTAGATCGCTTTGCTAAGTCTAAGCGATCTGGTTTCCTATACAAAGGTATAGGTCGTTTCGGTATTTCTTTTACAAGGCTTCTTGGATTATTACTCTGGCACTATGCTTGCTTTATGCGGCGCCATTTAAACTTTTAGATTCCAAAAAATAGGGGCCATTAATTGTCATTTGGCAACTTAAAAACCCGCTCTAATATGTATTTATATTTTGCCACTTACCTTTCCCAAAAATGAATAATTTACATCAACAAAACCACCAGCTGTAAAGTAGAGTTTTTCATGCAATGTTTGCAATGAGATTTCATTTAAACAAGCATTCAAGAAGGGATCATGGCGATCGTATTTTATCATATGTAACGTATTAGCCAACTGTTTATCCTTGAAAAATAACATTAACGGGTAAATCGATTTTAAAAGATATTACGATATTTTAATGATTTTATTTTTAAATTCTAACTTACCAGCATTTCACATTTAGAACCAATGCTACAAATGACAAATAATATGATCAAATTTAAAGTATTTACACTACAACCATCTAAAATTTTAAAATTATTTAAATAAAATTAGAAAAATACTATTCAAAGACAAAAACTTACACGATTGAAATATTGCCGGTATATTAAAATCGTAACTGAAATAGATCCAATATGCGGTTATAATAAATTCGAAAAACATTTTCAAAAATAAACCGGGTAAACTCCAACAGCAATATTCCTCAATATAACGAACATTCACTATTAGAATATTATGTAGATCTTGTAAAATATATAGCTTTTCAACGAGTTTTCGCTTAACAGGCCAATCGGCAAATTGACATCTTCGTATTTCCTTAATATAGTGTACAAGAAAACAATTCAATTCCATTTCAAAAACCACAACTATTGCACCAAATATAGAGAATTCGATTAATTTCAATTTAAGTATGGTGTCACCATATTGTAGAAGTATTAAACGAAAACCATTTAATGATTTTATATAACGTATAAAAATAATAAACAATACAATAATCATATATACCGCCAGTAGGGCATACAACAGAACAGCATATAAACGTATACGACCCAAATCTATAGATCTTTGAAATTCACATTTAAATTTTCTGCGTAATAATTCAAAATTATCAAAAATTTCCTTATATCGCCAGGCTTTCCATGTATTCTCCCAATATATTATCACATGTATAATGATTAACGAGGAATAGCTAATCATATCCATACTAATTGAAAACACATCATTTTCTTTGTACAAAACTTCGTGAAAACTTAAAAAACGTAAAACGGAAATCCATACCAAGAAGATGGCGAGGAGTGTAAAGTGTATAAGTCGCCAAATTAATTTAAACCATGAACATTTTTGCTCATGTTTAAACTCATATGGTAGAGCTCCGATCATAAACATTAACAAACGTATTGGTCGTAATGTTATTCGATAAATAATGTTGGAGCTTTGGTAATTAATGTCACCGCACATACTGCTTAATTGTAACTAATAATTAGAAGAAAAAACTATCCTAATACTGATGAGTACCTTTATTAATATGTTTCATAAGTTAACTTTACAATTGTAATTAATTGAACAGTGTGACAGGTAATAAATCATACATATTTGAAACTAAAATGGTAAAAAAAATATTAATCCTTTTGCAATTTTTTCGGCTTTCAAAGTGTTTTCAAATTTGTTATCACTTTTTTTTGTTAAATTTGATATTACTCCGTGCCCCCTTAAAAAATCAAGGGATGGGAGATTTACAATTTCAATAATTTTAATATAATGTTTCAAATATTCTATTAATCTGTGGTCTAAAGCAATTAAACATAACCTCACTTGAGGTAAAATGAAAGCACGAGGCTAATGTAGACAACACATAACTTTGAACAGTTATGTGAAGTAATACACTTCACCAGTAAAACTGTCGAAAGCCAGGCAACAAACAAAAGCCTGCACGCGTTTAAGAAATAACCGCGATGACGCGAGAGTTGTCCCCAACTCAGACCTGAATTACGTCTCTTATCACATTTTTCTAAACAATACAATTTTTTATAGAAAATTCTATTTTAAATATGTTAATTCTGATATAAAAGACGAACTAATCGTTTGTTCTGTTTGTAGTCTCCTCTCCTACATAGTTTCTTCTATAGTGACTAGACTCCAGTCTGTAGTCTAGTCTACAGTCTTGTCCATAGTCTAATCGGTATAAACTTGTCTTGCCTTTAGTCCAGTATCTTTGTATAGTCCAATCAATAGTCTAGTATTTAGTCAAGTCCAAAGTCTTGTCTATAACCCAGTCTATATCTAATTAATACTCTAGTCCATAGTCTAGGCTATAATCTAATTTATAGTATAATATATACTTTGGTATTCAGCATTTCGATTCGACTCTTCTCCACATAAACAACAACTTACAAAAACGTAGGTACGATCGTAACTCAGAATACACACGTTCGTAAAGCATTGAAACGAAATGGAATTGCTTCTTTTTCTTACGATTCAGTTTTTTGTCTGAATACCTTTTTTTCGATCGTTGCGTAACTGAAAGCGTAAACGTAATTGAAATGCAGAATAGGGTGATAGTAAAAGTGATAGTCTAGTCCAGCGTTTTGTCTAGTTTATAGTCCAGTCTATAGTCTAGTTTATAGTCTTGTCTATAATACAGTCTATAGTCAAATATATTGTCTAGTCTATAGTCGAGTCTATTGTCTAATCTATAGTCTATATTATAGTCTAGTCTATAGTTTATTCTATATTATAGTCAACAATCTAGTAACAAGTTTATTTTATCGTCTAGTCTATTATACAGTCTAGTCTACATGTTAGTATATAGTGTAAATTAAGTTTGTTAAATGGAATGTTTTTTGCATATAATTTGTAGCTTTTTAAAGAAACACTGTGTACTCTTCAGAAAAGTGCCAATTTGCACTAGTTCTATTACCGCATTTTCAACTAACTAGTTACCTGTGGTAAATAAAGTGGTTGATATTTAGCCTAAATGTAAACTACATTTCACCATTGTAGTCAATAGTTTACATTTGATAAAGTTTCGCATGAAATTTATAAAAATATATTGCAAATAAATTTAAAATGCCACTTTGATAGTCACATGTAATGCTTAAAATAACCACATGGCACATTTCTGACGAAATGTTATGCTGAAAGTGTCCGTTTGCATTTAAGTAGCAGAGAATATAAAAAATGTTACAAAAATTACATGCTATTCATGACAAGAATTAGAGCTTTGTTTGAACTAGAGATCAGTAGCTCAGTGGTAAGAGCTTCTAACTACAAATTGAAAGACACCAAGTGCCTGAGAATTCATTTATTCTTTTTATTTTTTTAATTTTTGTTGGAGAATTTGAACTAGTGATAATAATGGAAACATGTTATGCAGGTGTATCTATCGTCCACCCGCAATGATTTCCCCATGTTAAATTCAACAGTGAATAACATTGCTAGTGGATTGAAAGTTCACTAGTGTGGATTCTTAGTTCATTGTACTGCAGGGTATTTTTTAATCATATTAATGAATCATCACCTAACACATAAAGACGTCATTTTATAGTGGTATTTTAAAAAAGCCACATCAGAAATATTTATACATAAGTTTTTAAGTACAATGTCTATAGATGTTTGCATATATACATACATACACATAACGTAACAAGTGTTTAAATATAAAGAATACTATGATATTAATAAACATACTTAGGTGTTCACATCAAACTAAAATATGTATATTAATTGCTAATATTTAATAAATAATATTTTATTTTTCAAACCCATCACCAAGATGATAATAATCTACATTAAGTTGTCAATACATTAATATTGTATATTAACGAAGACTTTTAAGTAGAATAAAGAAATTTTAAATGATTTTGAAATAACTCTCGTATGTGCGGTTTTAATGTCATAAAAGAGTAATTATTAAATGATTGAACTCTTTGTAGAAAAAAAACATTAACAATACGTTAAGAAAATGTTTCACTTCGTTGTTGCTCCGACAAACAATTTTCAAATTTTGCTAATGAGTAATCTTGATAATGTAGTTATTTAATATATTACGTGATAAGGAGTGGTCGGGCATTGCATTCACCCGCATCCGGTTCTACGTACCGGATTGACCCAAATTATTCGGCCAAGAGCTCCCAATCACAGCAACAACAACAATAGAATCAGTCCAATTATCTAAAGCATCTATCCGACGTTTGTAGTTCGAATCATAGTTGATTTATACTTTTTTTTGTAAAAACTATTCCAAAAAGTACTATAAAATAACTTGTTAACGGAGGACTGCGTAAGCGAAAAGACTAATAAATACAAAAAATAACTATGGAGCCAGGTTTAATCCCGAGAATGTTGGTTAAGCACACAGCAGTTACTTTTTTGAACCTTGTCGAAAAAAATATTTAGTTATTCACCCCAAATGTAAATAATTCTACATTGCTTCAATATGACTTGCCTGCTTACCGGATAAGAAACATTTTCCTGGCAGATTTTCAGAAAACCGTTTTTTTGTAATTTTGTCATCTACAATTTAAGTTGTATGTTTCTTGCGATTCTGAGCCTATTTGCTACAGGAGTATTGGCCCCTATTCTGCATTTCGATTTGAATCGAAATTTTTCTCCGTTTGGCAACTTAGGTTAGGTAATCAGGCTGCAAAGACGCACACTTGGGTCCTGTTGGTCCCTTTCTGATACCTGTAAAGTTAGTAAAATATAAAAGAAAGAGAGTAGGGGGTAGTTGAAGATAGTTTAGGATTAAGTCATAGAAGAGAAATTGAAGTGGAGGAGAAGATTAAGAGGTCTGTCCTTGTGGCACCAGTCCAGATATGCCCACTTGGCAACTCTGCATTTCGATTCGACTCTCCGCCACATAAGCAACAACTTACAAAAACGTAATTACGATCGACATCGTTTGTGAATTGTACAAATGAAATTTGAAAAAAAACACGATTTATATTTTTGAATAGGTATTTCCTTTATTTTAATTTCGTAATTATAAAAAAAGTGTAATTCTTAAATGTATTTATAAATAGTAAAGAAAAATAATGAAAACAATAACGCACCCAACATTTAAAGGCATAAACAAAATTAATTTCATTTTTTTAAATATAAATTAATGAGAAGAGTAATTTAGAATTTATTTCTTTTTTGCTTTTCCTCAAGGCAATAATTTGTATTTAAAGCCATTTAATAGTTATACATTTTACAAGAGTCTTATTAATGATTTTAATTACATATATACTTTAAATACACTATGTGTATACATACTACATACATACATATATTTGTTTATTTTTATTAGTAAACAATGTAATTTAACAAATTAATCATCCTTAGAATTGCCTTTACCACCCTCAGTTGCACCACTAATGGTAATTTTCTTTTGCAATTTGCTGAACTCTTCAGTTAGGCGATCATATTCCTTATTCAAACTTTCGGCTTGAGATTTTAAGGCTTCTTTATCCTTCTTTTCACGATTAAGCTCAGAGGTTAGTTCATGGATGCGTTCTTTCAATTGTGAAATCTATTGTATACAATATAATAGTAAAAAATTGTTTTAGTTATATAATTTCATTTACAAATTCGTTCGTTTATTCGTTTTTCGTGTATTTATGTAAACAATACTGCAGTAAAACTTAAGAAAAAAATGTTTTTAACTTATAGTTATGCTTTTTAAAAGGAAAAAAATGAGTTTTAAGAATTTGGTTGAGGGGTAGTGGGGATAGGGTCTTTTGTAATGTTTTTTACGTGTTCCTTCTTTTAATTTTTCGAAATTTATGTATATTTGTGTTTTAACATTGGCTGTGATAAACTTGCATTGAGTCCTTGTACACGTCTCCTTAAATTGGAAAGCTGTTGAAATGAGTATTAAAAAATTTTCAAATTATAGATAAATAACTTAAGAAAACTATTTATGTTTTTGTTATAAACATTCAAAACAACAAACCAACCATCCATGCAATATATAAACAAATATAAAAGTAGTTTTTTTTTTTCTTCAAAAAAACAAAAAAGTATTTTGTATAGCAGCTTTTCAAATCGAACTATGTACAAGAACTCGTTTTATTTTAGGCAGCAACAGCAAAAAAACAAACATTAGAAGAATATTAAAATATGTTTATAAAATGTTGGGGAATGTGTGAATATATATATTTAGTTCATGTGAATGACACAAAGCGAGAAGTACGGTGTCAAACACATAAATATATGCACATATATAAATGTGTATTTACAGTATTGTTCGAAACCTATGCAACTTTTTTTGGCATTATATACAAAATGCTATATTTTCTATTTTAATTGATTAATTCAAAATTATATAATTGATCATAATAATATTATGTGTCTACATTAAAATAACAACTAAAGTTTAATTCCATTTCGCTGTGAGTTACAAGAACATAATGGCCCCTATTCTGCATTTCAATTCGAATCGAAATATTCTCCGTTCGGATACTTTCCCAGCAGTTCGACGGGACAGTCCCAAACTGACCACTTAACCTACCACTTGTGTTGGCCCCAAGCCACCTGACTACCCTGGTGACCGACCATTTTAACATGGGCCTGTCTACGAGGAAGTCAATCGTCACTCTACACCCTACAAAGAGACAGTAAAGAGACGATTGCCTCCGCTCTCGCTTACAAAGGGGGCACTAAAGTGACGACTGTCTTCATTCTCGATTACAAAGAGTTTATTTGTGACGAAAGACCAAAAACATACGAATTAGAGTCAACCAGGTGGTAAGATATTAATGCAACTAAAATATAAAAATTTCAAGTGTCTACTCTCTAGAATACTATGGGACAATAATGTGACGATTGGCCCGAAAGATATAAATTTGACTCCACTAGATGGTGGCATATTAGTAGAAAGTAATAATCATTTCTAAAGTAAAGAGCCGACTGTCTCCGCTCCCGCTTACAAAGAGGAAACTAAAGTGACGACTGTCTTTATTCTCGATTGCAAAGGGTACATTCGTGACGAATGACCCAAAACATACGAATTACAGTCATCCAGGTGGTTAACTATTAGTGGAAATTACTGTATTTTTCGTATGCATTGACTCTTTGTCGAACTGCTGGGTTGGTATTCTGCATTTCAATTCGACTCTCCGCCTCATAAACAACAATTTACAAAAACGTAGGTACGATCGTAACGAAGAATACATACATTCGTAAAGCATTGAAACGATATGGAATTGCTTCTTCTTTTTTTACGATTCAGTTTTTTGTTGCATAACTGAATGCGTAAACGTTATCGAAATACAGAATCGAGGTAAATAACTGAATTAACTCCATAAATAGCTGTTCGAAACTTAAGCAACTTTTAATCTTCTTATGAAATTCTTTGGTCCTTTTAAGTAACAAAAACTTTAATGGAATAGGTTAGTTACACGTGTAGTTCGTAATGAATCCCTAACGGATTTTGAGATATACGCCCCTGAAATGTTTTCTAAAACGGCGAACTCCGACCCAGAGCTTCAAAAGGTCAGGAGATTTTAATGAGCAATCAAAGATTTAGGTTCCTATTACCCGATGACTACTCTTAGATCAACTTTGCCAAAGGTTTTGGTTCATTATCATGCTGAAAATAACAATAAAGTAAGTTGTTCTGTTCGGTGTACTCAATTATATGATTCATTTTCTTGGCGAAAAACGTTCCAAAAAGAAAAACAATCCAACTTTGTATATGTTTCAACATCAGGAGTAAGTTTTCTCTTCAAAAAACTTGGCTACAGCCTTAAACAAAGTAGTATAGAAAATATACCACATTGTATACAATGACAAATAAAGTTGCTTAGGTTTTGAACAATACTGTATGTAAATAATTTCTTCTAAAATACTCACTATACTCGCATACGTTGGTGTAAATGTGAAAACTTAAAAAATAGTTAAATATTGTCTATGTTTTCAGTTTACAATTCGAAATTGATGTTCTAATTTTTTTCCATTATTGGATTCTTTTAGGCAAGGTCACTTACTCAAATACATATATGTATGTTCAGTATTCAAGAGAATACTTGTTTGTCTAATAATATTCAAATAAAATTAATTAATAGCTTCGTTCTATTATATTTCTCTATATAGGTATTTGCGAAATAAAAGTTTAAAAATACTTCTATAAAACTCAAAATTAATTTTATGCTCGAATTCAGAAAGAATAAAAGAACACAATTTTTAAAATTTTGTATGAAAACTACAAAATTTTTGTTAGTGTTTTTCATATAAAATTTTCAATTTGTTTTAAATTCTACTTTCTGAATATGGATCTTAGTTTTGCACTTGTTCAGCTCTGTTGTAATTTATTGCTAATTGTGTTTAGTTCTAGTCCAAAAGCAAAATAGAAGCTTTTATTCACTTCTTGTTCAAGTCCGTTCAAGTTCTTAGTCACTTTAAGTTAATTTTGTGATCCGGAAATACCTATATTTCATTTAACTGCTTTGCAGGTCTATATATATATCTTAAACGTAATATGTGTGTATAAAAAATTGATTTATCCTCTTATTTTCTAATATTAAAAGAAGGCTCAAAAATTCTAGTTAACCTATTTAAATGCCAAAAACAAAAATCACATTTAAAAATATA
Source organism: Lucilia cuprina (assembly GCF_022045245.1). Lineage (NCBI taxonomy): Eukaryota > Metazoa > Arthropoda > Insecta > Diptera > Calliphoridae > Lucilia > Lucilia cuprina. The sequence goes on from NC_060953.1 coordinate 55,551,652, forward strand.
TTCACACATTCAACTTTCAATCAAGTAAAAGAAAAAGAAATGTATACACAACCATATTGTTGCATTTACTGAATTTAAAAATTTTCAAACAACATACCTCGCCCAAAGTACTATCTTCAGTTGCTTCTTTGGCTTTCTCTGTTGTCTTTTCTGCCATCAATGATTTTACGGCAGCCGAAGCCGATTGAGCTTGTTTCAATGAGGCTTCACTCTGTGCCAAAAGATTGGCTTGTGCCGAGATTAAAGTTACCAGACGACGAATAACCAATACCAAGAAAATAGCAAAGCCCGAAATATAGAAATTACGCTGAGCACGGAACAGGCGCATACTGTGCTGCATTTCCACATTTAGATGGACATCGGAAGAATGATCGTGATGAGAGTATTTACGCATTTCACGTATGGCATCCAAAAGGAATAACACTAAGACGCCCATGATAAGGAAAAAGTATAGATGAGCCTGTTGGGCCAACATGGCCAGAAATTTTGATTTAAAGAAACGATTCCATTTATAGGGACTGGCAATTGGTAAAACCAATAATAGAACTAAAGCTATTTCGGCATACAGAAAGCCAGCAATCAAAGTCCAGACAAGACTCATTTTTGTTCGTTTATGGTACTTCTATTGTGTATTTATGATCTTAAAATAGATTTTTTTTGTGTAGAGTTCTTTTTTTTTTCGTTGGCTATTTCCACTTGACTGCCTCCAAGAAAGCACAGAAAAACTAATTTAAAAGTAAATTATTTTCAATTTAAGCAATTTTTAACACGTCTTGTTATTTTATATTTTAATAAAAAATTACAAAAATGTATGAGTAATTCTTACTTTATATAGTTATTAACTTTTTAACTTGGCTGATTTTATTTTCGTTGCGTTTTTATTTTCTCATCATCGAACTGATGAAATATTTTTGAGATCCACGTACTTAAGCTTTTTTTAGGAAAAAAATTAATTACTTTTTGTTGCTACTTCACCTTTGTTCTTCTATATAGTCACTACGTGTGTGAACGAAATAAAGATATACAATTTAGAGAAAACCGGTAAATTTGCATATATTTGACTCGTTCTAGCATTGTTTATATTACAAAAAAAGCTTTCTCATTCAAGTGATGCCAACAGCATTTAGGCGGTTTATTATTAAAAACGATTTGACGTAAAACTGGTCAAATTTAATAAGGGTTTATATAATTTTGTATGTAGTTGTTTAAAGACATATTAATTATAAAATTTAGAAAAACAAAACGAATTTACTTTATTTTCTCTACCAACACAAAGTCATGGAGACGTTTAATTGCGATTTTTTTGACTGATAAAAGAGTTAATTATTATCAACAAAATAGCTGATTTCAAATTGTGTGAATAATTAGCAATACTGGCAGCATGAGATTTGTTGTTGTTTTCAAAATAAAATTTCAGGTTATTATTTCTTTTCTAATTAATTTTTAATATAGATTTGTTTTTGGCATTTAAATGGTTAATAATTAATTTTCAGATTTTTATTTTGCACTTACCTCTTTCACATTTTTATCTTCCACAGCTTCCTTTGCTTTTTCGACTTTCGTATTTTCATTCATAATATTGCGCACGGCTGTCGAAGCTGATTGAGCTTGTTTCAAAGAGGCTTCACTTTGTGCTAACAGTTGGGCTTGTTGGGAAATCAAACTTACTAAACGTTTTATAACTAAAACTAGGAAAATAGCAAATCCGGAGATGTAGAAATTACGTTGTGCTCTAAACAAACGCATACTGTGTTGCATTTTCATATCCAATTGAGCCTCCTCGCCCAATTCCTGTTTGGAGAATTTGGTTATTTCACGTATGGCCTCCAATAGGAATAGGACTAAAACACCGATTAAAATGAAAATGTATAGTTGAGCCTGTTGTGCCAACATGGCTAAGAATTTGGATTTGAAGAAACGATTCCATCTTGTTGCACTAGCTACAGGTAGTACCAATAACAAGACAATAACGATTTCCGTAAATAGGAAAGCATCAATTAAAGTCCAAACAAAACTCATGTTTTTTTTTAGGGTAAAAAGGTTTTCACTGAATTTATTATTTACTTGTTGAAGTATTTAATCGTACTAAGCTAAGCGCACAAACTAAATTATTTAACCTTTGTATTGTGTTTTGTTGAAACGGTAAATTATAGAGTCGTTTGTTATCATTATTTTGTTTAAAGCTTTTTTGTTGTTGTTGTTTTTAAATACAACAAATTATCTAACATTATGTGGTAGTGCATAGGTAAACGATTAGATAATTTCCAAAAATTAGTAAACTTTCTTTAAAACTAAACATCAGTTACCAAGGTTTGTAACTGGTATCGTTAAGTTATCGTTAGCATTTCCCAAAAATACCAATACCGAAATAAGTCAAAAATACCCATATCCAAATATGCCGAAATTCAATACCTATATACTACCGTTATTTTATGAAAAATATCAAAAATAAAGAAACTGAAGTGTGCCATAAAAACTTTTTAACATAACGTTACCGTAATATGTTTAAATACCGAACATGGTATCTTTTCAACGTTTTGGATTGGTTGCCAACCTAACTTTATACCACAACATAGGGTCCTACAGTTGAAACAAAAAGTCGACATTTTGCATTTAGTTAAAAGTTGACTTTTTGCATTATATGAAAAGTCAATTTTTCGACTTTAATTAAAAGTCAACTTTTAGTATTTTACTTTTTTCGACTTTTTCCGATTTTTCTCGACTTTTCGACTATATACCACTTTTATTTATTTATTGAAACAAAGTAATATAAAAGCCTTTTTCCGACTTTTCGTACATTATCGACTTTTTCCGACTTTTATTTACAAAGTCGACTTTTTTCATAGACGATAGTCGAGTTATCGACTCTTTTGGAACAAAATAGTCGACTTCAACTTTTTTCGACAAAAAGTCGATTGTTCGAGTGTCGATTTTTAAAAATCTTTTGCAGATAAATCAAAAATAAATTGGCAACACTGACCGTACTGTTACCAGAACAACAACAATGTAACATGCTTGTTTTTTATTTATAAACAAAGTCGGAAAATATAATTTTTTATACATCAAATTTCATTCTCAGTTAAATATCGATATTCTACAATGTCCTACGAAAATTGGTTGAATTATTTAAAAAGTGCCGAAAAGAATTCCATGATAAGCGGTCGTTGCCGTAAGATCTTTTACAAATTCCCCGATGGTCAACAAATGGCTGAGGAATACAGTTTAGATACGGGCGTTGTGCAAAAGAGAGCCTGGCGCAAAAGTAAACAACTAATGGGTGAGCCTGAATGGGAAGTTGAATTGGGCGAAGATCCTCGACAATTGGCCGCAGTTAACGACACTAGTGATTTACGCAACGAAGATGGTAGCTTTACTGTTAAAATCAGTAACACGGAACCAATATTAACGAAACGTATAACAAAGAAAAATATCGAATGGCGTATTAGAAATCTGCCCTATAGTATAGAGGTTTATCAAGTCCAAGCAGACCCGGAAAAAAGAGCCATAATCGTGAAAACCACTAATAAAAAATATTACAAAGTAATACCTTTACAGGATTTAGATCGTTGTGGCTTAGTGCCAACTCAGGCAAATATATCTGTACATCATCAGTACAATACTTTAATAATAACTTATAAAAAACCTGAACTATTATGCGAAATGGAGGCGCAAGTTTTATTGCTTTTAAAGGAGGTGGAAACTGAAACTGATATGGAAGAATTATTACAGGATTTATTTAAAAAATAGTTTTTAAAACTAATTTTGATTTTATTTTAAATTTTTACTTACATATAACACATAATAAACAGAGAGATCATAACAAAAAAATGCAATTGAAATTTAAATATTGCTTATTACTTTTGAAAATTCTCCACTAAACCACTCGTTGAGGTTACATCAAAAGCACTATAATCAAAAGATGGCAATTCTAGAGGAGCTAGAGAGGGCAAATCATCATCTGTGCTTAGCAAATGATTGTCCATTAAGCTCAAACGTCTTAAGTTTGTTTCCAAGTTTTCCGCTAACATTTCTTTGCCATTATCAGTGGAAACTTTTGCTATTTGCTCTTGTGTCATTATGTTGCCATGATTGTTATCCTTTAGTGTTTGCATTTCCATACGCTGTACATTTTCCATTAACGTACTGCCATATTTATCATTGAACTCTTTAATTGTTTTATCTATTGACCTGGCAATCGATTGTGCATTCACAATATCGGTTTTCAAATTGTTGCTGTTAATGGGGGCCACTTCAATTTGGACTGATGGAACAATTTCTTTTGATTTCATTCTTTCATATTGTATTTTACGCATTTGTATTTGTTTCAATTTACGTTCATAGTCCCATTTTTGTGTATTTAATACTTCCAAGGATTTGGGTATCTTTACGTTTTTATAGGCGTCGTCTACATATAGCAATGATGTTTCAATTGCCTTAAAAGCCTCCTCGTAACGATGTCTTTTGATTAGCTTATCAGCTCTTCTTTCGTGAAAATGAGCCTGTGTATTTTGTTATAAATAAAAAATCATTTTTTTTTTTTTTGTTTTAAATTAAATAATTACCAAATTTAAAGGTGCGCAATCCATTTTACTGTACTAACATTTATTTATTGAAAAATGTAAATAAAACAACAGGAATGAACTAGTAGTTACAATTGTACTTTTTTAAGTACAAAACTTGTAGCAACCAAAAGTGCCACTAATCTTGGTGTCTAGGGCTCTATAGTTAAAACGAAAAGTCGACTTTTTGCATTTTATGAAAAGTCGACTTTTCGACGCACATAAAGAAAACAACCCGACGAAAAATAAAACAAACCGTAACAGCTGTTTTATCAAAATAAACATTTTTTTGGTGTGGTGAGTTATTTTTGTTTACAAATAT
>NC_060953.1:55556632-55644053 GCF_022045245.1 Lucilia cuprina
GATGCCAAAATTCTCAAATTGGTCTGAAACGTGTAAATATCTTATCCATGAGTCCATACGACGCACCACAAAAAACATGCATTTGCATATTTTGGTTTCCCTGGTCATCACTTTATAAATACACTGAATACAAGGTGACATCATAAGTCCAGCTGATCACTGTTTACAATTTTTTATACATAAATTTGTATACAAGTTAAAAACGCAGGGTTGTCAAAATCCATACAAAAAATTGGCAATCGTGCGTTTGCTCTCAAGTGCTGGTACCTTGCTAACTACACCGTGGCTATATAAATATCGATTACTTAGTAGTCATTGACTTGCCAACACTATATTCAGTAAACCGGCGTCTATTTTTTCCATATTTTTTGCAAAAACAAGGTAATTTTTTTTATTAAAAGTTTTTTAAATAAAACACCAATAAAAATTTTGTTTTTTAGAAAGTGTAAATAGCTAAAGATAATGGCGGCTTCTTTAGATGGTGTTTTTCCCACAACTCTACAGGAAAAAATTAAATCTTCCAAACTGTTGGTGGTCGGAGCTGGCGGTATTGGTTGTGAAATTTTAAAGAATTTAGTATTGTCAGGTTTTCCAGAAATCGAAATTGTTAGTGGGAACTATATTAATCGAATAAGTTTTCCTTTATTTATAATATCCCATAAAAATTCGACTTTTTCTAGATTGATTTGGATACCATTGACTTGAGTAATTTGAATCGTCAATTTTTATTCCATCGCGAACATGTGGGTAAATCCAAAGCACAGGTGGCTCGCGAAAGTGCTTTACAATTTAATCCGGATGTAAAAATTAAGGCTTATCACGATAGTATTATGGCGTAAGTGTAACATAATGTTTTAGGAAATACATTCTATAATTACAATGAACATGTTTTCCTTAGAACTGATTATGGCGTTAATTTCTTTAAGAAATTTGATGTTGTCCTTAATGCTTTAGACAATCGTGCCGCTCGTAATCATGTTAATCGAATGTGTCTAAATGCCGAAGTGCCTTTGATTGAAAGTGGCACCGCCGGCTATAATGGTCAGGTGGAATTGATAAAGAAGGGCTTAACTCAGTGCTACGAGTGTACACCAAAAGCGGCCCAAAAGAGCTTTCCTGGTTGTACTATACGTAATACACCATCGGAGCCAATACATTGCATTGTGTGGGCTAAACATTTATTCAAGTAAGTTTTTTTTGTGACGTCTTAAAATCTATCCAAGTTATTGGCATATAGAAATAAAACACATTATTACATGTATATTTTTAGTCAACTTTTTGGTGAAACTGTCGATGATGAGGATATATCTCCTGATGTTGCTGATCCCGAAGCACAAGCTGAAAGTGGAGAAGAAAAAACTGCTGCTGATGATAATGCTGCCGCAGGTGATAGTGCCGGCGGAGATATGGAAATGAAATCTGCCGATGAGAATAAAGAGTCTACAGTACCAAAGGATGGTAATGTGGTACGTGTAAATACCCGTCAATGGGCTAAAGAGAGCAATTATGATGCTGAAACACTTTTCAATAAATTCTTTTATGATGATATTAAATATCTTTTATCAATGTCCAATCTTTGGAAATCCCGTAAACCTCCGACACCCATTAAATGGGAAAGCGTTTTGTTGAAAAAAGGTGAATCAGAAGATGATGCCTATATGCGTCAATATCACAAAACTTGGTCTTTAGCTGAATGTGCCGGTGTTTTCGCGGACTGTTTAAAGAAATTGAAAGCAAATCTCGAAAAAATAGAAGAAGGTGATTCTTTAGTATGGGACAAGGATGATCAACCAGCTATGGATTTTGTTGCTGCTTGTGCTAATATTAGAGGATATATATTTGAAATTGCACGTAAATCACGATTTGAAATAAAATCCATGGCTGGTAATATTATACCAGCCATTGCTACAACAAATGCCATTACTGCTGGTGTAGTGGTCTTGCAAACATTTAAGGTCTTACAAAACGAATTGGATAAATGCAAATCCGTTTATATGCGCTTAAGACCCAATCCACGCCAACAGTTATTAGTTCCCGAAAAGTTCCTTACCGCTCCCAATCCTAATTGTTATGTGTGTGCTGCCGAGCCGGCCATACATTTGCGTGTCGATACCAAGCGTATGCATATTAAAGAATTCCGCGATGAAGTTTTAATAAAAACTTTAAATATGGTCAATCCGGATGTTATAGTAGATGCCAAAGGTGTGGTTGTAATCTCTTCAGAGGAGGGAGAAACTGAATGCAATGAGGGCAAACTATTGTCTGAAATGGAAATAGTTGATGGTGTCTTACTTAAATGTGATGATTTCTTCCAGAACTACGAACTAAGCATAATTATCATGCATATTGATGCTGAGCGTGATGAGCCCATGTTCGAAGTTATTGCTGATAAAAACCAACTTAAACCTAAAGAAGAAAAAGAGGCGACTTCTGCAAATGAAAAGGAAAATGGTAAAAATGATGATATGGCCGATGGACCCTCCACATCAAAGAAGGCGCGTATTAGTGAAGTTATTGAAGATGATGACGATGATCTGTGTGTTATAGAAGAGGACGATGATGATGTGGTTGAAATTAAAGTACCGTCGGAGGTAACAGCGGAACAGGTGACTGCCGCTACCGATAAATTGCAAGTAAAAAGCCCAGAAAAATCTGTTGCCCTTAAACGTAAACCAACAGATGATGATGACGTTACTGAAGTATTGGATTCTGAGGATGAAAATGGTCCAACTCAATCGAAACGTTCTCGAACTTCTGCTCCTGAAGCAGGCGGAGATGTAATAAATATTGATTAGTTTTTTTAATTTATATATTCCAACTGTAAACTTTCTTAATTTGACTTAAAAAATAAGGAAAACTAAATCTGTATCTTTTGTAACAATAAACTAAAGGTCGTCCCATAACAATCTTAATAAATAAAATAACTCAGAAACAAAACAATTTCTGGCTAACTTAATGGCCTTAGGAATAAAAGGATTTTCACTTAAAAAGTGGTTTTTATACAAATGAAGGCTGAAAGGATTGAAATCTGTGATCACTTGTATTTCCCGCAAAAAAATCAGTTTTTGGATGAAAACATAAAAGTCCATTTTCTGTCGAAACTAAAGGCCCTAGGACAAAAAGGATTGAAATCTGTGATCACTTGTATTTCCCAATAAAAAACAATTTATGAGTGAGAACATAAGCGTCCATTTTCTGGCTAAACTAAAGGCCCTAGGACAAAAAGGATTAAAATCTGTGATCACTTGTATTTCTCACTAAAAACCAATTTTTGTGTGAAAACATAAAAGTCCATTTTCTGGTTAAACTAAAGGCCCTAGGACAAAAAGGATTGAAATCTGCGATCACTTGTATTTCCCTGGCTAAACTAAAGGCCCTAATACAAAAAGGATTGAAATCTGTGATCACTTGTATTTCCCAATAAAAACAAATTCTTGAGTGAAAACATAAAGTTCATTTTCTGGCTAAACTAAAGGCCCTAGGACAAAAAGGATTGAAATCTGTGATCACTTGTATTTCCAACTAAAAACCAAATTTTGAGTGAAAACATAGCAGTTCATTTTCTGGCTAAATTAAAAGCCCTAGGACAAAAAGGATAGAAATCTGTGATCACTTGTATTTTCCAATAATAACCAATTTTTGAGTGAAAACATAAAAGTCCATTTCCTGGCTAAACTAAAGGCCCAGGACAAAAAGAATTGAAATCTGTGATCACTTGTATTTCCCACTAAAATCCAAATTTTGAGTGAAAACATAAAAGTCCATTTTCTGGCTAAACAAAAGGCCCTAGGACAAAAAGGATTGAAATCTGTGATCACTTGTATTTCCAACTAAAAACCAATTTTTGAGTGAAAACATAAGTCCATTTTCTGGCTAAACTAAAGGCCCTAGTTCAAAAAGGATTGAAATCTGTGATCACTTGTATTTTCCAATAAAAACCAAATTTTGAGTGAAAACATAAAAGTTCATTTTCTGGCTAAACTAAAGGCCCTAGGGCAAAAAGGATTGAAATCTGTGATCACTTGTATTTCCAACTAAAAACCAATTTTTGAGTAAAAACATAAAAGTCCATTTTCTGGCTAAACTAAAGGCCCTAGGACAAAAGGATTGAAATCTGTGATCACTTGTATTTTCCACTAAAAACCAATTTTTGAGTGAAAACATAAAAGTCCATTTTCTGGCTAAACTAAAGGCCCTAGGACAAAAAGGATTGAAATCTGTGATCACTTGTATTTCCCAATAAAAACCAAATTTTGAGTGAAAACATAAAAGTCCATTTTCTGGCTAAAATAAAGGCCCTAGGTCAAAAAGGATTGAAATCTGTGATCACTTGTATTTTCCAATATAAATCAAATTTTGAGTGAAAACATAAAAGTCAATTTTCTGGCTAAACTAAAGGCCCTAGGACAAAAAGGATTGAAATCTGTGATCACTTGTATTTCCCACTAAAAACCAAATTTTGAGTGAAAACATAAAAGTCCATTTCTGGCTAAACTAAGGCCCTAGGACAAAAAGGATTAAAATCTGTGATCACTTTTATTTAAAAAAAAAAAATCGATTAGGAACTAATTTTCTGCAAGATGTTTTATAAACATGGAGGAAGGATTTGTGTTTAATTTTTAAAAATTTTTTTATCCATCTCTTTTGTGCTTGTTCTGTTATGAACTTTCAACTTTCTGATCTTTCGGATTCGGTTGTTATTTAAAATCGTTGAACATTTAAAAGCTAAACGTATTTGAAAACTTTTCCGGTTTACGTTCGATTTTAAGCCGCCGACGTCATAGTTAGTGTCAGTCGCCGCCGACATTAATATATGTCGGCGCAGTGCGTTGAAGAAGAAGACACTGAAATTGCAGAAAGGTTTTTACAATTTTATATATTTTATTAAAAGTAAACATTAAAACACAAAAAATTTATAATCAATTCTATTCCAGATGTCGTTTGCCACAAAAATTTGTGCCCCATTAATTCACAATGGCTTTAAACAATTAGTCGCTCCTGTGGCTAACACAACTGCACGTAATTTTCACATGATGATTAAACCTTTGCCGAAAAACATTACGACGGAAACATCATTAACCCAAAACCCAATTGCTAGTAGCGTGCTATCTCCAATATCCGTAGTTGGCAGTCTACAACGTTTGCTCGCTCCCGTCTCCTCTTTAATTAACCAGGTTGCTGGTTTTAAGGTTAAGGGTCGTCTAAAGCGTCGTTGTAAAGATTGCTATATCGTTGTACGCCAACAGAGGCATTATGTCATATGTCCAACACATCCGCGCCACAAGCAAATGTCAATGAAGAAACGGGAATATAAATCATGGATTCTTACTCATGCCACACAATCGAAAGTAAGGCCCTATTAAATTGTTAAAAATTATTTTCAAAATAAAAAAATATTCTTGTTAATATCCATATTAGTTCAATTTTAAATATAATAATATATTTGTACCCTACACCACTTTAGTGGGGAGTGTATATTGGGTTTGTGCTGATGTTTGTAACATACATATAAAAATTTTCGTCGTATACCGGCTTATAATTGGCTTATAATCGTTTTTTTGAGTCGAAATTTGGCACACACGCTTCTTTTGGTTTCCAAGGACGAAGCCTATTGAAAATGGTTAAAATCAGTCCATTATTTCGACTAGCCCCCATACAACAGTCCCTCCGAACTGTGCCTTTGTGCTTATAATTAATTTAAATGATCATTATGTCAACAAAACTTACATTTATAAAACTTTGACACTACTGATTTTTGTAATGATCGGGCTTCGTTTTACCCTAACCCCATAAAAACTCCACTTCAGAAAATGACTTGAGGGTAAAAATTCACCTATAAACACTATAACACTTTTAAATTCTTCATAAATAACTTTGAAGTTGACTTAACTACCCCTACCAACATTTATAAGGATAGGGCCATATTTTCCCCCACTCCACTTTGAAAAAAGTTAAATATTCCGAAATAAAGTTAAAAAAAACAAATAAAATGCTTTATTTTGGTACTACCCCAAGGTTTCGAAAACCACCATTTCGAAACGGTGATAAGGTATTGGTATTTTGACTTATTTCGGTATAGATATTTTAGTGTTAACGGCATCTTTGATTATTTCGATATCGGTATTATAACGGTAAGGATAGCTTAGCGGCTAACCTTGGTTACTACTATATGCAAATTAAAAACTATGCAAAATAAGTTATACAAATGTTAGAAATATGAAATTTATGCATTTATATGCAACAGCAATTCCATGGCATTTTGTAGCAAATTCTTTGATTCGAAAAGAAAACTAGTTAAAAGTTATAATTATTATTAGTTACTAACTACAAACAAGCATTTGCTTAGAAATCCTTGCCCTGCTTATTAGCAACTCTTAAAGTTTGCAAACAATTCTTAGAATTTTTAGAAAATATAAAACATAATAATATATTTGGGTTTTCCAAAAATAGTATTTATATTACAGTAATAGGTTTTTAAACTATGATGAGGATTGAAATTTGAAAATAACATGTGCAATATTTTTACCTGTTAGAACATGTTTTAAACCAATTAGTGTTTAGTAAAATTTAAATTCTTTATACCTCTTAAAGTACAATTCTCAGAATTAAAAATAACTTCTACCTGGAGGAGTTTTTAAGATAATTGTTTCATATAAATTGTACTGAATATTTAAATTTTGAATCAGAAATAATTATTTAAACGCCAAGAAAACATATATATTTTTTAAAAACGCAACATTGATATATTGAAAACGCTGGTTACATAAAAACGAAAAAAAAATTGAGTTAGCCACACTATTGCAACAAATTGTTTGACAGTTTGTAAACAAACGGTGTTATAAGTAAATTTTTATTTAAATTTCAATTTTAAAGTCCTATAATAAAGAGGACTTTTATGGATTAATTAAGTTTATAAAGGAGTGTAAAATGACTCCTCTTTTGTAATTTTCAAAATTTTCTTTATTATTTTTATTTTATGCTCACAACCTTTCACGCTTACAGATGTATTCTGTGGAAGTGTATTAGACTACATTTGGTGGTGAATCATAAATTTCACCCCAGTTTTTGTTATATTTTGGATTGTTATATTCGCGTACTTGTTAAGTTACGTGTTGTGTGATAACCTGGCAATTTGTGTGTTTATACACCGCCAACTTAAGAATATCACAAAAAAAAAAAAAAATAATTTTCAATTGTTTATACTTAAAAAAGTATAAAATTAAAAAACTGCTATAAAAATGAAAATCGCAGTTGAAGGTTGTGCTCACGGAGAGCTCGAGAAAATTTATGAAACCATAAAGGAATTGGAAAAACGTGATAATATAAAAGTTGATATGTTGATTTGTTGTGGTGATTTTCAATCCACGCGTAATATGGAAGATTTACAAACAATGGCGGTTTCCCAAAAGTATCAAGATATTTGTACATTTTACAAGTAAGTTATGCAAAATAATCCTATTTTTCAAATATAAAATGTATTTCTACTTGCAGATACTATAGCGGAGAATTGAGAGCTCCTATGTTGACCATATTCATAGGTGGCAATCATGAGGCATCCAATTATTTACAAGAATTACCTTATGGCGGCTGGGTGGCCCCTAATATCTATTATTTGGGTTATGCTGGTGTTGTCAGAGTCAATGGTCTCAGAATTGCGGGCATTTCTGGCATATATAAAGGCCATGACTTTTTACGTGGACGCTTTGAGTTTTCGCCCTATACGGATAGTACAAAACGCAGCGTTTATCATGTGCGTCAGTTAGAGGTGTTCCGCTTGAAACAACTTTCGGGAAAGGTAGATATCTGTTTGTCACATGATTGGCCCAAAGGAATTTACAATTTCGGTAATAAACAACAGCTAGCACGTTTCAAACCATTTTTACGGGAAGAAATGGATAACGACAAGTTGGGCAGTAGACCTTGTGAAGATTTGCTTAATTTGTTAAAACCTCAATATTGGTTTGCGGCTCATTTGCATTGTAAATTTGCCGCCGTTGTGCCCCATGAAAATGACATGAAGGATGACGGAAATGAAGAAGACAATGCCAATGTTAAACCTTCGTTTACAAAATTCTTAGCATTAGACAAGTGTTTGCCTAAACGTAGATTTTTACAAATTCTTGACATCAATTCGGAAAATTATACAGATGATGAGGGTGACTTACGATTTGAATATGATTTGGAATGGTTGACTATTTTATATTTAACCAATCATTTGATAAATGTCAAAGAAGCCTACTATTATCTACCCAACAAAAAGAGCACTAATGGTGAACGTTTCAATTTTACACCCACCGAAGAAGAAATGCAACATGTGCGACAAAAATTCGAAAATGATATGAAAATTCCCCACAATTTTTGTCGTACAGTTGAGGCTTTCGATCCGTCCACATATAGCAAAGGACAGCATTACAAACAACCAAAATCACAAATTAATCCGCAATCATTACAATTCTGTGATACATTGGGTATTGATGATCCCTTAGCTTTAGCCATGTTAATGGGTGGTCATGAATTGAGCCATTCGAGTACGCTCGATAACACACAAGATTCAGCCTTAAGTGATTCGATACTACAAGATGATCAGCAATCAACTAGTCTAAATACTTCTAACACCTCTGGTGCATGTCTAACAGCCAGTAGTCCTTTAAAACGTAAAAGTAATTCAGGTTTAATTTTGCCTAAACCGAAATCTGATGAGGGAAATGTTTCTGTTAATACAGAAGAAATCACTTTGGATGAAGAGACAGATACTGTTGAGACAAATACAGATGTAGTGGAAGCTGTAGCATTGGAAGAGACACCCGCTTTAACATTAAATGAAACTTCTGCAAAACCACCAATTAAAAAATTTAAAAGGCGTAATCAGGAAATTTATCAAGAAAATGAAGACACAGAAGAACTAAAAGCAGCAGCGTAATACAATAAAATGTAGCACAATATTTAATTTTAAATGACTTGTTGTAATGTCCATTATTATTTTTAAAATTACTTTTTTTTGTATTTTCTCATCTAACAAACCATTGTGTGTAAATAAATATTATAAATTGGTGACCAAACTAATAATTTCTCGATTGATTTTAAAACCTGTGGACCAGATTTTTTTACAGTTTCCGTTGGTTACGATAGTTTTTCTTTAAATTTGTTTATTAAATTATTGATGCTAAATAAATAATACATTTGGAACGTATTCATTATTTAAAGTAATCTTTAAACCTACATACACATACATATAACGATTTATTTACTTATTGAGTGTGATGTTTAAACTTTATTCAATTCAATTAATAAAGTACAACTCCTAATAACAAGCAAACAAACACACAGACTTAAATAATTATTTGGCTTCTGTTTTACATCAATTCCTAAGCGTTTTTCCACTAATGTTATTAGTAGTATTCACCTGTGTTAAACTTACTCTAATCATGGCAAAACACTATACGCTTCCTTGGAGCAAAGAAAGGCGGTTTCCAAAACGGATTCATGAGCCTCAGTTGTGTCACAATAGTATGTTAAGGGAGCAGGTATGCGCTGAAGTATCGCTAGTATTCGTGGCTTCTTGGCATCGCCACCACTATGTGCCTCGAGATTGGACTTTGTAATGGCTTCATAAAAATTACATCTTCTAGGACCAATACCGGGCACATCGGCATCATAAGGCGGTGCTAATATATCGAAAAATGCTGCCACACCACCTACGGCTGTGATTTCATGATAATTACATTCTCTAGGCGTTAGCAAGGTGCAGTCCATATTCGGTTTCATAAATTTTACCTCTTCCTTTATAACATCTATCTCTTTTGTAATCTGCTTGTTGTTTAACGCTTCGTTTGCTTTCACATCCTGTGTATAGGATTGTATTTTCAACTGACCATGCAAAACTTTAAGTAAACCGTGCATACAAGGATGATCATGCAGCGGCATCGTATAACCTCCGCGCATTATAAAGACACTCATCGAAACTGTTTCATTTTCGAATATATGCATAAAAGTACATGGTGCCCTACCCGGACGCAAAAATAAATCATCATTAAACAATTCATCCTGATTGATTTGTATGTCTCGGTAGGAAAGTTGATCTGTTAACTGTTTCAATAAAGTTAAGTTACTTTTGAATGCAGTCTGATTGGCTCGATCGAAAGTTTTTAAAGCTTGTCGCAATACATTCACAAAATGGGAGGACATTTTTCCATAAATGCCCACAAAACAAATGTTCCAAAAACTTTTCTTTTTTTCTCCTTCACAGATGTTTTAGAAATGTCTTAATATTTTTTGTTAAGCATGGTAAACTTAACAAGGTACCAGCACTTGCGAGCGAAAGCGTAATTGTCAATTTTTAATATGGAGTTTGACAAACGTGCGTTTACGATGCCTGTATACATGTCTATGTATAAAAAATTGTAAACAAAGATAAGCTGGGCTAATGATGCCACCTTGTATACAGTACACCCAACCAACAAACTGTCAATAATTAATAAAACAGCTGATGGGGTAGTTTTAGTTCTAAAAAAATAAATAATTATCTTCTATTTTTTTTAATTAAAAACAAAAGTAAATTAGCACATGCAAGAAACAACGAAAATCAATTAGTTATTAGAATTTAAACACTACATATAAAATAAACAATAGTTATTCTAAGTTATGTATGTGTCTGTATAAAAAAAATAAAAACGTAAGAATAGATTCTTGCTAAATGAATAACTATTTGTTTAATGCTAATCATAAAAATACCGCCACGACATCATTTGACTCTGCCAGCACATCCACGCCGCATAATCAATATTCTTATCGAGAGCTAAACAATAGTACTCCTAGAACATCCCATCAGCGCCCGGGAATGTATAGTCGCGATTGGCGTTCCGCCTTGCGGACGCCACCCACATATCGTATAGGCAATAGAACAGTACGTTTTAATTATCATATAGCAATGCTTATTGCTGGTGTATGTGCACTATTCATACTATTTTATTATGTGCGCGGCAGTACGTCTTCCTCGGATGCTGCTTGGCTAAAGAATTATGCCAGTTCCACCAGTGGACATCGGGTGGGTGCTAGCAGCAGTAGCAGTATTATTAATAGTAAAGCCATGGTGGAAGATGAATTTTCTTCTTACAATAGCACGTATCCTTTAACTCAGCCCATAGTGGGTCGACCGGGTATGATAACATTTCGCATTGCCATGGTGGCCGACTTAGATACCAATTCAAAAGTTGAAAACAATGGTGCTACCCTATGGAGAAGTTATCTTAAGAAAGGTCACCTCACATATATAACATCAAAAGATGAAATTACCATTAATTGGGATAGTGGTGAACCGTCTGTGCTCGAATCAAGTTTTTCACTCAAAGGCCGTGGCATGGAACTCTCTGAAATTGTAACCTTTAATGGTAAATTGCTTAGTTTTGACGATCGCACTGGTTTGGTTTACGATATAACGAATACAGATAAACCGCCTATACCATGGATAATACTACTCGATGGTAATGGACACAGTGCCAAAGGTTTTAAATCTGAATGGGCTACTGTCAAAGATCATTTGTTGTATGTTGGCTCTATGGGTAAGGAATGGACAACGGGGACAGGGGAGTTTGAAAATGAAAATCCTATGTTTGTTAAGGTAGTTACGCCCTCAGGCTCAGTTAGATCTTTAGATTGGTCGTATAATTTCAAACGATTACGTCAGGAGTCTTCGCAAATAAGCTGGCCGGGCTATATGATACATGAGAGTGGCGTCTGGTCGTCAGTTCATAGAAAATGGTTCTTCCTGCCCAGAAGATGTTCAAAGGAAAAGTAAGTAGAAACTGTTGAGATATTTGTAATTATAATAACAATAAAATGGCAAAAATATCGTAATTAATCGTTTGTAGTCTATAGTGTAACCTATGGTTAAGTCTTTAGTGTAGTCTAAAGTCTAGTCTACAGATTTGTCTATAGACTAGTGTAGGGACTTGTCTATTGTCAAATTTTTATTGTCTAAAGTCTGAAACATACCCTAGTCTAGTATATAGTGTTGTCCGCAGTGAAGTGTAGGATATAGTCTAGTGTATGTTATACTTTAGTCGAGATTAGTCTATAGACTAGTGTAGAGTCTTGTATAATGTCAAATTTTTATTGCAGTCTAAAGTCTGAATCATGCCCTTTTATAGTATATAAGTCTAGTATATAGTTTTGTCCGCAGTCAAGTGTAGGATGTAATCTAGTGTATGGAATACTTTAGTCTAGATTAGTCTATAGACTAGTGTAGATTCTTGTATATTGTCAAATTTTTATTGCAGTCTAAAGTCTGAAACATACCCTTGTATAGTATATAGTCTAGTATATAGTTTTGTCCGCAGTCAAGTGTAGGATGTAGTCTAGTGTATGGAATACTTTAGTCGAGCATATTTTATATTGTAATTTAAAACTTTATTGATTTACAAATGTAAAGCTTTTTTTAATAGAAAGCAAATAAATATCAAAAACCCTTTAATAAGATTATAATCATCCTTTTAACTAATTCCTCTCTCAAAGATACAATGAAACACGCGATGAACATATGGGTTGCAATCTTTTAATCTCAGCCGATGAAAATTTTAATAAAATCGAAACTGTGCCATTAGATTCTGCTAATACTCAAACCACACATGGATTTTCTTCATTTAAATTCATACCCGGTACAGATGATCGCATAATAGTAGCACTAAAAACCGAAGAACTGAACGGAAAGACAACAACATTTATAACAGCATTTGATATATATGGTAAAACGTTATATGCCGAGCAACATATTGAAACGGATTTGAAATACGAAGGATTCGAATTTATTTAGTTGTTAAATTTGAAAATATCTTTTATCATTTCGTTTCATATTGAGTTCTTATGTTTTTAGCCCGTGTATGTTTATTTGTAATTTATTAAATCAAATTTTATTTAGATGATATTTAAAATTATGAATTATATATTTTTAGAATATTTAAATATGTGTATGTACAATAGCATTAAGTTTTACGTTTTACCTAATGTGTGATTTATTTTTTAACTTAAAAAAAGAAAATGGTAAAAAATGAAACCATCTGATTCCTAAACAGATATGTAGTAATAAAAACAATTTTTAATGAAAAAAAACTTGGTAAAATATATATATATATTTTTTTAAATTTTAGTACGAATAGAGGAGGAACAGAATCATTTTCTGAATCGATTTAGCTATGTCCGTCCGGCTATCCGTCTATGTAAACCTTGCAACCAAACTACAGTTTGAAATTTTGAAGATATTTCAATGAAATTTGGTACATAATCTTCTATTGTCCCAGGGACAAAGCCCTTTGAAGTGGTTATTTCACCTAGCCCCCATTTGAAATTTTGAAAATTTTAGAAAAATAGGTTTAGTCGTTTAGCAGCATTTCGATTATGTTTACCCTTTCATTTACACAACGATCGAAAAAAGGTATTCCAACAAAAAACTGGATCGTTAGAAAAAGAAGAAGCAATTCCATTTCGTTTCAATGCTTTACGAATGTAAGGAATCGAAATGCAGAATACCAAAGTTGATAAACGAAGAAAATTTCGATTCGAATTGAAATGAAGAATAGGGGCCCAGGTGTGAGTTGGGGAACAACTCTCGCGTCATCGTTTTTATTTCTTAAGGACGGTCAGGCTTGTGCTTGTTGCGTTCTTTCGTTTTACCTCAGAGTGAGGTTATGTTTTTGACTGGTCTAGATCATTTAAACTCAAATATATACTGGTGGAGACCATTAAAACTCTAAAATTTATTTCTGGTGGAGACCAATAATACTTTTGATGAAATTAAGTCCGCATGCTCCAACTTATATACATAGGTCGTCTGGTGGGGTTTTCTCTAGACAAACGTGTGATAACCTGGCAATATGAGTGCTTAATGCACCACCATCCTAATTAAAACCCAAAAAAGAAGAATAAGGCCAATAGTGTAGTCTATTTATTGTCCATTCTGTAGCCTAGTTTATAGTCAAGTCTATATTATAGTCTGTAGACTAGTCTATAGTCCAATATATAATATAAATATATATTAAGGATGGTGTTCCTGGCGAGGTTTCCTGCTAGCTTGGCATGTTTCTGACCTCAGGCGGTTCCAACCCTGCTCACCAGGCACAACACCGAACAGTGAATAAAATAATTACAAAAACACTACTTTAACACCGAAGCTACAACAACAAATCTACCACACGAAGAATCCTGAGACAGTTGACAGTCTCATCTGCCCTCCCGAACTTGTCGTAGCGGCATCCGCATCATTTTGACTAACGACCAATAAATCCACATGTAGTAAACAACATTCGTGGACGGACATCAAAAAAGTTAACATGCAAAACCAAAGAAAGGAAACATATAGAAAATCCTAAACAAAAATAAAGAACAACAAGTATGAATGTATAGTCGGTCGTAGCCGACCATATGATACCCTACACCAGTCAGTATGTATGTTAAAATTGGGGATTATTAAAAAAAAGCATTTGGTTTGTTTTTTAACTTTATTTCGGAATATTTTTACTTTTTTTTGGCAAAAAAAGAGATTTTTTTAATATTATTTATGTAGAATTTTTTATTATTTATGTAGAATTTAAAAGTGTTATTAGTGTTTGTAAGTGAATTTTGATCATTAAGTCATTTTCTGAAGGAGAGTTTGTATGGAGGATAGGGTCAAATGAAGCCCGATTGTTACAAAAATCGGTAGTATCATTTAAAGTTATATAAAACTAAGTTTTGTCGACTTTTGTTAACATAATAGATCATTTAAATTAATTATAAGCCAAAAGGCCATATTTGGGGAGGTACGGTTGTATGGGGGCTAGTCGAAATAATGGACCGATTTCAACCATTTTCAATAGGCTTCGTCCTTGGGCCAAGAGAAGCGTGTGTGCCAAATTCCAAATCCAATTATCTTGAAAATTGCGGCCTGTACCTTGCGCACAAGGTTTACATGGACAGCCAGACGGACGGACGGACGGACATAGCTTAATCGACTCAGAAAATGATTTTTTGCCGATTGGTATACTTTAAGGTGGGTATAGGATGAATATTTTGTATGTTACAAACATCAGTACAAACCCAATATACTCTCCCCACTAAAGTGGTGTAGGGTGTAACAACACATAAGGAGGACAAGTTTGACAATACAATCAGACAAAAAGAAACAATCCAAAGCCAACACTCCAGCGAGCTTTGCCTTCTATAGCCTCTCCTTTTGGGTAATACCTACCCGCAACATGGAGTCTAGTCTAAAGTCTACTGTTAATTCAAGTCTATCCTGTAAACCGAACCCGAGTAAATTTCTTGTTTAAAAACGAATTCTCATAATTCTTCTAGTTTTCCTTAAAGAAGCAACAAAATTAACTGCAACACAACAATCTCAATATACTTTTTTTTGTTTTGTTTTTATTTTTTACATGCATTTCTTTTGTAATATATGTAGTATGTGTATCGTTTTTCATCGTATATAGACATAGAAAAATTTGTTTTTTTTTTAATATATATTCCTGCAATTACAATTAAATAGAAAAATAAATGTACACTTAATAATGAATAAAAAGGTTAATTGAAACGCATATACTTTTTTTGAGAAAGTCGTTAACCTGCTTAAAAAATATTTATTTATTGTATTATAAGTCAACATTATGTGTCGATGGATTTTACAATTCGCAAAAATATTTATAAAAAAAAAAATTAAATAAAAATGAGCGTTTTTTTAGAAAATTAATTAATTAATGCCTTGGCGACACGTTTAATTTACAATACATTTAACTTCATTCATTCTCATTCAATGAGATCTCTAGCATAAATATGTGTAATTCACTTTTACATTAAACGTAATAATTGCAACAATTGTAGTTTTTCTTTGCGTTTGTTTTGAAAAATTAAAACAGAGTATATAAGTTATACGTCATAAAAAATACCAAGGACTTGTTGTTTTTTTTTACATTTTAAAGTCTTAAAGTTTAAAAAAAATTCAATAATTTCTTTTACTATAATAATCGTTATTTTTCTTTTTGGAATAGTTTTTTTTTTACAAAACCAAAAGCGTGCAATTACTACAGTTTTTTTTATTGGTTCTTTGTTTTCATAATAAATATACATAAGAAAGAAAAATTACAATAAAAATATGTTATAAATTAAAATTTAGTTTTCTTCTGAAGTATGTGTGTATGTAGTTTTCTTCACAATCTTTTCTTATTTTTGGTTTTAATAGAAAATTGGACAGATTATAGTTTTTTTTTTTTTTTAATTTCATTTAGAAAAAGTATAAAAACAAGATTGTGAAAATGATTCTTCGTTTTAAATATTTATTTGTTTGTTGTTGTTGTTGTGGTTTGTTGTTTTTTTTTATCGTTTTAGCAAATGTAATATTAAAGGGATAAAAAATCTGAAGAAATCTTTTGCTGTGGTGTCATTATTATGACCCAAATTTAAAGGAAGAGGGTACAGTTTGTTGGGTAAATGAGAAACCACCACGTTTTTCAATTAATTTCGATTCCTTGGCAGCCTTACGTTGATCGGCTGTAACAACTACTTCTTGCAAGGCTTTAGTTTGTTCTGGTGTCAAACCAGAAGTGAGTACAGAATACCAAGCCTGATCTTGAGTAGATAAAGCTAAAATATATAAAACAAAAAAGTTAATATTTCGAACGTACAAAAAAACGTGTATTTTCTATCTTACCTGTAATAACTTCTTTGAAAGCAACATACTCATCAATGGCATTTTCATCTTCTTCTTCGTCCAAAGGTGTAGTAAAGCCTTCTAGGGCGGTTTCATTTAAATCATCAATGCTTTCTTCTTCATCATCATCAGACTCTTCGTCATCGTCCTTAATAACAGCTTTCATTTCAATACCAGCTTCAGCTGCTTTAGTTTTACTAAATGAAGCAATTTGTTCCAAATAATCTGGAGCAAATTCATCAATTTCATCTTCATCACTGGACAAAGCTTCTACTCATGAAAAAAAGAAAACAACATGTTATAATGTATACCATTTATTCTCCCCCCAAAAAAAATCCATTACCTTCACAATCGTCATTTTCCTCTTCTTCCTCCTCTTCTTCTTCTTGAGCACGCGATTCGTAGGCGCGTTTCAAACCGTCAAAGAGTAAAATCAAAGATGGAATAATTTTACCAGAAACTTCACTCAGTACTGCAGGCTTAGCATCGCCCAATGATATAAGAGTACACAAACCCAAAACACACAATTTACGATCATGAATACTGAAAAGACACAATTCCATTACTTTTTTGTTGTAATAACCAAATGTTTATGAATACTTACCCTAAGAAACAATCGGTATCCAACAACCATTGTTTAATGAAATGTGAGGAAATGGGTTCACCATTGGGTTGAGGCATTTTATCCAAAATGGAAAGTAACAATTGAGGATTATAGTATAAAGCAGCAATGACAACCTTTAAATAATTTACCACATTAAAAGTAAAGTAAAAGATTACATGAAATAAAGAATATAAGAGGGAGTAAATACCTGTAAACACATAGTACGCAATTCTGAAGATTGAACTTCTCTAGTTAGACGTGATAAGGCCAATTCCACAAACATGGGAATTACAGAATCAATTTGTCCCTTGCATTGCAAGATAATAACTTCCAAAAGTTTAGCAGCATGACATTCAGGATCTTCACCCGGATTGCTGGTCAACATCTGAACAAAAACAAAGCAAAACAAAAGGCAATAATAACAATGGCTCCATCCAAATTTTAACTTGTAAAACAACTTACACTCTTACACATATCATACATGGCCAATAGACGATTTGGATTCGAAAGGAAAGCAGGTGTATCAATTGTCACATAGTTGTGCAAAGCTGGCATCATATCAATGAAATAGTCCATGCCATCTTTTTTGAACACCTGATAGATAAGTTCCAACATTTGCCACATTTCAGCGGAAATAGTTTTCGATGTCAAGTCAAAGACTAAAGAGAATGTCTCTTCATAGAAATCGGTAATGTTGTTTTGGAAGATGTGACCTACAACATTGATGACAATTGGATGTAAATTACTCATTACCTCGGGATGTTCTTCCATAACAGTCAAAAGAGTTTCGATGGTATTTAATATACCCATAGCTGTGATGGCTTTTTCATCACCACCATCCTCGGATTCCAGTACATGACTGAAGGTGGTTGCCAAATGTTGACAGATTTCCATGGCCACCGGTAATAATTGTTCCGAGAAAGTACATACGATTTTTTGCAAAACATTTGTCAAATCCTCATTTTCAGTCTCGCGTATGATGGTCAATAGTTCTTTTGTGATTTCCTTGATTTGGCCCTCACAATAGGGAGCAGCAGCATCTTGTGAACTAAGGAACATTTGCAAACCAATAGCAGCTTCTACCTTAACGGGTAATTCTTTATCGTTCAACAGACAATTGGTAGTTAAACGCATAATTTCTCCTAAAATTTGTGGATTTTTCAATTGAATGTCACAGAAATAGTGTAGAACCCAACAGGCACGGGCACGCATATGTCCGGCGGGATTTTGGAATTCAGGGAATACATAAGTGGTAAGCATGTTCTCAACTTGATCACGATAGATGCGTTTCTTTAGTAGAACATCAGCTAAAGTACCAATCATGTGTAGAGCACCATCTTTTTGTTTATTATCGGCATTTGGTGATGTTATGATCTTTAGGAAAGAAAAGGAGGGCGAAATAAATATATTTTAATTCGTACTAAGATTCCATATATTTGCTAAAAACAAATGTTATCTAAGGATAACAACTAAAAGTTAATCAACTGTCCATCTATCAGATGTTTGTATATGATACGATTTCTCTACACCCAAGGTTCGTACTTTGCGTTGTAAGGGCTTTACCGGTCGTTGTTTGAGCACTATTTATGGTAAACGGTAGCAGTACCTGAATGCTAGCCAGTCTTTCAAGAATCAGTTAGTTTGAAAGCAGGATGGCTCTATCTCTATCGGCCCTGTTGTGCGCGCCTTAACCAGTGTCTCAGGTGGAAATCGAACTCATCACCCCCGGTCTAACACACTAAAACACTAAACACTAACCTACCGTAGCCCAAAAAGTAAGTTGTTGTTGTTTTTTTTAACAGTACAACTGCGGCCGATAGTTCTTTCGTGGGGAAAAACATTCGGTTGATACAGCTGTCCCTGGGTTGACAATCTTTGGCGGAGTGTGACTCGGGTCGTTATTGTGCAAAGATCCAATTGTCTTGGAAACAACTAGGACACTAAACACTAACTTACCGGAGGCCAGGGCATCGTAACTAGCTAACAACTCCCCTTAAAGTCAATGTAGATACATACTGGTCGACCTAATTACATGCAAGGACAATTCGGACAAGCCGGAGGAGAGGAATGGGTTTTGTACATGACTGTCCTTAACCTAGATGGTCTTCAGATGTCAAGTGACTCATTCAGTGAAGCCGATGTCACTAAGAAGTTAAATTCGATCTATTGGAGAAACTTGCTTACAGTCAAAAAGCAAGGAAGGCTTTTCTTACTGACGATTCAATAGGAAATCTCAAATGGACATCATACAAGAGCTTTGGAATGACCGATCTTAAAATCAAAAGTCGTCAAATCATATAATTCGATATCGTCAAAGTCATCGAACACGATAAAAAAGACTGGTCCATAAGATTCCCCATAAGATACTTAGAGCCAGATCTGATCAACCCGCTCCAACAATAACAGATAGATAAAATGTATGTACAACTTACCTGCATAATAATATTCATAGCTTTGGGTAAGATTCCTTTACGTTTCTTGCAGCATGAATGCAATAAAGACTGAGCAGCTGGAACAGGAGTAGCATAATCCTCGAAAATATCTGTAGGGATAAGATATTGAACAATTCCTTAAAAAAACCCAACATATTTAATGTGATTAATATTAATATAATACCTACCAAACTTCAATTTGATATATTCATGAGGATCAGTTTCCCACAATTCTTGATCTTGATCGGAGAAAGACATAATAGGGAAGAGAACATCTTGAATAATGGCAACCATGTGAGGTTTAATCAATTTCCAAGAGAAAGCGTGACTTACACTTTAATTTAAAAAAAAAGAAAATTAAAAATTATATTTTTAATTAATTTTTTTATTAAAAACTTACGCATTCTTGATATAAGTCAAGTTATCAGTTAGAACACGTGGTGAAACATAAATGCGGTTGCGATATTGATCTAATATCTTGAGTAAAACATCTAAGACACCTTGAGTAAAGGTGGGTAAATACCATTCGGCAAACTTTTGGTATTTATCACTAACCACACTACGGGGACTACCATAGCTAAAGAGTGAAAGAGATAGTAAGAGTGGAGTTATAATTATAATTATTTTTTCTTAAACAACAACAACACATACCGTTCAAACATGCGCACCATAATGTGTAAAGCCCATTTTTTAGTTTTCCACCAGGCAAATTCAGGCTTTTCATCATCATCTAAATGAGAACAATCTGGTACGGGACGATCGGCAATTTGACGACATATCTCCATCCATTGTGAAAACATTTCTTTTGTTATCAAATCCAATGGCAAACTAAATTGTGTTAATGCATAGTAAATTTTTAAAATTTGCTTTTGCATTAAAACCGATTGCTCCGTTTCAATACTCATCAAATTGACCATCAATTGATAAATCATGGGCAATAAAAGATTCATGGCTTCATTGAGTGGAACACGTTCTTCGGCACGTTTATATTCATAGGTTTTAACCAATTGATACATAGTAACCAAAGCACCATTCCAGCCATTCATATCGGGATTTTGTAAATAAATGCTAATATTATCAACCACCTGTGGCCAACGTCCAGGAAAATCATTTTTAATGATATGATTTACACAAACCGATAATTGTACTCGTATAATTTCGGGAGCATGTACAATAGCATCAACAATCGAGTTACGGATCATAGCACGATCTTGTTCATGTATCGAAAAGGGTATGGGTTCACCGGGTGCTACTTCATGATCAGCCCAGCTGCTAGAAATCATATTTTTAATGTAAACAGCACCAGCCTGACGAACAGGTTGATCGACTGTATTTTGCATAACAATTTGTAAAATTGTTGGTACAAATCCAATAATTTTATGAATCTTAAATTACAAAAAAAACATAAGATTTAAATTAATAAATTAATTTAAAAAAACACATCATTAATACATTAAATTTAAACATTTTGTTTATGTATGTATGTGAAAAAGAGTAACAAATGTTTAAAAGTGATTCATTGTTTAATTACATTTTTTCCATTCTTGCTTTCTTGGTAAATGAACCTAAAATGTGTATGTACATATAAAGAGTGCTAAATATTTAATTATTCTTTCTTTATGATACGTCATCTTTAAACGATAATTAAAAATTTTATATATATAAAGAGAGAAAAAAGAAAAAAAAGCAAAGAATTATTTCAGAGTATCTATTTGCCTTGTGTGGAAATGCTTCAAATACCATTACGCTATATGTACAATTATTTTAATTTTACAAACACGTGCTGTTAAAATTTAATTGAATTTTCTGAATAAATTTATTGATTCATTTATTTCTTTAATATTTGTAATTATTTGGAATTGAGGATCTTTTTCTACTTTCAAAATTTTTTAGGTTTAATATAATTTTTTAAAGTTTTTTTAGTTTAAAAAGTAAATGCTAAAGATTAACATAATAAGGGGCGGGTTTTTCAGATAAAGATAATCTACATTCTTTGTTTAAACCTAGTTTAAATGGGTTTTTCAAATAAAGATAATCTACATTCTTTGTTTAAACCTAGTTTAATATGTATATGTTTTGTGTTTTTCAGTAATCAGTAAAGTTAATTAGAGCGTTTTTTCAGATAAAGATAATCTACATTCTTTGTTTAAACCTAGTTTAATATATGTTTTATGTTTTTCAGTTAACAGTAACGTTACTTATAATCTTAGTTTAACTGAGTGTTATTGGTCAATTTAACTTAAGTTATAAGTGAAAAAAAACACAATGAAAAATGCAATAACACAATGATTTCGGAAGAACAAAAACTTAATATTTTAAGTAAATTTTCTTATTTGTTTTATTTATTATTGTTTTAAATGGTTTTTTTAATTTTTTTCAAAAATTTTCATTTTACAAAAGTATTATTTGCAAAAAACAGCTGTTCATTGTTTATGTTTTTGAGTGAAAAGTTGACAATACTAATAAAGTTAACTGAACTTAAATCCAAAACTGAAAAACACAATTATCGGTTAAAGTCCGCCTAAATTTGTTCCAAGTTTAATCTAACAGTAAGTTAAACCTAGTTTTACAAAGTAGCCGTATTTGATTGTAAGAAAGCTTTAACTGAATACTCTCGCAGAGGCAAGGTTTACATCATATGGATACCAGGCCACTCGGGAGTAGTCGACAACAAAAGGGCGAATGTAATAGCTTTAAAGGGAAGGGAGCTCCATGTAGTTAACCTGACAAACGCAAAACCACGCAATAAAAGCTGAATTAAAAGTATGAATGAGAGAATCCCATAAGGCCTCTTGGAATAATGAAACGGTGGGTAGAACCCAAAAGATTTTATGGAGTGGCCCTGATGAGAGCAAGACGAGAAATCTCCTCAAAATGAGCAAGTCTGAGTGGATACACATGATTACGTGCACATCTTTAAAGGGAAGGGTGCTCGATGTAGTTAACCTGACAAACGCAAAACCATTTGATGCAACGAAAGCTGAATTAAGAATATGAATAAGAGAAGCCCATAAGGCCTCTTGGAATAATGAAACAGTGGGTAGAACCACAAAGATTCTATGGGGTCACCCTGATGAGAGCAAGACGAGAAATATCCTCAAAATGAGCAAGTCTGAGGTTAGTATGATGGTACGTATTCTGAGTGAGGATTACGTGCACATCTATACAAAATTGAATGTGCGGATTCAAACGAATGTAGAGCATGTGGAGAGGACAGTGAAACTCTAGAGCACTTTCTTTGCCACTCTAAGGTATTCGTCGAAGTTAGATCCAAGTATCTTGGAAGTGATGTTATTCCGAAAATAACATTCTTAAACAACACTGATTGAACATTTTTTTTTATGAAGTGGAGCGGACAACAGGCCCGATAGTGGCCTAGGTGTATTTCTTCGGATTTGATGTAGTATACATCCTTCTATCAACCTAACCTATCCCTTTCTTAAGATATCTTAACCTTAATTTGAAAAAACCATAAATTGACAAAAACAATTTACATGTATTTTCATATTTCGACAGATTGAATTTCGACCTGTTACTTCCCAAAAATTGCCAAAAAAGTACGTTTTTTTTCAAAAACCTTACATATATATCATGTACTTAAGACCAAAGCAATTTTATCCTTTAGAAAAGTATACTTTGATGTATGGTATGTTTTTGTATTTATTTGTTGTTGTTGGTTTGTGTAATTATAGAAAAATATTCAGATGGCCACACCCTGTTTTAAGCAAAATCTTCATTTATTATTTAAGTACATACATGAATGTATGCAAATTTTTGGTAAATAATATTTGCATAAATTGAATGCTATTACTGTACATTTTAAATATTCCCTAATTAATTTATTATCGATTTGAAAAAATTTTAACTTAACAATACTTCTACTCTAGACCATAAAGCTACGTTCACAATGCTGCAGTACTCCACACTCCAGCAAATTATATTTCTTTCTTTTTCATATCAACATAATTTTAAATTTGACTATCTCGTTTTAAGCCACTCCAGAGTCAAACAATTTCTACTCCAGAGTGTAGATTATTTTCGCTCTGGAATAATATAAAAATGTTAATGCTCACATGAGAAAGGTTAATTAAAAAAAGAAATAAGTTATTTTGTCAAAAATAAAAAGAAAAAATAATTTTAATTAAAATTTTAAAAAGCATATTTTGAATGTGTTATGATGTTTATTTTGCAGGAAAGATGTTTGATTGAGCCAGAGGGTCTTAGGTACATACAGAGGACAGGACAGGTTGAACTTTATATCATAGGTTAAACACTATTTACTAGAGACATGTTACAAAGGTTAGAAATTGTTTAAGACAAGCTGTTCATGAAGGGGCATGGGTGATTGCAGGAAGAATTGGCAGATTGTTAAATTGCAGAGTGGAGTACTCCAGCCTTAAAATTTTATTAAAATCCGAACAATCGTTTAGAAATTGATGTCCTAATTCAAAATTTAAACTTGACATTCTCTCTAGACATGTGAAATTTTATTCAAATCTGAACAATCGTTTAGAAATTAGAATTATTTTTTAAAAGTCCCTCTACTGAGTATTGATAAGTCGAAAAAATTAAAAAAATCTTACATAAATTTTAATTCTTGTACAGATTTTTAAATATTAATACAACTCAATTTATATTTCTATCTTATCCTAAAAACATTTGCAAAACAATCACAAACACAACAATGTGTCAAAGTTTGTTTTTATTTCTAATTAGATTTTGCAATTTTCTTTTACACCTATATTCCTTATTTCTTTTCTTTTTAATTGCAAATTCGTATAACTTTTCAAAAAAGAATAAAGTACTAATAATGCTAAAATACGATAGAATGGAAAAGAAACAAAAACCCTTTAAAAGCACCTTTAAACATGGTCATATTTCGGAAATAATGAATGTTTCTAAAATTTTTATCAATTTCAAATTTTCCACAGTTAAAAAAGGTTAAAAAAATATAACCTTTGGAAATGCATTGTTAATAAAATGCTAATAAAATGAATTTATTTAAAAAGCACATGTTTTTTTTTTTTGCTTATGCATGTTATTAGTAAGCACAGAAAATAATAAAAAAAGCAAATATAGCACTTTAGCCTCACAAATTGTACATTCACTCCCACCCAGCTAGAAAACGTCATCCGCCATTAAGGCGGCATAGCATATTGTTAATTTCTGTATAAAAATCCATATAATCAATCGAAATTTAATATGCATTTTACATGTAAGAACGAAAAAAAAGGAAAACCAATTTAATGGTACTAACCTGTGCCAATTGGTCTTCTGCCGCCTTCCTCTGTTCAGGATTGGGATCAATTGTTGCACGCAACAATTCTGTCAACTTTTGGGCATCCATATTTTGCTTAATTCCTTTACAACTATATTCACGAACAATTGCCGTAGTTTAACTACACAATTAGTATTTAATTATTTTAATTAAATAATTATAAAATGTGCAAATAACTCGCGAAAATTAAGGAAAAAATATGAATCGTGTAGTTCTATCGACAACGGGAAGAAACGTGTTTAGCACCCGCGAGCAGAGAGCCCAGCGCCGGTTTGGCTTAAAGAAGACCAAACCTAGCCGCCGAATAAATTTCATAGACGCCGTGACTGAAAGTTGTTCAGACGTCTTGAAATCTTATAGCGTATTTTGTATATAAATTGCCATAGGCTATCACAAATTGCTGAAAACTTTTACAAATTGGTTTTTATTTACTATTCTCAAGCAATGTATATGTACAAATAAATTATGAAATAATTGTTTGTTTGATATGGGACATTTTTTCATGTAATTGCAAAAAATCAGGGTATTCGAACGAACAAGATTAGAAGTTGTTTTGACAAGATTTCAAACGTCGATTTCGGCGAAACCTGAGGTATATTAATGAAACTAATTTCAAAATGTTAACTAATATCCATTTAAAATTAATATAATTATATACATTTATTTTTTCTAATTAATAAAAACAAAATAAATTTTTGACATATTAACCTTAAACAGCTGTAAACACCATATTAATCTACCTTCAATATACCGTTAAACATTTTTAAATTACAGTTAGTTAACATCCGATTTTAAGCCGCCGCCAAAAATTACGAGTAAAAATTTCTGTCAGGGTTGTATTAAATCGTAGTATCACAAAGTTAAGTACAAAACAGGGTTGAAGTTATTTACCGAATATAATTTATTTCTACATTTTAGTGCATTTTATATATTAAGTAATTGACATGAAGAATTTCCATTAGATTTTCAAAGGTTAGTTAGTTTGATAATAATTTTAAAATTTTTGTTTTTGCTATGTACATAATTTATTACCGAATAAGACTTTAAACCGTAACCGCTAAGATAACGTTGCTTTTAGAAAACTGTTCTATATCATTAATACGATTTAAAGCCGTCGCCGAAGTTTCAACTGCCAGCCGTCATTAATATTTGTCGACGCAGGTCTTAAAATCCAATTGATCAGGTTATTTTTTAGAGAAGCTGTTGAAGTATAGTATTTTAATGAAAAATAATTATTTTTTATAATATAGATGTAATAAACAATTGAAAAACATATAAAAATAAATAGCAAGAAGTGAATACAAATGGTTATAATGATGTTGTAGTTAAAATAAACAAAAAAAGAAATAATAGTTACAACTGATAAGAAAGTGAAAAGAAAAAATATTGCGGCTGCACTTGTGACGTGCATAACACAAACAATATAAATTTGTATGTATGTACATGAAAAAAATGGCGCCTACTACCTGCTAAAAATAAAGAAACTTATAAAAATATTCTATGTAGTGAAGGAATTTTATGAAAAGAAATAATTCTTGTTGAAATAAAACAAATAATAGACAAAAAATTAAAAAGATTCCAAAATAAACATAACCTCAACAACAAAGCAACAAAATGTCCGAAAAGAATGCTGAGGAATTTAATTCAAGTAACGCCTTAGTGGTAATAAGCAATGAATACACGAGTACCCCCATTGGTTTGACCAAAAGTGCATCCAATGCAATTAATGATATACAGGATGATGCGCCACGTATTATTTGCAATGAATTGATAGTGAATCCACACAAAAGTAAATCAATGGAGAAACTAGATGAATTATCTTCACTAGAGCGAGAGATTGCTAAAATGCATCATGTGGATGAAGCACAACTGGACCTGGACGAGGTATTATTATCTTCCTCAACAAGTGCTACACAGGGCGAAAATCAAACGAATCAGCTGCAGATGGCTAAAACTCTAACGTCTGCTACAGACGCAAGTGATTTGTCTAATGGTAAAAATTCCAATAATGTAATCAGAGGTGTGGAAACTAATTTGGAAGATAAGCTAGAAGCGATAACTTCTGGTGAAACAGCTTTAGAGCATGAAGATCTCATAGCTGTTCTGAAGGGTCTTGATGGTAATGGCGATGATACACATAACAACAGTGGTGCAGTTGAAGTGGAGGCGGACTCAATACTCGAGGAAGGTGTAACCATAGAGGGCGAGGGAGAGTATCAAATTATGGAAGTAATAGATGATGATTCAAATGCTAATGAAGAAACTACAAAAACAGATATAGCTGATACCACCAGCACTTCCTCCACCACACAAAATCTAAACAAAAAAACATTTGGTTCAACTCCCTTAACAGTACAAGAGGAACGGGCTTTGGCATTAGAACAAATTGAGTGTTTGAAAACTGTTCATCGTCGACGTAAACAAGATATTAAACCCATTAAACAAATAGATCCTGCTTTAGATTTAGTGTCTGCTTTAGAGGCAGATTGGAGTGAAAATGATGATGAATTATCGGTTGAGACAACAAAAACCGATACAAAAACTAAACTTCCCACCCTAAAAACAAAGGCTGCGTCTACTACCAGCAAAACAATAGCTGATAATAAAGCTAATACTCCTTTAATAACGAGTGTTGTTGTTATACCTTCAACAACTGCAACTGTGTCTAGTACAACTCCAACTTCTGCTGCTGCGAGTCCTACATTAACAAATTCGAACGTTAGCTCTGGTACTAATAACAATGCTACCACTACAGAAAACCCAAATCCCACAAAGTCATCTCCAGTTGAAGGTATCATCAATACAAAAACAGAAGAAGACACACAGATTGTTGGCACACAAACAGGTATAGTTTACTGACAATTTTTTACCATAATATTCTTATATATCAAAAAATTCTTATTTTATTAACCCAACAGGCTTTAGAAGAACTCGCATAATTAAACGTAAAATTATTTGGGATCCTGATGCGCCGGAAACCACGTTCTCCTATGCTAAACTTGTCAAATCCAATAACAATACTAAAACAAAAACAGAACCCACTATAAAGGCACCCATTACCAAGGGATCTACTACTATAACTCCGTTGAAAAAAGAAACATTGCCTACAACAACCGCAACCACAACGGCTTCTACGACTACTACAGCAAAGAAAACACAAAGACCAACAACACCTAAAGTTAAAAAGACCGCTACAAACTTGAACACTGAAAAAGCAACGACAGCTGAAAATACAGCAGCTGCAAAAACTACCACTGCGGAAAAAGAACTGATTACCAAAACGAATACCAAAACTGAGGAAACTGAAACTAAAGCATCACCGAGTTTGGAAACAAAATCAGAAACATCGCCCACATCTCCCGCTAAACGACGTTCCCAAACTCCTGTTTCTAATATTAGTCCCAGTGGCAGTACAGGTGTTAAGAAGAGAAAAAACAATGAACTTGATCGTTTGATGGGCGACGAGGGTGCTGTTAATATGCTTAACTCATTGGAGAAATTAGAGGCCAGTCTAGGACCAGGAGAAACTAAATCGACTAGACCGTTGATGAGAAGCCGTGCAGCTACAATATGTGAAAAGGTAAGAATGCTCAAAATTCCATTCATTCTGTGCATTATTAATAAAATCACATTTTTTCATTTTGAAGTTGCCTCGCAAGGACACAACACCACCTGCCCGCCGTGCTCCAACACCAACATCGGCAAATCAACCGACAACTACAAAAGGCAAAAGAGCCACTAAACCACGTGCTTCTTCCTCTTGGGATTATGTTTACAAGAAAAAGAAACAGGATTTCGATGATTCTCTAATCATACGTCGTCGTTCAAATAGTTCATATTCCAGTACAACATCACTAAATCGTTTAAGCTTAGATGGTCCCCCTGCCAGTAATTCCTCAACGAAATCCAATGATTCCAAATCATTGCCTAACTCATCGAGTGAAAATGATTTGTCTAAAACACCTCCCGCTACCTCAAGTCACAACAAAAGCTCTGGCAGCTCCAAAACAACAACACGTTCAACGCCGACACCACCAGCAAGTGGCGTCAAATCATCATTTGAATTTGCTAAACCTGAAAATAAAAAATCAACCCAAAAACGTACAAAAAGTCCTGCTGCTACACTAACGAATGATATGAAAAAAGCAGCGCCGGTCGCTAGCAGACGTAATGCTCGTAGTCCAGCTACAACTACAAATGAAGATAAAAGCAAGGAGGCGGTTAAACCATCAAATACAAAATCTCCCACTATGGCAAAGGACAAGAAAGATGTATCTCCATCTTCATCATCATCATCGTCGTCTAATACATTATCTGATGTTGTTGTTAAAAAATCCTCAAAAGTTGCTCAAATTCTTTTCAGTACCAATAAGGCTAAATTAAGCAACACCTTTACCATACAGGTAAGAAATTATAATTAATTCTTATGATTTTATTTTCTGATTAATTTTTTAATATATTTTCTTATTAATTTCCATATTTGTTTGTTTCTTATTTCAGATGTTAAATAAATTGGTAGATATTCTTGATAAATTGGCTTCGGATTCTGATTGTCATGTCGTTGTTATGGGTACAAATGATGCTCACTTTTGCCAGGGCATTGATCTAACCGATCTAACAACGATTGCGGCTGAAAAACGTAAAAATTATGCTGTTAATTTGGCCACATCTGTTAAGTAAGTTGTAAATCGAAAAAGAACGTTATTATTGATTCAATTTTATTCGAATATTCAATTGAATTTTGTTCGCATAATTATGCTTAAATCGAACTTTATTCGAATAACAATCGAACTTTTATCAAATTACTGAATTTTCATCGAATAGTAAATTTTCAAATCATTTTACCGAATAACTGATAAAAATTTATAAAAAATAGGGTTTTCATTAGGGTTGTCAATTATTCGTGTTCAAAATTGTTTGAGTAGTCGAGTAAATTTTAAAAATTATTCGATTATTTGAACAAATAAAAGTTTTTATTCGAATAATTTAATAAAATATAAATAAATTACGGGTAATAAAACGGGTTTGCGTACATTAATGCACTTACACTGGGGTTCTATAAATCTACAATCGAATAATCGACTTTTTGTCGAAAAATGTCGAAAAGTCGAAGTCGACTATTTTGTTCCAAAAAAGTCGATAACTCGACAATCATCTGTGAAAAGAGTCGACTTTGTAAATAAAAGTCGTAAAAAGTCGGAAAAATTCGAAAAGTCGAAAAGTTGGAAAAAAGTCGGAAAATGTCGAAAACTCGAGAATAGTAGAAATAAAGTCAAAAATAGTCGAAAATTTAAAAAAAGTGGAAAAGAAGTCAAAAACTCGAAAAAATACGAAAATGCCCAAAAAATAGTCGAAAAACCCAAAAAAAAAAAATAGTCGAAAAAAGTCGACTATTTATAAAAATACGTAAAGTCGAAAAGTATAAAAGTCGACTTTTATGATATGGTTTCCAAACTTTGAATGACCAGTAAGAAAAAGTCGAAAACTCGAGAATAGTAGAAAAAAAGTCAAAAATAGTCGAAAATTTTAAAAAAGTGTAAAAGAAGTCAAAATATCGAAAAGACAAAAAAATAGACGAAAATGCCCAAAAAAATAGTCAAAAAAGCCAAAAAAAAATAGTCGAAAAATTCGAAAAAAGTCGACTATTTATAAAATATGTAAAGTCGAATAGTATAAAAGTCGACTTTTATGTTATGGTTTCCAAACTTTGAATGACCAGTAAGAACTGATAATAAAGTACCCAAATGAGTTCTTCTAAGCCTTAATATGTAGGATGTTTTATTAGGATTCATACAAGGACAATTCATCTTAGCAGTTTAGCAAGTATGTTTTCGTGACCACCGGTCTTAAGCTGAACAGAAACAAATGTTATGTTTATATTTGTTTCTTAATGGCAGCAAGTGGGACGCCGCAGAATTGGTCTATATCCAGTATGGCCATTCTCGTGCCAGCTTTTGTCAAGATATTCGTTCAAAGAAAAACAAAAAATTTTCCTCGATTAATCGAATAATATTTATTCGAATGACAACCCTAGTTTCCATCGAATAAACGATCAGTCATCAAAAAATAAAATTTTGTTACGAGTTCCCAAAAAGCACCATGACGAATTAGGTGCCGACTAGCTTATATACATGATTCTTACTCAAGGTGTGAGAACCTCCCTTTGTCATGGCCCAAAGAACTGTCACAATAAATGTCATCGTCACAATAAACATCAATGGAAGAGCATAGTATAAAA
Source organism: Lucilia cuprina (assembly GCF_022045245.1). Lineage (NCBI taxonomy): Eukaryota > Metazoa > Arthropoda > Insecta > Diptera > Calliphoridae > Lucilia > Lucilia cuprina. Next base: position 55,587,857 of record NC_060953.1, read on the forward strand.
TTGGTGGAAGACGATGTTCCAGTTATGGATCGCTACTATCCTATATCCCCAGCTGTCTAAGAGATCACCTAGGCAGAAATTTTGATAATACGTTGAGACTAAATGTAATTGAATTGAGCGATAGGCCATGGAGTAATAGAACGACAGAAGTAAAAAACCCAAAACAAATCGTTTATAAACAAATCGCCAGTAAAAGCCGTGATACACGATTGTCAGATCTTACAACGTTGTCAGTAAAATGTTCAGAAAATTTCTAATATTCGCATTACCGAAATATTGCAAGACAAAATTTGTATGTTGACAATATTATAAGCCATTTTCTGTACATTTTGCTGCCAACGTTGTAAGATCTAACAACCGTATATACATAGCATAAGTTAAATAAACTCACAATAAAGAACGCCTACCCATTACAAAATATAGACGGAATCTTAAGTAGGATAGATGAGACGAACAGCTGTCATGTGGTGGTTGTTGTTGTAACAGCTGGGTATCTGCAGAAAACGAGAACTGATCCAGTGGATCCCGCACATATCTGCATATGTTTACCTCGTCTACACGAAGATCCTTCCTGACATGCCTCGGAGAAGTATCTAATTGTGTGATGTTCAAAATTGGGATGACTTCTCCCATGACATCCCAGGAGGAACTGTTTAGTCAACATGACATTGTGTTCCTTGACTGGGAGAACCTTCGTTTCCTCGTACAGGTGATGTTCCGAGGTAATTTGTAGGCAGCCCGTTACAGTCTTTAGGGCGGCATTTTGGCAGCTTTGAATGTTTGTCCACTGGGTATCACTTAGCGAAGGTGACCACACTAGAGCAGCATAATTAACCACTGACCAACCAATCGTTTTATATGTAGCCAACAAGGTTTCTTTATCCATACCCCAAGTGCTGCCGGCTAGCGCTTTGAGGACCTTGTTTCTACTTTGCAAGTTGTGCGTGATTGCAGTGGCGTGAGCTGATGTCAATACAACAACTGTTATGTGGTTGTTTTCTTTAGTTTCTGTAGTTTACTGTTCGGAGGGTTGGAACCACCTGAGAACTTATACATGCCCGAGTTAGCTGGAAACCTCGCCAGAAACACCTTCCGTAAAGATTTTTATCTAAAAATTTGAGTTTTTACGAGATAAATAAAAACAAATTTTCTTAAAAATATAAAATTTTAAATAATAATTTCCTACCAAAACAAAATAACGTTTTTTTTATTTTCAGAAATTATTTAAAAACATTAGCTACGTATCCGAAACCACTAATAGCTGGTGTTAGTGGTAATCTAATGAATTTGGGTGTTATCCAACTGGCTTTATTTGATGTTGTTATAGCCGCTGATAAAACCACATTCGAAACGCCATACGCTAAAATGGGACAAGCACCAGAGGGTTATTGCATTTGGCATAATATGAATAAAATACGAGGATCATTTGTAAGTCTTTTAAAATAACGCTTTCAATGAAATGTAATAAAATGACGAAAAAAAAACAATTATTTTTTTGTATAGAAAACAAAATTATTTTGGTTGTGTGAGAGAATACAATCTACTGAAGCAGCCTTAGCTGGTCTAGTTAATAAATTAACCGCTGTCAATAAAGTAAATGATGATGCTTTTGCAACAGCCAGAAGAATTGCCTCATTATCTTCGGAGGTAAGTGTCTGCTGCTGTAATTATATTAAAACATTTTTCTAAATACAAATTTCCTTTTCAGACTTATCGTGCTATGAAGAAGACTGCTATTAATAGCCATTTGGATGTAATTGTTAGCTCTCTGGATGAGGAATTCGATACAATTATTAAACAATGGACAACGAGTGATTGTTTAGAAAATTTAAAGAAATTTTTGGGACATGATTAATTTTAAATTTTTTTTTTTTTAGTTTTGATTAATTTTAAAATTTGTAGTTTTCATTTTATTACAATTTCTATTTGTTTTTTTATTAGTATTAAATTCAAAATAATTGCAATTACATATCAATTACATGGTATGTAAATTTTTTTTCTTTTTCAATTAAGTTTATATATTTCATTGTCTTTCTTTAATTTCTTTTTTTTTAACAAAAATTTGTTTTTCAAATTGAAGTTATATACAACAAACATACGTATAAATTAGTTTATATTTTAGTTATTAATTTTATGGCTAATTATGATGAATTTCAAAAAAAATTATAATTTGACCAAACTTTTTTTCTGTAGCAATAAAAAAAATATAATTTTGAATAAAATTTTAAAAAAATCGTTGAAAAGTATGTTTTTAAAATTTTTGGTCGATTAAGTATAAGTTTAGACTCAAAGTTATGTTTTCATCATTAAAATCACGAGATTGAAATGAAAAAATTCTATAAAATGAAAATCTTGAAAATTTTCTTAAAAAAATGAAATTTTTGAAAAATTTCTAAAGTAATAGAAACAAATGTGAAATGAAAGATAAAATAATCCCATCAGCAAATAGAAAACATCAATTTGTATTGATTTAATTTTTTTATTTGTTTAATTATTAAAATTAGGGAGAGTAAACTTAAGAGTATATTTCTTTTGATTTGAATAAGTTAAAGTTATTTTTTTTTCATACTTTTATGTATTAAAATATGTGGCCCCTTATTTAAAGGTTGTTTTTTATAAATCCATTGTTTTGCATCTCTTTCTAACCTGAGTATATTTCATTCTCCACTTGAGTTATATCCAATTTCATAGTTTTTATAATCATTTCAAATTTTTGTATATCTAAAGTAATCTTTTCCAAACTAGCCGCCACATTGCGCATACGTTCACGATCGATTTGTACTTCTAGATCGCGAGAATCTTTAGTCATTTGACCGGTGCGTGATACTAAATCACAGATCTCATTGCATGACGCATGAAGAGAGGCTAGTAGTTTGTAGGCTTGTTTAGCGTGTAAATCATGTTTGGCACTTTGGAATAGTAAATCATCGGTATAGTTGAATTGTCGTTGCAGTTGGGCGGAAACGGAATTTAGTTGTTTTTGTAGATCTTTAGTATCGTCTAGAATCTTGTAGATGTCATTGCGTTGTTTGCGTATATTACCTATAAATTCATAAATACGTCTGGTGTATTCCCTACGGGAGGCAACACCACTGGTGGCTTTTTTTAATTCCTCCGCTAATACTGCATGGGTATGAGTTTTTTCCACAAGCGCTGTTTCCAGTTGTTGTATTGTGTTTCTTAGCTCGTGTATACTTTGAAGATTTTTCGTTTGTCTTAGTTTTTGCAACTCGTCTATTTGTTGGAGTGCAGGATTTCTATGCAATTGCCATTGATTTTCCATTGTCAGGCGTCGTTCTCTAGTTTTCTCTATTAAATTTTCTAGTTTATCAAGGTTTTCCTTTGGATTTTCCAGAATAACTGAGGTGCGTTCATGTATTTTAGTTTGCTTTTTCAAAACCTCCATTTCTTTTTCGATTTCTGAACGTTGTTGTCGTATTTGTTGTAACTTCACATTGGCCATTAGACGTTCTCTAACTATTTGATCGTTTTGTAGTTTAAGGGATTCAACTTCTTCATTTAGCTTTTCTAGAGGACTTTTTATAGAGATTTCCATTTCTTTTGCTTTTTCTTCTGGAGTTTCATTGGATTTGACTACAGTTTTCACGGGAGAGGGTATGATGACTGGCATAGGTCGCGTTAGCGACAAACGTACATCCTCTAGAGATTGTAAGGCTGGCGCATAGACATCTATAGCATTTTTATGTAATACTGAACTCACCAAATCGTAATCCCCCATGGAAGTTTGTTGGAATATATTGGGTATTTGATAAGTAACTATAGTATGCTCATCTTTTGTTTGAGTTGCACTCGCCATTTCGGGAATGTTTAAATTTATCTGCGGAAGAAATTCTACACTAAGACCACTGCAGCCCAATAACTTTCTATTGGCTATACCACGACAATACTGCGGAACCCAAGGTGCTTTAAGTTGTTGCCTTATTTTCTTTCGCACCTCCCTCATAAGTAAATCAAAATCATCTTTATTTTCAGGCTGACCCTCATCTAGACCGCCTAACTGTTCTTTGGGCAGCTGTTCAATAAGAAACATAAACAAACGTCGTATATCCACTACATTGGGGTAGAGAAATGTCTGATAGCCAATATCACCACGATAGCCACAGCTGCTGCACATTTCGGCTAAACTTGTGGCCACCGTAAAACGTTGCGCCATATTTTCGGGTAGAGTTTTTGGTAGCACTGCATCTGTTTTGATTTCTTTCAAACATTTCGAGACTGCTTTTACTAAGAGATCCGGCGTGAAATGCTGTAGTCCGAATACTTCACTATCATCATCCATTTCTACTGTGCAGCCGATTTGTTTAAGGGAATGTATTATAATTTTATCAACTTCATCCATTTTTTAGCAAATAATTTTTGTTCGAATATAATTTTGTTAAATTTTATCTTTTCTTCCCAACAAATATGTAAATAACACGGGCAGTTGTTTTTGTTATCTGATAAATTTTTTTGGTCAGCTGTTTTTTTGCAATTACAATAACAACATAATTGCAGGGTTGCAATGTTAAGTTATGTATTGTTTGTACTCTAAACTACCGTTAAAATTTAAAATAAATTAATTCTCTTGAGAGTGAAAATAAAACCTTTTTCAAAAAGGAATGTTTTGATATATTTTATTTTTAAATTTGATCATTTTCTAAGAAAATTTTAAAAAATAAAACAAAATTCGAAAATTTTCTATAAAAATTAGAAAATTTTTAAAATATTTTATAAAAAAGAAAAATTTTGAAAAATTTCTAAAAAGATAAAAAAGATAAAATTTTTACATATTTTTTATAAATATTTCATAAAAAATAAATATTTTATAAAAATAATGAATTTCGAAAATGTTCTTGGAAAATTTTGAAAATACTTTACGAAAATAGAAAAAATTTCAAATTTTTTTAATGTAAATTTTCGAAAATCCTGTAAAAATTAGAAATTTTTAAATAAATTCTATAAAAATTTCGAAAATGTTTTATAAATGGAGAAAATATAGAAATTTTCTATAAAAGGAGAGAATTTCGAAAATTTTCTATAAAAGGAGAGAATTTCGAAAATTTTCTATAAAAGGAGAGAATCTCGAAAATATAATATAAAATATAAAAGGAGAGAATTTCGAAAATTTTAAAAATTTTCTATAAAAGAACAAATTTCAAAAATGTTCTATAAAAAGAGAAAATTTCGAAAATACTTTATAAAAAAATTTTTTTCGAATTTTTTCTATAATAAGAGAAAATTTCGATTTTTTTTTAATTTAAATTTTCGAAAATTCTGTAAAAATTATAAATTTTTGAATAAATTCTATAAGAATTGAAGTTTTTCGAAAAAATTCTATAAAAAGAGAAAATTTAGAAATTTTCTATAAAAGAAGAGAATTTAAAACATTTTCCATAAAGGAAGAGAATTTCGAAAATTTTTGTAAAAAGAGCAAAATATATAAAAAGAAAAAAAATTTGAAAATACTTTATAAATTTCCTGTTTATTATTTTTTTTATTTAAATTCTGTAAAAATTAATAATTTTTGATTAGATTCTATAAAAATTAAAGTTTTTCGAAAATGTTCTACAAAAAAGAGAGAATAAAAGGAGAGAATTTCTAATAATTTTATATAAAAACAGAGAATTTCGAAAATTTTCTATAAAAGGAGAAAATTTCGTAAAATTTCTATAAAAAATCGAAAAATTTTATAAAATGAAAAAATTTCGAGAAAATTTTGAAAATACTCTAAAAATAAGAGAAAATTCCGAATATTTTCTATAAAAAGGGATAATTTCGAAAATTTTCTTAAAAGGAGAGTATTTCGAAAGTTTTCTTTAAAAATAGAAAATTTAGAAAATTTTCTTTAAAAAAAGAAAAATTTCTTTAAAAAGAGAAAATTTTGAAAATTTCTATAAAAACGAGATGATTTGAAAAACTTCTTTAAAAAGAGAAACAGAAAATTGTTTTAAAAAGAGAAATTTTTAAAAATTTTCTATAAAAAGAGAAAATTTCGACAATTTAATATAAAAAGAGAGAATTTTCTATAAAAAGTAGTAAACTTCTATAACTTTATATACAAAAGACAAAATTTGGAATATTTTAACAAAGAGAAAGTTTTAATTTGTTTACAAAAAGAAAAAGTTTCAAAAAATATTTTATAAAAAAGAGAAAATTTCGAAATTAGAAATATTCTATAAGAACTAACTTTTCAAATCTCCAAAATGTTAAAATATTAATGAAAATGTATTTATAGATTTAAAAAGAATTAATTTTTATTTAATGATATTTATTTTTCGTTTTTATTTATTTATTTAATTTTTTTTCTTTACAAAATATAAGAGACAAACATTATAATTAAACGAGAAACTACATTGTAAAATGTTTATTACAATAATAAATATATGTATGTATATATGTATGCATCTATGTATGTATGTATATTATGTAATGTGTATGCATGTTTGTTTTATGTATATTTTAGCATAAATATGTTTTTGGTGCTAGAATACTAATAGTTCTTGTTTGTTTCGTTTTTATTTTATTCCTTTTAAATGTTTACATTCTAGTTAATAGTAAAAATTTAAATAGCAGTGACGACAAGTAATTGAATTTGTAAAGAATTCATTACAGAGATATATATTTCAATAATGAATTGTGGTTGAAGTTTAAGCAAACGGTTTAAAAGAAAAAAATTATATTTATGTATGTAATAAGTATATTATGTATTTAATTGGGTTTTTTTTTGGGGGGGGGGGGAAACTTATGAGCTAAGAAAACTTTTTTCTTTTTTAATTTAACTTACAAAATTATATAATCAATTAAAGTGTATAAAGGGAAGAGATTTGACAATGATTGTATATTAATAAATTTCAACTTTTTGTTGAAGTTTTTGTTTAAAGTTTTTTTTTTATAAATTTTAAAAACAAAATTTTATAGACATTTTAAATGCTTTTTTAAATCGTTGCAGAAAATTGTTTAAATCATTTTTAAAATAATTTTCAAAATAAATTGAAAAAATATTAAAATTATAACAATTTTTTTTTTTTTTAAGAAAATTATTATATTTTTGGTGGGAAGGGAACGAGGAAGTAATTATTATTGGAAAAAATACGTATACAATTATTTTGAATCTTAAAATTAAATAAGGTTTAATTATGCATATATTTCTTTTATGTATGGTTGGTTGTTGTTGTTTATTATTATATAAATTTCATTTTCTGTAAGTTTTATATAAAAAATATATATAATGTTTGTATGTCTATATGTATATATAATTTATTTTCCATATGCGTGTTTCAGTTACTGTCATAAATATATGGTTTAGTGTTTGAGTGAGAGAGTGTGTGTGTGTGTATGTCTGTCTGAGAGAGAGAGATTTGTATTAGATTATTGTGGTTCCAATTAAAGAGATAGGCACGTGCATTATTACCAATAGTTAATTTATAATAAAGTACATATTTTGTTTATGTCTCTAATCAACATTGTCTTCGTCATCTTCTACATCATCGTCGTCATCATCTTCTTGTGCCAGTAAAGCACTATTGCGTGACATTTTCATATAAGCAGCACAGATACATTCACACACAAAACGATATTGGCTCTGGAAGTGAAAAAAGAGAAACAACATAAATTTATTTAATTATTAAATTTGAATATATTAAACTATTGTTAAAATAAATATAAAGTTTCAAAATAATATTGAACATTTTCTTAAAAGTTATACAATTTTCTATAAAGAGAATATTAAAAAAATTTTCTTTAGAAAAGAGAAAATTTTGAAAATGTTCTATAAAAACGAGATGATTTGAAAAACTTCTATAAAAAAGTGATAATTTAGGAAATTATCTTTATAAAATTTCAAAATTTTCTAAAAAGACAAGAATTCTAAAAAGTTTTATAAAAAAAACATAATTTAGAAATATTTTTATACAAAAACAACATTTCGAAAATGTTTTATAAAAATAAAAAAAATTTCCTAAAAAAGACGAAAATTTCGGTAATAATTAAACATTTTCAAAATTTTCTATAATAAAGACAACATTTCGAAATTTTACAGTAAAAAGTAGAACATTTTTATTAAACACTAAAAACTTTCTGAGACAATGAGAAAAATTTTAAAATTTTCTATAAAATAGAGAAAATTTCAAAAATTTTCTTTAAAAAAAGTTTTATTAAAGAGGGAAAACTTTCTTTGAAAATGAGAAAAATTCAAAATTTTTGTATAAAAAGAGAACATTTACAAATTATCCAAAATCTATGAAATGATTTTAATTAAACAGAGAATACTTTTTCCGCAAAAGCATTAATTTTTTATTAAAAAGAATAGATTTGTAAAAATTATCTAAAACAATAAAGGCGGGTTTCTTACTCATCAGTTAAACTAGGCTTAACTTGCTGTTAGATTAAACTCGGAACAAATTTAGGCGGACTTTAACCGATAAGTTTTAGATTTAAGCTCAGTTAACTTTGTTAGTGTTGCCAAGTTTTCACTCAAAAACATAAACAATGAACAACTGTTTTTTGCAAACAATATTTTTGTAAAATGGAAAATTTTGGAAAAATGTTAAATAAACTTTTAAAACAATAATAAATAAAACGAAACAAATCAGAAAATTGCAATTTACTTAAAATATCATGTTTTTGTTCTTCCGAAATCATTCTCACTTATAACTTGAGTTTAATTGTCCAATTACACTTAGTTAAACTAAGATAATATGTAACTTTACTGATAACTGAAAAACAAGAAACATATATTAAACCAGGTTTAACCAAAGAATGTAGATTATCTTTATCGGAAAAACCCGCCCTAAGAGTTCTAAATTCAGTAGTGTTGAGTCTTATATACCCTCCACTATGGTGTGTTAAAAAAACAATCGGTACCAAAAAGTAATTTTATATTTACACTTCAGGCTTAATTTCATGTTTTTAGATTCGAAAAAGTCACCTTTTATGGGTTTCAACCTAATTTAGACTCTACATACACAATTTCATATTTCTAGGTTCAATATCGTAGAAAATTCAAAAAGTACCTTTTAAAAAAGTAAAAAAGTACCAAAAAGTTCACGTTTTCGGTTCTCAACTTAGTCCGACTCTACATAATATTTCTCGGTTCAATATTATAAAAAATTCAAAATGTACCTTTTGCAAAACGAGAAAGTACCAACAAATTCCCATTGATGTGTTCTCGTCAAATCTGGGCTCTTCATACTTAATTATATGTTTCTAGTTCATTCTTATAGAAAACTCAAAAAGTACCCTTAGTTAAACTTATAGGTTCAATATTATAGACAATTCAAAAAGTACCTTTTAAAAAAACAAAAAAGTACCAAAAAGCTTACTTTTTCCGATTCTCACCTAATTCAGACTCTACATACTTAATTTCATGTTTCTAAGTTCAATATTATAGAAAATTCAAAAAGTGCATTTTGAAAAATGAAAAAGTACCAAAAGGTTCCCTTTTATGGCTTCTAACTTAAGCCAGGCTCCACATACATAACAACACACTAGTGCTGCTTTCGCTCTGCTACTCTTACTTTGCAGCTGTCGCTCTGCCTTGTTTTTATAAACAAGAGTACAATAACAAAATTTACCATATGTTTTCTGCAATTTCTGTCTGAGCATGAGTAAAAAATCTAAATTTTTTATGGAATTTTCAGAGGTTGTCTCGGATTTTTGCTCATATCTCCGTTATTTATGGACAGATTTTGTTGATTTTCAATAGCGATCTTCCCGAAAGAATTATTAAAGATTCGGATCCGGGGTCTTTTAAAATCTGATTTCAACAAACATACAGACAGACAGACGGACATGGCTTAATTGACTCCGCTATCTATAAACGGGAAATTGAAGAAAAAAATGTAACTTACCACATTTTGCACCATACACGCTCTCTGATCACGCATTGTACGAACAATATCTAAAGGATAAACTGGTTCTCGAGCCTCCATCAAAGCCAGAGCTGTATCCATAAGTATAAGTACACCAGTACGTCCAATACCAGCTGAGCAATGAACTATCACAGGTGGATTGGCAGCACTAATACATCTTAAAGAGAAACAAGTAAAAGAAAAAGTAAATTATAAGTAAATAAACAAAAAATATATATATTATCAATTAATAACTTACTGATGAACACTTGTAGAAACTGGTGTTTCATCTTCGGGTGTAACACCATTACTGGCAGCACATTTACGTTCACTCATAAGACCACCATTTTCATCAGCGTCTGCATCTAGCAAACGCACCTGCTTGAGACTCTCTTCAATCTCCTGCAATAACGTACGATTACGCGCATTACGCACACGTTCGACAAATTCTAAAAATAAATTTGGATCAGCTGGCACACAATGATCTGGCCAGGCAAGATATTGCATGTGTTGTATATGACGCTGTTCACCGGTACGCTTATCGCATAATAAAAATTCCCTAAATACAAAACTACCAGTCTCATCGGGTTTCTCGCTAAGACATTTTACCGAGAAACCCTCTCCCAATTGAAGTTCTTCACCCGTTACTGGCCAATATTGATGACATTTCTGTCGACCCGCTTCCATAACAGTTGTAAGCATTACCACCAAATGGCTACTTTCCTGTTGAACCATGCGCCAAAAGTCGGCGGTGGTAGTGGCCAATGGTCCCTGGGTGGCTATATAACGATTGATGCCACCCGGTATTTCCATATTAACATAATTGGCATTGATGTAATCACCACTTGAGCAATTTACAAGAGATACACGAGTGCAATCATATGGCGATATGTCACGATAACGATTTTTAGCAATATTTTCCGGTTTGCGAGCTTCCGTTATAAGTAAATCGGGATTTTTACGATACATCAATTCATATTGGGCCAACAAGGCACCGGAAGCCAAACCATCACTTAATAACAAAAGACTTTGAGTGAATAAAGCATCACCATCTAAGAGATTTGAATGTGAGCCGATTTCATCATTCTCTGGCACATATTGATACAGTGGCTCCTCTTCTTCGGTGAAAGCAGCAGCCCTACCCCCAGGTCTCATGGTCAGCAATAGCTCACCATTGCGGGTCGTACGACATTCTTTTATCATGCTTACAACTTGTTCGTGCTTCAGACCATGTACCTCTCGGCCATTTATAAGAACAACTTCATCGCCTTCACGTACTTGAGGCGTACAGCGATCGGCTGGAGTATTAGGTACAACTTTTGATACTTGTACTGGTAAACTTAAATCAATGCCTCCCTTAACATTGAAGCCAAAACGTCCATGTTCATCGGCCAACAAACGTATGGTTATCAAATCACTGCCACTTTCAGGTGCTGTTGAACAGCCATTAATATAGGTGGTTATAGCTGCACCCATTTGCGTGCCATTGGGACTGTGGGAACCTGTACTATATGCCGGAACTGGAGACTCGAAACGTCGACTGCACTGTTCAATATAGCCGGTATCACTAGTTTTGGATAAAGGAAAATTTAGTAAGACAATAGCAATTTCTACAATTGACTACCTACAGTTGTATATCATATTCATCGCTGTGTTGCTCCCAAGCTTTGCGTGGCATTGAATCCAATTGTTTGGACGTAACCTTATTGTCATGATGAGGACGGCTAGTTTTTGTTATGGTTAAAATGGACGTGTGTGCAGCAGCTATTGCGGACGGAGTTTTACCATTATGTGAAACACTACCATTGCTATCGGATCCACTGCCACCATTAGCCAATGGTGATGTTGTAGTACCACCCGGTCCAATAGTTATTAAACGTTTACTGGGAGAACGAACAAAAGCTTTATGGATTTTAGCACGTTGCTTTGATTCTTGTACAGCTTGAAGCTCGGTGCGTCCAGAATAATAGAATCTACTTGTAACAGAAATTTTGATAACAAAAAGATTTTAAAATTCTTTGGAATTCTAGTTACAAAAATTTACTCACTTTGATCCTAAACTTAAATTAAGGAAGCGCGAAAGACGATGAGGTCTCTTTAGGCGGAAGAATGAATGATGCTCTACACAAGATTTCCACAAAGCCTTGGCATGTTTATGAGAATTCATACTAAAACCCAATAAAGTGTCATAGCTTTCCGACTAGAATTTAAATGAATACATTTTTTTTATTAATATAGATCACAGGAGAAAGTTTTCTATACAAAATGGGAAAATTTCAAAATTTTCTATATAAGTAGAAAAAATTCTATGTATATGAAAAAAATTTATAACAAGTAATATTTCTATATTCGGCTGTGCCGAATTTTATATACCCTTCACCAAGTATGTTTTAAAATACAGTTTTTATTTATTTTGTATCTTTGCACACATGTCACACATAACATACACACAAACAAATATAAACTGCGGCAGAAAGAAATATTAACCGTTGTACTACCACCGGCAAACTGTATTACCACCCTCAAACAAATATGAGCTGTATTACCAACATATTACTGCTTTATCTCCTTACTGCTTTATCTCCTTACCTACGTGAGAACAGAACAGCATCCAAACATACAAAAATATACACAGCTGAATAAAACCAAATACATCTCCACACGCACATGTACATCTTTATCCAATTCACAGTGTTGTTGTTGCTTTTTTTTAACAAAGCATGAAACAAATGTAGCTTTTTTTAATGGAATTTTCAGAGTTTGTCTCGGATTTTTGCTCATATTTCTGTTATTTATAGAACGATTTTGCTGATTTTAAATAGCGATCTTCTCGAAAGCATGTCTAACAGAATTATTGAAGATTCGGATCTCGCCGATATCTGGGGTCCTTTAAAAACTGATTTCAACAGACAGACAGACGGACAGACATATAGACGGACATGGCTTAATCGACTCCGCTATCTATAAGGATCCAGAATATACATACTTTATAGGGTCGAAAAATTATATTATAGAAATTACAAACGGAATGACAAACTTATATTTACCCTTCTCACGAAGGTAAAGGTTATAAAAAGAGAGAAAACTTCATAAATTTGTATAAAAAAAGAGAAAATTTCGGAAATATAAATACGTGATTGTTGTATTTTTTTATCAACTTACCGGTTCTCGACGTAGTTGTATAAAAAAATCTTTACGTTTAAATGAAACCTTAACCATTTTGGACCAAGAAAAGGTATTAATACGTAAAGAGTTTTGAAAAACTAAAAGACCTATAGCAGAAACACCCAATTGTAAATCTTTGCCATTGGAATCCTAGAACCAAAAAAAACGAAGATGTAAGTAAGCAAAAATGTTTTAAACAATATAATATTAAGCAACATTTACCATGGCTTTATGCAAATCAATGCCATATAAATCAAGTCTTTTAGCATGTTCCAAATAATTATATTCAGCATCAGCTGGCAACTGACCACGATGTAATTTATGTAATTCCGATATTTTACGTTCAGCATCTGATGATTGATCGGCTAATAATTGTAAATTACTTAAGTAGCCCGGTTGATGTTCTATAGGATTGAAATCACCTAGTTCAGCTAAAGCAAAAAAAACAATATTATTAATTTGACAATAATTTAAATATTAGAAAACAAAAAAGTAAAACTTACATTGCACAGTATAACTAGCTAAGAGACATTGTGTATTAATTGAACATGGCAGTTTGCCCAATAAAATGTTACGTTTTATTTGCAAATAAAATTGATAACGTGTATATTCTTCTTGTAAACGGCTGGGATCACTTACATAAAACTAATAATAATAATAACAAATAAGTATATTGTTTGTATATAATAGATATACAGTAAATCAACTAAGTTTTTTGCCTACCTTTTTTAAAGAGAATTTTGTTTTTTGTTCATAAATAAAATTCGAGTAAACAGGTAAAAAGTAAATATAAGTTTTCCAATTAAAAATAGAGATTGTGTAAAATGGGAAAAATTAAAAAAAAAAATATTAAAATACATTTTTTTCATCAGAATTTGCATGTCAATAAAGTATTTTGCATATTGAGAATTCCGGTTAATTTCATTGGGGTTTTCAAATTATTTTTTTAATTATTTTTGGAATTTATTGTTTTATTGTTAAAAGGAAGAGTGTTAAGTATTTTTCAATTTGCAAAAATCATATCCTCATTGGGTGAAAATGACATGTTATTTGCCTTAAAATGTTTAAAAGATAATGCTGAGGCAATTTCGATAAAAAAAATTAGTTTAGATTTCTAGAACAAGTGTAAATCAATAAAATATAATTATAAAATGTTTAACATTAAAAAATACAAAATATAGTAATAGATGAAATGATCCAAAGAATTATTAGAAAAAACGCACTGAGTACTCTTTCAAAATCTTTAACTGTCAAAGGGAGGCGACTTGTATCCAAGGAAAACTATTGGATTACTGATTTATCTTTTTCAAAATCTATATACGAACCCTTAGGTTGCTTGGAACCGAAGGTAAAGTGAACTGTCGTGTAGTACAGGAAAATACGGATTATTTTTGTTATAATATATAGATTTATACCTCACAAAACTTTTTTTCTAGGTCCAAATCCATTGATTATCTAATATATCATATATCCAATTCAAAATTACTTATTATTTTTGAAATTTAATGAAAGAAACCATAGATTTCATGTTAAGTCAAATATTGATAAATTCTGATAGGTATATAAGATAATAAATCGGTTAAGAAATGTCCAAATTTAGTCGTATCTAAAAATGTTATTCTAATATATAGGAGTAATAAAATTAGTAAAACATTATAAAATGATGCAGCAATATTAAAATAATGAACAAAAAACCTAAAAAAGCAAAATACTTTATTGATCCAAAAAAAATTAACAATACCTTCACATTTTATCAAAAATCTCGTTAATTAATATAACGACCGTACTTTTTATGATAGAAAATTAAAATATAAGATATTCTTTAAAAAATACAACAAACAAATTGCTTTATTTTGCTAAAAAATAATTGTTCACATAAAGTTTTTTCTTTAAATTTATAAAATTTCACATAGGCAAATTACTTAATTGATTCACTGTATTTGTTTTATATTACATACCTTAACTCTAAATTCTAATAATGGAACGGTGTCATTATCCCATGCAATACTATTGCATTGTTTTTTAAATGGTTTTTGTGCATCAACCCATCGCTATATTAAATTATATATAAATAAATTTTTTATTACATAAAATTACTATTACTGGTTTCAATAACACAATATTATAATTAATATATTATAAAATACATACCACAACATCGCCAGGTTTTGTGGGAAATAATAAACCAAAATAATCCCTTTCGGATAGTTCTAGAAACTGATATACTTGTTCAAGTAAATCGCCACCTTTGGCACGTTTCTGTAATAAATACATTATTCAAATTCAAGTTATTAGCATTAGAGTATGTATGTTTATTTTAAAGGCTTCTTTTAATTGTATTTTCAATATTATTAGTTTTATAGAAATTCTTTCAATTCCAGTAATTTCAAAATTCTATAAATGAAGTGTATTGACTTAAACCACAATTATGAAAGTGGTTTTATTATGTGTAATGAAATAAAATGATCTATAAAATACATGTATAATAATAAGTACAGATTTAGTTTTAGTTGTTATATTATTTATTAATCAAAATTTTTCATTTTATAAAAGTATTATTTGCAAAAACAGCTGTTCATTGTTTATGTTTTTGAGTGAAAAGTTGGCAATACTAACAAAGTTAACTGAACTTAAATCTATGACAGAAAAACACAATCATCGATTAAAGTCCACCTAAATTTGTTCCGTTAAGTTAAGCCTAGTTTAAATGAGTAGTAAGAAACCCGTAATTTCTACAATATAATTTTTTCAAGTATTTAAAGACTTTATAGATATCAAAGTCCATTATCAACCCTAGCGTAATAGTATTGTTACGCGCATGAACGTCGTACTTGGAGGTCGCCCATTACTCACAGCAGATACAGAAAACCTGCCGTGGAAAACAAGAGTAGTTATGGTACATCTTAGATTGGGATGAACAGGCTTAATGCCTGCTTTACTCATAGCAGATACAAAAAACCTGCCGTGGAAAACAAGAGTAGTTGTGGCACATCTTAGATCGGGATAAACAGGCTTAATGCCTGCTGATCACGTATAGACCGTCCATCGAATGTCCCGATCAAGGTCTTCATGACGTTCACCACATATTCAACTTCACAGCCAACCCTACTGCACTTTGTGTAATGGATTTATGAAATCACCCAGTTGAAGTATTCCAATCACTTCGAGCTTTGAATTCGGACTAAGGTCACTAAGGAATGGAATATCCTCCGAGCTACAACGTACATAGGAGTCATCCCAACATTAACATCACACAGTTGGATGCTCCCCCGAGGAATGTCAGGAAGGACCTTCTTGTATACGAAGAGAGCATACGAATGTATATGCAGGATCCCTTAGATCGGAATTCGTATACGCGGAAAACAAGAGTTGCTCTGGTACAACTGAGATCGGGATTGAGCAACAGGTTCAACGCCCGCTGGTCCCGCATAGACCGTGCCGTCCCCAATATATGCTTAGCATGTGGACAGGGTCCTCATGATACCTACCACATATTCAACTATCCAGTTCGCCCTACTTCACTTAGCCCAATGGATTTATGGACGAACCCTATCGACGTAGCCCCATTTGTTGGCTTGGACGCAAATTCAAAAGCCCCGGATTAAAAATTTTATAGTTTAAGCTGTTACAACAACAACAACCTCATTCAGGAACCCACCTACCACCAGAGGTCACAGTTCGGATCACACTGATCTACAACTTTTCGATCTGTGTGGTCTTCCAAAAGACAACTCTGGTTCCACCCGTTCGTACCAGAAATAGGGGATGTCTCTTACTTCCTAACATAAACAAGCACAAAACTTATTAATGGTAAAAGATTCTAAAATGAGTTGTTCATCAAACCTATAAGCTCGTTGTGTTATGTGATCTTATATGTTTCGATTTGTTTAAATATTACGCTTTGTCTTCCTGATCAGAAATTTTTCCAATTTCGTTATACATAACAATGCTATGGCATTCAGCACATTATAACCCAGCAAAAACCTGGTAATGGGTTGTACTTCCATAACCCCTTACTTTTCAATGTCTATTTACTTGCCGTTTGCATTACTTTGAAGTACTCGAGCAATGACTTTCTTTTAAATGAAAGTATTTTATTTTGGGCTTTGTCTTTTTCTCTGTACATTATATAATTGCGTGTTAAGAATTGTGTTTTATAAAAAAATAACATAACTTTGTATCTGAAAACCAATAACGCAATAAAATAATTTAGCAGTGGTGCGGTGGTGGTGAGTAGAACACCTAACTAACAAACTGAAGTTCCTGCTTTATATTCTCACTGGTTTCCTTTTATTATTAAAAACAAAACAGCTTACTCAACAACTTCTTAGTAAGCAAAATATACTTCTTTAACTCCCTATTTGTAAGCGAGCTTAAGAAGAAGTAGTGAAAAGAAGTTTTTTTTAGCATTTTAACTCATTACTTGTTCGATTCTTTTAAAAGTCTACAATGAGATTTTTGCTAAACATTTTTAAAACTTCAACTAAAAACCCTATTTATTTAACTAATGATAATGAAAGAAGAAGTGCGTGTTGTTTTATGTTTTGTTAACGATTACAAAACAATGAAAAGTAAAAATGAAATGAGATTTTAGACAAAATGATGGTTAAAACTGCACTCATGCAGGGAGTTGCAACAGCAGCAGCATAATTGAAATGAAAATTAAAACCCCAACTGCTGTACAATTATTGTGAAAGTTAAGTTTAATACAAATAAATAAGTGAAAAAAACTTTATAATAAAAACAAACAGAGAAGAAGAAAACAGATAACAATAAAACAAATTATAATTTATAAATATTTGCAAAATTATATAAAAATTTAAAAGCAAAAAAAAAATATTTGAATAACATGCAAAGTAAATTTTATTTTTATATAAACAACACTTACCTCTATCCGAAAGGTTTGGGTAGTGTCATCGAGAAATAGTATTGTAACACATTGTTGTCTTTGTTTCTTATCTCGAGCCAGTTCTGTAGATCGTAAACGACAGTGACGACTTAAATTACATAAACGGAAACGTTCAAGCATTGCAATATGCCATGATTGAAATTTGAAGAATAGTTTTTCTTGTTTATTTTTTTCTCCTTTACTAAATATCCGTCTTGTCTGCTTGCTTTTTCTCTTTCCTTTTTATTGTTTAGTCAATATTATTATTAATAATAATAATAATTTACAAAGACAACGAACAATCGTTTAGTAAATATGTATCATGTAGGTAGTGATGTATGTAGTTGTATTATTGTATGTTGTATATATGATTTGTTATTCTAATAATAATATTATTGTTTGTTTTTGTGTGGCAACAACAAAAACAATGTTTATTTAATAAGTCGACCATAAAATAGATATTTTTCAATAATATTTCTATTGTTTTATGTTGAGTTTTGTATATAAAGTTTAATATTGACGTTTTCAATTGGATGGAATTGTTGTTGTTGTTGTTATTGTTTATATAATTTTTTCAAAATTGTAAAATTTTCAGCAATAGATTTGACAGTCTTGACATCAGTATCTAAAAGATAAACAAATAATGTAAATGAAATTATTAATTAGTTTTAAGTTAAACAAATTAAAAACTTAATAAAATTTAATTTTTACATCAAATATATAATTGAAAAAAATCTATTTTAAAATTTTAATTTTTTAAATTTAATTATTTTTTTTAACGGTGGCATAAGAATTGTAATGCATTAAAAAATGTGCGGAGAGAATCATTGTGATTCTCTTCGTAGAAAGTAATGATCCATAAAGATTAGACAAAGAAAGAAGAGAAAAAGAAAATTAATGGAATTAAGAAAGAAAGAGAGGAACGGAATCAGAATTTTAACCTAAAAAAGGAACCCTGTCGAAAAATAACGGACGTGGTAAAAAACCACAAGATGACTGTACCAACTGTATACTCAATCCTCGCATAATCTGTTAACGTCCGGTATATTACTGTGCCACTTACTGAAAAAAGCCCTAATTATGCAACTCCCCATAAAAATCCTTTCAGAATACATAGCCTTTGCTTATCCATTCCTAAAAGTTTCTTGTTTGCCATAAGGCCTTTGATATTTTTAAAAACCATTCTACAATTCCAAGATTGTTTAATGATGTCACGGAATCACTTAAAGATCAATTTGTAACATTGGCATATGGACGGCTTGACAAGGTTCGAATATAATCTACCTAGTACGCCTTCACCAAGGTTAACGATCTTGTCGTGATGCAAGGGCTTAAGTACACATTGTGGCTATAGCTTACTGCGACTAATGTTTCGGTATCTAGACGTGGGAAGATGTGGTTTCAAAGAAGTGTATAACTAAAGGTTAATCATCTTGTCTAGATAGTGCGTATGGCGTCTTCCAATCCTATTTCCTTACGTTATGTTATTCGATCTGGTTCGCTCTTTGTGGCTAGTTGCTTTCAGCTCCCCTCAGCGTAAGGGAAAAGTGCGGTTACAATTTAGTAACCTAGTCCACATACGCTGTCACTGCGTGGATAGTCCGTCTGAACGTGGTTTCTCATGGGATTCAAAATAGAGAGATTCAATACAAAAACAAACAGGAATGCAAAAGGGCCAGGGGGTGATAGACATGTTAGGTAGGGACAATCTGGACCTCACGGTTAACGAGGATGATAGGGAGTTGGACAGTACATGGGAGGACGGTGACATTACCCTTATTGACCTCTATGCCAGGATTGTTGAGCAAGGACGTGGAGGGTCTTGTAGAGGTGTCAAGTGACTCCTTCGGATCCAACGATAAAACCAGTGCAACACAGAAGCTGGAGAATTTATATCTGCCAGACGACGAGCTTGCTAGCAGTCAGACTGATAAGATATAATTTGCTACTGAAGAAGCCAAGGGGTTCCAAAGGAGACACTTGGGAGAAGATCGTCACAGGTCGTTCGACAAGTAGCCATGGAAGAGAAGTCATGCGTCCCTCTACGAGATATTAGTAAAACAGTCCAAACGAAGGAGGAGAAGGCAATGAACGATGAGATATTTCTCTAAGATATCAAAGGCAGATTCCTTAAAGTTTTCGTCAAGGAGAGACTTCTTCTCAGAAGACCACGACAAAGTGTTACAAAATTCAAAAGAATATAGGTCAAGTTGGTGATGTTCTGGGTTGGTCCACTTCCTGAGACAACAGCAGGATGATGCCATCAACCCGTCTAACACTCAAAAGTGTGATGGGTCGATGGGTTCATCAACCTGCAGTCTGCCAAAAAGGCAATGAGGGTGGTATCCCAAATACCAAAGCGCTCATTTCTTTAGAGCGATCTGTAAGAAAGAAAAGACACCAGAAAAGATAAAAAGGACTGTTAAATTTCCGGTCTGCTCTCCTACTGATTTCTTTACGGAGGGTAAAGGTTCTGGTATTGACCGACCCTGTAAACCAGCTGTAGCTCCGAGAGATCCCCGTAAGGAGACAATTAAGGGAGCCAGATTTGGGGATGATCAACCCTCATCATCCAGCAAAAGGTAAAGAAGTCCATTAGCCTTGATGACCGACTTTAAGTGGCAGTTAATGTTCGGAATGATCCAGATAGGAGAATCAGTACCGATTCTGGCAATCTTTGTGGAAAGTAGTTAGTTAGTTAGTTAGTTTGAAAGGAGGATGTATTTATATACATCAAATCCGAAGAAATATATCTAGGCATTGAACCTACCACCTCCGATCTACCAGACTAGAACACTAACCATTAACCTACCGCAGGCCACGTGGAAAGTAATATTTCTTTTTAAGGATTATATTAATTTATATATCACGGATAATACTCAATATATGCAATACAAACTGCATTGCCAAATAACAAACGAAAGATTTATATCTAAAAACTTAAGATATCCAACATGTTCCCATTTATAAATTTAAATTGCTTAAAAATAGTTTGTCCTCAATCTTTTTTCAATGAATATTAAAAAAAAAATAATAATTTCCAAATATAAATATGTATTCAATTTTTAAATCTATATGCCAACTATGTATGTAGTTTTATGGAAAGTTGTTCTGCTGTTGTTTCCATTAAAGTATAAAAGCATTGTCCTTTAATTAAAAAAGCTTTTAAAGTATAAAACACTTAAAAGGTAATACAATAAACAATGTTTATTTTGTTATTAATTTCCTTTTCATTCTTTTGTTATTTATTCGTAATATATGTATATAATATATACATATTCATATTGTATTTGTACTTTTTTATCAATGGTTTATTGATATTAGGGTGGTACTACAATTGTTTATTATTTTAAAGACACTTAATCGATTTTTACTTTACACATTGTCGTTATTCAAATCAAGCCGCGTACAAGCAATTGCCATAGCTAGTGCGTGACCCAATACTTCATCTGACCCTTCATGGCAACATAATGGTAATTATAATATTTAAGCTTGTAACTAGTTACCGAGATAGTGAGATATTTTATCATGTGCTTGGTCTACAAAGAAGTTTATCGTCACTCCATAGACTACAAAGAGACAGTCGAAAAAAAATCTACACAAAAAGATTCAATGCATAGCAAAGGACTTTTTTCGGCCTAAGTTTTTAAGGGTCCCCTCTCTAGATTATTTAGGGATTGTAAAATGAAGACTATTCTCCCTTCTAAAGAGACACTGAAGTGAGGACAAAATGTCTCTCTTTTACATAGTGTATATTAGTTAAGAGGCTGTCCTTCAAAACGTTAAATTTTAATATATAAAAAGCCTCTCAGCTTAATGATTTTTTAGATCTTTCAACCGAGAGCTTTGTTTCTTAAACAATAATGTTAATGCCGTGATGATTATCTTTCATAATATTGTTGATCGCTGACTAGATTAGGCAAAAAAATGTAGTTTTTTAAGATAATGGAACCAATATGGCAGCCAAACAAGATGTCTTTTAAGGAGTTTATCTGTAACTTAGGGCGGTTTTTTTATACCCTTCACCTTCGTGAGAAGGTGAGATATCGGCGAGATCCGAATCTTCAATAATTCAGTTAGACATGCTTTCGAGAAGATCGCTATTTAAAATCAGCAAAATCGGTCTATAAATAACGGAGATATGAGCAAAAATCCGAGACAACCTCTAAAAATTTTATCAAAAAAGCCACATTTTTTCATGCTTTGTTAAAAAAGCAACAACAACACTGTGAATTGGACAAAGATGTACATGAGCGTGTGGAGATGTATTTGGTTTTATTCAGCTGTGTATTTTTTTGTATGTTTGGATAATGTTCTGTTCTCACGAAGGTGAAGGATATAACAAGAACAAGGAGATAAAGCAGTATTATGTTGGTAATACAGCTCATATTTGTTTGAGGGTGGTAATACAGTTTGACGGTGGTATTACAGTACAACGGTTAATATTTCTTTCTGCTACAGTTTATATTTGTTTGTGTGTATGTTATGTGTGGCATGTGTGCAGAGATACAAAATAAATAAAAACTGTTTTTTTTTAAACATACTTGGTGAAGGGTATATAAGATTCGGCACAGCCGAATATAGAAATATTACTTGTTCTAATAGAGATAATCTTCATTCTTTGGTTAAACCTAGTTTAATATATGTTTTGTGTTTTTTAGTAAACAGTAACGTTATTTATTATCTTAGTTTAACTAAGTGTTATTGGCCAATTAAACTTAAGTTATAAGTAAGAAAATACAATTAACCAAAACTATAAAACAATAATTTTGGAAAAACAAAAACTTAATCTTTTAAGTAAATTGTAAATTTTTTAATTTGTTTTGTTTTTTATTATTGTTTTAAATGTTTATTTAAAATTTTACCAAAATCTTTCATTTTACAAAAGTAAAAAACAGCTGTTCATTGTTTATGTGTTTGAGTGAAAAGTTGGCAATACTAACAAAGTTAACTGAACTTTAATCCAAAACTGAAAAACACAATTATCGGTTAAAGTCCGCCTAAATTTGTTCTGAGTTTAATCTAACATCATGTTAAGCCTAGTTTAACTGAGTAGTAAGAAACCCGCCCTTAGATAGTAGATTTAATGGTGTGTCCAAATATGGATTTATGAAGCAAATATAGCTCAATAAAATCTCTGCTCTAAAGTAGGTTCATAACTTGTTAACAAAAAAATATTACATTCTAAAATGACGATGACAAACAAAATTATTTCCGACTAAAAGTAGGAAAAAAATATTGCTAGAAATGTATTTTCATAAGCGTGAATGTATATGAACTACTCTCCATAAATATCCATAGTATTACGTAGCGGAAGTTATGGAATTTTTATTTGTTAATTATTTTTTATTTTACTTTTTTTTGCTGTGATAATATCATTATTATACAAAAAATACACTTGTCATACCTAAAGTACACAATGACTGGACAGCGTAGACAACGAAACATAACTAACTAATAGTAGTAGTGGTAGTAGAGAATATACCCTGCAGTTCGTTAAGTAATCAAGTGGTTTTATAAAGCTCTTTTTTCGCTATTATCTAACCACGTTTGTGATTTTTATTTGAGAAATTTATAATGGGATATTTTTTAGAGAATGTAATCTTTGTAAGTCAATTATCACAGTACTGTCCCTAAGTAATCTAAAGAGTAGACATAACCATCTTAAAGTAGTAGTGGTAGAGAATGTACCCAGCAGTTCGAAAAGTTGTCAAAGGGTTATAAAAACTCTTATTTTTCGCAGTTCTCTAAACACGTTTGTGATTTTTATTTAAGCAATTTTTAATGGGATATTTTTTGAGACTGTAATCTCGGTAAGTTAATCACAGTCACTATCCCTATGTAATCTAAAGAGTAGACTGAAGTTGAAGTGCTTTACGTGAAAACCTGCCTTGTCGGCCTAACCACTGCCACTTTGTGTATCTTACACGAATGTTGCAATTTATGTATATGCACTTCGTGTCCAAGCACTTTGCTCAAGTACTCGAGCTATCTAATCTCTGACCATTGCTGCCCCGTTGCTTAACTTCTGAGATGTAAAACATCACTTCCGTTAACAACCACGCAGATGGTATGGTCTCTGTTAAGTCGGCAACAGCCTCTAGAGTTGTATAGCCGAAACTTTGTTCTTTGGGTTTAAACCGCAGTCACTACGTGGATTCCGAAGGAACCTCAACCAACTGAACAGCCAGGACATAGTTCTGCTGGCAACTTGACAGATTATGTGTTTCTCTGGTTAGACCCCATGACAAATCATACAAAGGACTAGCAGAGGAGGGAAGTGACATCACCTGTTTATAGTCCCCGGGGGGACTAGAGATACGTCCATTGAAACTAGCTTTTTTTGTCATCATTTTATAAATCATGTGATAAAAATCTAGAAATCGACTTTCAAATAATCGAACAATCGACATTTTGTTCCAAAAATTTGATAACTCGACTATTGTCTACGCAAAAATTTAAAAAGTCGACTTTGTAAAGAAAAGTCGAAGAGTCGAAAATAGTCGAAAAAGATCGGAAAAAACACGAAAAAAGTCAAAAAGTAGATAAAAATCGAATATAGTTTAAAGGTCGTAAAAAGGCGAAAAAGTCGAAAAATTCGTAAACATTTGAAAAAAAGTCAAAAGCTCTAAAATAGTCGGAAAAACTTGAAAAGTAAAAAATAGTCAAAAATAATTGAAAAGTCGAAAATAGTGGGAAGAAGTCGAAAATTCGAAAAACGTCAGAAAAAATCGACTATTTACAAAATACTAAAAGTCTAAAAGTCGACTTTTAATTAAATGAAAAAAGTCGAAAAATTCACTGTTCATAAAATGCTTACCTAGAATCCTATTATACTGCAGGGTATGGTAACAACAAATATTCAGTTAATACTACATTGACCGTCGATAGCAACATATAATACAATCACTTACGCACAACATACTATGAGTAAACTAGTAATAGCAGCAGCAAAAGCAGATACTAAAATTATTTGCTAAAATAAACAACAACAAAAAAGCAACACAATTCAATAATGACGACATGGAATACTAATTAAATGCACACCCAAATAAATAGAATAAAGCAAACAAGGCCTATTGTTACGACTGTTCAATCTATCTGGTAAAAAAAGTGTGTGATTGTAATTAAACAAAAACAAAATGTAGTCACAACATATTTGATACTTGTTTGATTTACAAACAAAATTTCATTAATATTTAATCAGTTTAATTAAGTTTTAATAACCTAAATATTATATTGAAATTAATAGTTTATTTAGTTCTAGTTTCGCTGGAGTCCTTTTATAATAAGAAATATAATATTTATAATATTTTTATAATAACGTCTTATTGAAATTTTTAATAAAGTTTGAATATTTATGTAAGCTAATTTTGCTATGTTTAGGGCGGGTTTTTCTGATAAAGATAATCCTCATTCTTTGGTTAAACCTGGTTTAACATATGTTTCGTGCTTTTCAGTAATCAGTAAAGTTACTTATTATATTGGATTAACTGAGTTTAAACCTAAGCTATATGTAAGAACACACAATCAACAAAAACAATAAGGGCGAGTTTTTCTGATAAAGATAATCTTCATTCTTTGGTTAAATCTGGTTTATTATATGTTTTGTGTTTTTCAGTTATCAGTAAAGTTACTTATTAACTTAGTTTAACTGAGTGTTATTGGCCAATTAAACTTAAGTTATTAGTGAGAAAACACAATTAACAAAAACAATAAAACAATGATTTCGGTAGAACAAAAACAAAATATTTTAAGTAAATTGCAATTTTCTGAATTGTTTTGTTTTATTTATTATTGTTGTAAATGTTTTTCCAAAATTTTCCATTTTACAAAAGTATTGTTTGCAAAAAACAGCTGTTCTTTGTTTATGTTTTTGAGTGAAAAGTTGGCAATACTAACAAAGTTAACTGAGCTTAAATCTAAAACTGAAAAACACAATCATCGGTTAAATTCCGCCTAAATTTGTTCCGAGTTTAATATAACAGTAAGTAAAGCCTAGTTTAACTTAGCAGTAAGAAACCCGCCCTAAAACAATTAAGTCAGAAGGTAAAAAGTGACATTTGCAAAAAACAGCTGTTCATTGTTAATGTTTTTGACTGAAACGTTGGCAATACTAACTAAATTAACTGCTCCTAGATCCATAAATGAAAAATACAATCATCGGTTAAAGTCTGCCTATAGAATTGTAGGTAAAAAGCTACATTTGATTGTACGACCAAAAACAAAAAAAAATACTTTATCAATTTTTAATGAACTTAGCGTATTTGGGTCGAGATTAAATTTGATTTTGTTTACAAAAAAATATGTATTAATAAATACAACACAAAAAATCGCATATTTTTAATTAAACTTTAATTTTGTTATTTAAATAGAATACAACGATGAAATAAATTAAATAAAAAATTCTTGTTAACATGGCGTACTTTTTGTTTTTGTTAAATAGGTAAGAACGTGTATTTAAATGTTTATAGAATATATTTCAATTTGTTTACAACAATAAAAATTATAGATAATTCTCATAATAGATTGTTTAACCTAAAAAAAACTTGTTTAAGTAAATATGTATAATTCGCAGGAAAAAATTGTGAAAATACTAAATGCGCAAAATAATATTTGTATCAATGTGTGATTTTCTTAAATTTTAAAAAGAATTAATATATGTATTTAAATCATTTGTACTTAAGAAAAAAACAAGTAAGAAATTATAGTAGGGCGAGGTCAACCATATAATACCCTACATATGTTACAAAAAGTAATGGCACCGCATAAAGCAAGCATAGTGCCAGGGTAACAATCCAAGAAATACCGAAATGACCAATACCTTTGTATAGGAAACCAGATCGCTTAGACTAAGCTAATGGTCTCCACCAAAATTCAATCAGTTTTTTATGGGTCTTCACCACGTATAAAATCAAAAGTTGGATTTTAAATCCGAATGCATATGGTTAATATGTAGAACTCGAATAAAAGTAACGCGGTACCGTTATCCGACGTCACACACCAAACCTATGCGATAGTGAAACGTAAAACTTTCGAAGGCAGAGCAAAAAGGACGACCTGATTGCCCTTAAAAGATAATAGCAATGACGCACGATGATCTTCTTTCACCCAGAGCTGAATTACGAATGTGTCATTTTATTTTATTCAAATTAATAAATACGCATTCAATAAAGAATATAAAATGTCAAAATCAGCTGACATGTTCGTGCGCCGCTTATAAAATTAGAAAGCATTCTACGCCTCAAGACATTCTAAGCTTTTGTGCTTATAACTTTCAACATATAAATACATTGATTCTACTTGACATACGTAAAAAATGCGAGAAAGCGTAGAACGCGTGGTGTGGACCTCGACGTTCTCGTTATGATATATTTCATTATAGTTCTAGTTGAGTTCTGTTCTAGAATAGCGCAGTTCTAGTTCATATCTAGTTCCGTTATAAATGTTTAAGGGCGAGTTTTTCTGCTAAAGATAAACTTCGTTCTTTGGTTAAACCTAGTTTAATACATTCTTTGTGTTTTTCAGTAATTAGTTAAGCTACTTACTATCTTAGTTTAACTGAGTGTAATTGGCCAATTATACCTAATTTATAAGGGGGAAAACACAATAAACAAAAACAATAAAATAATGAATTCGGAAGAAAAACTTAGGGCGAGTTTTTCTTTCTTTGGTTAAACCTGGTTTAATATATGTTTCGTGTTTTTCAGTTATCTTATTATCTTAGTTTAACTGAATGTAAAAAAATTTATGTAATTCTTTGGTTAAACCTGGTTTAATATATGTTTCGTGTTTTTCAGTTATCTTATTATCTTAGTTTAACTGAATGTAACAAAAACAATAAAACACTAATTTCGGAAGAACAAAAACTTATTATTTTATTTGTTTGTTGTATTTTATTTATAATTGTTTTAAATGTTTATTTAACATCTTTCCATTTTACAAAAGTATTTTTTGCAAAAAAAAAAAACAGCTGTTTTCATTGTTTATGTTTTTGAGTGAAAAGTTAGCAATACTAAGAAAGTTAACTGAGCTTAAATCTAAAACTGAAAAATACAATCATCGGTTAAATTCCGCCTGAATTTGTTCCGAGTTTAATCTAACAGCAAGTTAAGCTGTTTTCAAGGTATTTTTAGATTTTTTCTAAAATTTTACATTTTACAAAAGTGATATTTGCAAAAAACAGCTGTTCATTGTTTATGTTTTTAACTGAAAAGTTGGCAATACTAACAAAGTTAACGAATCCTAGATCCATAACTGAAAAACACAATCATAGATCAAAGTCCGCCTATATTTGTTCCGAGTTTAATTTAACAGCGACTTAAGCCTAGTTTAACTGAGTAGTAAGAAACCGCCCTTAAATAACACTATCAATATTATACATTATATAATGCTATATTTTTTAAAAATCAACAAAATAATATTTACATATTAATTATACCATATTGTATGATACAATATCTATATGCATATAATTTATACAAAAAAACATTTATTCTAATTATATGTAGATACATACCTACATGTAAAAATCTATAAATATAATGTCACGAAAGAATCCCCCCTTTTTGCCAATAATTTAGGTTAATCTATGTTTTAAAATAACCTCCCTTCCCCCTTAATAGCCACTCCATACAATAATAATAAAGAAAAGCAAATTTAAGAAGGAAACCTTTTCGTTCGCATATTTTATACATACAAGCGTTACAAATGAATATGTATGACTTGAGAATGGATGTCATGGATACATTTTTCTTGAAAATATGTAAAACAAATAAACATACAACAAAGAATTGCAAAACTACCCTCTGAATTAAGTTTGTATGACATAAAGTTGCATGTTACATGCAAGTTTTGTATAAAAACCATTTTACTATACAAGTTGATAAATTAGCACAAGACGGTGAGTTAGTTGGTTACATATCAGACTATATATGAGGGCCATCTGAAATGTTATTGCAAAATGTTATATTAAATTTAACTTTGTAGAGTAAACAATTTATAATTAAAAAAATATATATATATTTATATACATTTTCCTAAATTTAAATTATAAACTGTTACTAAAGTTAATATTTCACTTTTTGAGGGAATTCAGCAAATAAATATGAGTTTTTATTTAAAAAACTTTTAATTTTTAACCTCGTATACACATTTTTTGTTCTTGGGTATGTGTATTTAAAACATTGTTAAATTATTGCGGAAAATGTGAATCAAGGGACATATAAATTCATTAAATATTTATTAATAAGAAACGTGGGCAAATAAGAACATAAAAAATTAATACTAATTTAGGAGTTTATCGACATATTTAAAAAATGACCATACAATTTCTTTATTTATGCGTGCAAACTTACACGAAAAAAAAAACAATAAGAAATTAAACATATTAAATTAAATAGTACAGTATCAAACAAGTAATTTACCTAATGTTAAGGTTAATTTCTAGTTCTGTTTCAGTTCAGTATTAGTTCAGTTCTAGTTCAGTTCTAGTTCAGTTCTAGTTCAGTTCTAGTTCAATTCTAGTTCAGTTCTAGTGCAGTTCTAGTGCAGTTCTAGTTCAGTTCTAGTTTAGTTCTAGTTCAGTTCTAGTTCAGTTCTAGTTCAGTTCTAGTTCAGTTCTAGTTCAGTTCTAGTTCAGTTCTAGTTCAGTTCTAGTTCAGTTCTAGTTCAGTTCTAGTTCAGTTCTAGTTCAGTTCTAGTTCAGTTCTAGTTCAGTTCTAGTTCAGTTCTAGTTCAGTTCTAGTTCAGTTCAAGTTCAGTTCTAGTTCAGTGCAGTTCTAGTTCAGTTCTAGTTCTGTTCTAGTTTAGTTCTAGTTCAGTTCTAGTTCTAGTTCAGTTCTAGTTCTAGTTCAGTTCTAGTTCAGTTCTAGTTCAGTTCTAGTTCAGTTCTATTTCTGTTCTAGTTCAGTTCTAGTTCAGTTTTAGTTCAGTTATAGTTCAGTTCTAGTTCAGTTCTAGTTCAGTTCTAGTTCAGTTCCAGTTCATTTCTAGTTCAGCTCTATTTCAAACAAATTTTTAAACCAAAAAAAACTTCTAGTGGTCAAAAGATTTGACTTGTTGCATTTGTAACAGTGTTTTTATTGAAAAAACTAAATACATATTTCATTTATAATAAAATCTATATAGGTACAACTACATATTAAAAAATAAATAAAATATTTACATAAAACATAAATCTTTAAACTTACCTTGATATGTCTGTTTCAAAATTGATTTCTTTTTTAACGATTATAAAAGTAATTTAATTCAATTAGGAGGATGTCAATCAGATTTGATGTTGTCAATTTATGTACACATATATTTTATGTTTGGTTTTGATCTCTTCTGCACGGAGTGTAAGATGGGCAGGCAGTGATTGACAAAACTTTGATTAATTCAATTTTATTTTTAACAACAAATAACAATATTTGCTGTTCTATTTTTTAGCTCTAATAATGAAGAAAAAAGAACAAATTGCACTTTAGAAAAACATTGCAGATTTAGAAAAATAACAAAGATGACAACCGGAAGATTTATAATGCGGGTTAAGATGATGAAGAGAGAATAGTGATTGAGAGTGATTGTATATAAAATCTCGATTAACATACAGAAAAACTTGTAATAAAAAATGCACACACTCACTCACGTAAACATTTAAAACATATATATAATACTCAAGTAAGAAATAAAACAACAACAATAACTAAAATACAGTTCAACGAACATTGACACTTTCAATGTTTTATTTTCTTGTAAAATTGTTTTTTCTTCTGTCTACTGTAAATAATGCATCAGGCATTGCACACTTTTAAGATTTTGTTTCAAAGAAAAAAAGGCCAAATAATAAATCTATTATATGGTGGTGTACATAGTATGTGAAGATGATGGCAGCAAAGGGTATCAAGGATATTTATTTTTAAATTTATATTTTCTTCTTTAAAACTACAGACTAAAAATATCACACGAAAAATTAAGGGGACGCAAAACGTTAATGACGATGAGTAATCAGCCTGTAATATTTTCTTATTTTTTTCACACAATATATTTTTAGTACATTATATTTAATTTTCCAATTGTATTGTTGTATTGCTTGCCCATTAAGTATTATTTAATATGTATGCATATTTTGGGTTTTTTTCGGTAATCACTCACACAAATTTTGTACTTTTTGTATTTTTAGTAGTTGAACAAAACAACCCACCTTTTTCCACTTAAAAAAAATAATACACACACAAACACGGCTTCACATTAACCAAAAATTGTAAATATGAAATGATTTCTTTGAAAAGAATAATTAAAATACTATTTTCATATAATTGAATGAAAATGCAAATCGTAGATAAGAATGAAAAACTCAAGAAAATTAAATAAAATCCACTTAAAAAATATATATTTTTTCTCGTAATTAAACAATAAGAACTTGACGTTTAACACCGCACATGAATTTTATCGAACTAAACCAAAGAGCCCTGCGCCGACAAATACTAGCGGCGATTGAGACTAAAAATGACGGCGGCGGCTTAAAATCGTCTGTAAGCCGTCTAAGTTTTAGTTTTTAAATTTTCAACGATTTTAAATTAAAACGGTATTCGAAATATATTTAGAAAATCGGAATTGTCTATCAGAGTAAAAATTTTGTGTATTCGTGAATACTATTTTAGGTACTTCTATTGTTATGCAACACATTTTCACGAGATTTTTTTTAAACTCACGTGAAGAACTATTTTTATTTCAACTCTCTACTTTTATACTCTTTAGCTTTGTGAGAATTTAAACTCGAAAACTTTAATAATTAATTGTAGGAATTAGGAAAGAAAAAATACAACTCTCCTTAAAAAGCAATACAATTGTCCAATTCACAACCGATGTCGTATTGTTGTATGCCATAAAAATTTTTGAAACAAAAAGGATTGTTTTAGTTTACCATAGGTATTTTGTTTTTATATTTTAAAAGTAAAAAAAAGTCAAACTTTTATTATCTCTACCAGACCGCACACTTAAAACATGCGAATATCTGTACGCCTTTCGAGAACTTCAATACAAGTTTTTGGTTTAAAATTTACAATACCAACATCTTTTAAAGCCTTCATTTTATCCTCCAGGGAATTGTTAGTAGCCTGAAGGTTTTCGTGCAACAATAAGGCTGTACCGCGAGCAGCATTTAATAGTTTATTGGCATCATGGATTCTGAAATTTCAAAAAGAAGCAATAAAACTTGTTCACTTTTTCTAAAAAAAAACACAAAACAAAACCTACTTTTTAAACAATAAATCAGGTCTCCGGCAGTATTGTCCAAATAGAGCAAACAAATTACGTGTCATATCGTAATTAAATTGTGCCGCTCCAGCTGGTGAGAATTTCGTATTCATGATCATACTATCCAGCATATAATCATCAATTTGTTGGGCTATCAGCCTTAAAGTTAAATTGAATAGATTGGCTGATAGTTCCCTTTCCAAATTATGCAAAACTGTAACCATAACTTGAAACATTTCGCCAGCACTGGGTGAGAGTATAAAGGGTTCTTTCGAATTTTGTTCAGGCATTGAAGGCCAACAGTCGTGTCTATAAGGCATTGATTTAGCTTTGATTTCATTGACAGCTTTGGTGGCTAGATTCTTTAAAAGTTGTTGAGTCCAATGCTCTAGTTCCTCCACGGGATGTTCAAACACCGAGCTGATTTCTTCGGCATTAGGTCCCACTAAGGCGGCATGTAAATGTAGATAATGGACATTTTCACCCCATTCACTTAGGACCATTTTGATGTAATTTATGGCATTTAAAATAGTTATACTCTCCACCGAACCACTGCTGTGCAATTGCACCAGTCTACGACGAAAGTTATCTATTAATTCCATTTGTAGGGTAAGAAATTGTAATTGGTGTCCTGGTTGTATAAGAGAATAATAACGATCTTTTATAGCCTCCAATAAACGTATGAATTGATCAGCACATTTGGGAATTTTCAATTCATCATCGTAAATATTGGGATCGATTAGTTGCCAGGGATTTTCAGCCTGCAGTATCATATCCATTTTCTCAGAACAAACTAAAATTGCAGATTTAATTAACTTTTAAACAAGCGATTTATAAAAAACCTTCATCTTACAGCGTTCTTCTAAGGAAATCCATTTTAGCAAATAAACTGGCTGGGTAACAACACATATAGCACTGGCAAAACTGGCAGGATAGCCAAAGTTCTCTCTTAACTCTGCTTCAAAAGCCAAAGTTTCATCTAATAAATGGGCAAATAGATTTTCATCACGACTTATTTCTTCTATATCTAAGGCCAATTTTTCTATGGTTAGTTGCACTAAACCACGCATAAACTCTAGCTGTGTAATATTGTTATAATTATAAATTTTTACAATTTTAAATTTATTACCACTTACCCTTATATTAAAATCTACTTTTCCAGCTTTAACAGCTGCTGGTTGAAATGTTTTGCCCACAAATAAATGTGTCTCTTTGCCCCAGTTAAGTATTTGAGTATAAAACCATTCGGGTTTATCCAAACGATTGGTTTGTTTAACTCCCGTAAAATGATACATGAATCTTAAAAAGTGTTTATTTTAAAGAAAAATTACATATTTTAAAAATATTAACAAGTCTTACCTTTGTCTGTAGGGTGCCAATAAGTATTTGGTAACAGTAGACATGGGCTGGCATATTATACTAGATGTAATCATTTCTAAAGGTTCTGTTTCTTCTGCTGGTGATTTTAGCTGCAAAATAAAGCTGATGTTAAAAAAGTACTAAACTAGAACTTATTTAGCTCTAAGCTAGAACTTAACCAGATCTCTTTTATACAGGGATGTTTTTTAATACTTTACCAAAAATAAATATTCTGCCAACAACTGCGCCTTATTGATATTATCCATTGATGGTTTATAATTTAAGGGATCCTGTTCTTTTTGTCCCCATTTCATAGATTTTAAAACATTTTCAAATTCTCTAAAATTGTATTTTACTATTAACAAAGCGATTTTGTTTTTAACAAAATAAAAACTTACTTTGTAAAACGCTCCTTTAATAGACCATGCCAATATATGGCTGTGCGTATGGCAAAAGATTTAAGAAACGGTGCCTCTACGCTGCTTAAGCGACCTATAACACTATGTTCATAGTCACTTTCTTCATAGAGATTTAAATATAAATTTATAAGTTTAGCTTCGTCTTTGCCATTAAGGGATTGGGTAAGGGAATGACTATAAATGAAATATTTTACATGTTGCAAACATAAGATATTATGAAAACACTTACCTTATTTCCTGTATATCCTGAACTATACGTAAATACTGTACTAATTGCTGTAACTTGCGCACTTGCTCCAAGTCTGGTTTTACCCCCTTAAATGCATTATTCGATTCTTTAATGCGAGCGGCTAGTTTCTTACCAAACTGTTGCAGTTTGGTCATTTGGAAATCAATACTATCACAGGCCTGCTCTTTTGTCTCGATGGCCGATTTAAAACTGGACACATTTTCTTCGGATGCATAGTTAAGCTAATGATTAAAATTAATGCAATATAATATATTATTAAACATAAATAGTTCATAGTTTTATTTACTACCTTATCTTTAAGTTTCTCCAAACGCTGCTTATAGTCCTCTACCAAAACTGAGGCTCGGTGTAACTTTTTAAAATCACTACCGATTTCCTGATTAACTCTAGCCAAAACGCGTTCTTCTACACTGAGTTTTGTTTGCATTTTGAGCTTTAAAAGCCTTAATTATTAAAATAGAAACACTAATATTGAACACGACAACAAAAATTTGTTTAAACAATTTACACGAAAACAAAAAAATATTATATGACGTCTTGCTGATTGAATATTGTCATAGGTAAAGATATGGCGGAGCGGAACGTTAAATATATATAATTTCAATTTTCTCACATATATGGAGTTATTTTTGACAATTTTACTCATACATTCTTATTTTTTACTTTATTTTGACAGTTTCTAGTGTTTCTTTGGCGTTGAGTTTCAGTTCTTGTTATTGTTTGATAATGTTCACATTTTGCTACAGCTGTTTAAAGCAATGATGCCAGACAGTGTAAACAAATCTAATGAAAATAATTATTAAAAAATATAAGATTTAATAGCCTTTAAACAAATTATTGTTATTTTTACTCCCCTCTTTAATATAAAAAAAATAATTTGAACTAATTTTAATATATTTTTTTAAAGATTTGTATATTTCTATAGTTTTTATGTATCTGAACCATCCTGTAATAAGACAATTATTATAAACTATAGGGCAAAATTACTCTGCAGTTACCACTTTTTAGGGTTCTATAAATAGACTTTCGAATAATCGAACAATCGACTTTTTTCGAAAAAAAGTCGAAATCGACTATTTTGTTTCAAAAAAGTCGATAACTCGACTATCGTCTATAAAAAAAGTCGAAAAGTCGACTTTGTAAATAAAAGTCGAAAAGTCGACTTTGTAAATAAGAGTCGAAAAAAGTCGAAAAGTCGGAAAGAGTCGAAAAAAGTCGAAAAGTCGAATATAGTCGAAAGTCGGAAAAAGTCGGAAAAAGTCGAAAATAGTCGGAAAAAGTCGGAAAGTCGAAAAAAATCGAAAAGTCGAAAAAAGTCGAAAGTCGCAAAAAGTCGAAAAAAGTGGAAAAAAGTCGAAAATAGTCGAAAAGTCGAAAAGACTATTTATAAAATATTAAAGGTCGAAAAATCGACTTTTAATTAAATGAAAAAAGTCTAAAAATCCACTTTTAATTAAATGAAAAGAGTCGAAAAATCGACTTTTAACTAAATGCAAAAAGTCGAATGTTGAAAAGTCGACTTTTCATAAAATGCAAAATGTCGAAAACCCGACTTTGCATAATATGCAAAAAGTCGAAAAGTCAACTTTTCGTTTCAAATATAGAACCCTACCACTTTTGTGTTTTATGAAAAGTCGACTTTCAATTTTGTTTTACACAAGGGTTCTATATATCGACTTTAGAATAATCGAGTATCGCCTATGAAAAAGGTCGAAAAGTCGACTTTGTAAATAAAAGTCGAAAACTCGAAAATAGTAGAAAAAAGTCAAAAATAATCGAAAATTTAAAAAAAGTGGAAAAAGTCAAAAACTCTAAAATAGTTGGAAAACTCGAAAAAAATAAAAAAAGTCAAAAATAGTCAAAAGTCGAAAAAAGTCGAAAGGTCGAAAAAAGTCGAAAGGTCGAAAAAAGTCGGAATATTCGAAAAGTTGGAAAAAGTCGAATATTTATAAAATACTAAAAGTCGAAAAGTCTAAAAAATCGACTGCATAAAATGCAAAATGTCGAAATGTCAACTTTTAACTAACGCAGTGTCGAAAAGTCGACTTTTCGTTTCAACTATAGAACCCTAAACCCTACCTAGAAACAAAACATTTGCAATGCAACACTGGGTTGTTAAATTTTTGCTGTCAAATTTGAATTTTTCAATTTGTGGCCGTAGCATTTTTTCAGGGCATCTGTTTTAATTAAAGGATATACATATTTTAATTTAATAACTTGAATAGAATCTCCCACAGTACATAAACTGTTAGAAATATATCGAATAAAATGTATACACCCATAAAAAGACCTTGCAATAATGCTGTTAATGAAATGGCTTCACCACGGACGCCAGAAACGGCTTTGAGTTTTAGCCGCGAACTGCGTCAGGTGTTGCAGGAACGTAATCTATTGACGGTAAAAACTAGGAATAAGGGTAAGTACTTTAAGGGAGTAATTTGTAAAAGAACGATGTCTTAATGCAAGTATGTAGTATGTTCCATGTTGGCCGGTGGTTCGGGTAATTCACCCCTTACCTATTCACCCAATACAGAAATGGATAAAAGGCGTAATTTTCGCCTACAAGCGGTGCAGGAAATTATTACCTCGGAAAAGGCTTATTTGCAACAGCTGGAACTTTTAATGGATTATTTTGTAAAGCCTCTTAAGGAACAGCAGCTTATAGATGATGCCAGTCATACCACACTCTTTGGTCAAATTGAAATGATACACAATTTAAATGGTGAATTTCTAAGAGAACTAGAATCGGATATGGATAATGTGGCCCAAGCGTTCTTAAAAATGGCTCCTTTCTTTAAACTTTATTCAGTTTATGCTTTCGACTATCGGAATGCATTGTTAGTTTTACAGGAGTTGACTTCGAAAAATGCTGCATTTCGTAAGTTCTTGGAAATAAATGAATCTCGTCCGGAGTTGCAACGAAAGTTGAATTCTTTAATGATTGTGCCCATACAAAGGGTGCCACGTTATAAACTTTTACTGGAGCAGGTTTTACTCTATACCAGTCCGGCAGATGCTGATTTTAAATTGCTTAAGGAATCGGTGAAACAAATTGAAAGTACAGTATCACATATTAATTCCTGTGTAGAAGACCAAGAGGTTACACAATTGCTTATAAATTTACAAAATTCTTTAGTCAATCGTTCACCGAATATTGTTAAGCCTTCGCGCAAAGTTATTAGGGAGGGTGTGCTGCATAAGGTCACCCGTAATGGTAGCGAAATAAAACGCTATTGTGTACTCATGTCTGATATTTTTATGTATTGTAAAATTCTTAAGGAACGATCGCCTAATACTATTGTGGAAAACTCTTTGGAATGTTGTTGCATATTCCCTTTGAAGAAATGTAAAGTCTATGAATTGTTACCGGGTAATTTTAAAATTACTTGTCAAAGTGATGGCATTATTTTCGCTTCTCAAGATTTGCAAGTATGTCGTGCCTGGGTAGGTTTCATACGAGATGCTATTGACTTGCATATTCAATGTCGCAAAACATTGAGGAAGGAGAGTAGCAAACGTACGCCTTTAAGAAAAAAGGATAGCATTAAACATTTCGGTTCGGACTATATGTTGAGCCCAAAGCAAAAGAAATCGGTAAGTGGATAATAAATTGAAAAACTTTTAAAAATTTATATTGATTTTAAATTTTAACAGGAATACGATACAATATTTCGTAATAAAAATCGTGCCACCGACTCTGAAGATGAAACAGAAGTTGATTCATCATTTGTGGCAAAATCATGTTTTGGTGGTGGCGGCAAACGTAAACTAACTCCCTTTGCCACCTCGAATATAATGGAAAAATCAAATACAAATCAAATTTGCAAAAGCGCCAACAACAATAATAAACCCCTTAAGAGAACTGCTCCTATGCCACCTACACTCCAACAAAATGAAGAAAGTATTTTGCGTAATAAACAGCAAATGACCGTTACACCAGAAAAACGTTTATCTAAATTGTATAAATTTATATCGAATGATAAAATGCGCTCCAATACACGTGGCATTCTTAAGAAAACTAATCGAAATTCCCAACAACATCATAAGCAAAATCTTAATAGTGTACAGCCTATAGGTAATAATACCAATGATCATGATCCTACTTATGGTTTTGCCAGTCGTTACTCTGATTCAAAATCTTATTTTCGCACACAAAATGTAGACAATACTATACCAAGAGCGGTGCAAAGAGAAGATCTTTTGCAAGTTTGCGTGCCGATGGAAGGAGGTGGTAACTTTCGTGATGTTTTATTTCCACTCCGATCTAGTAATGGCAGTAATAAAAGTAATCATAGTATTAAAACCTCTGAGGGATTACAGGACGCTACTACAAATTGGTGTTTACCAGCCTCATTGAAGGAGAATTTTGAAGATATAAAAATATCTTCACCGCCACAAAAGAAACGTGTTAAATTTGATGACTCCTTGGATAATTTATATGAAGAACAGCCACCAGTAGCTTTTGAATTTCAACGAGAAGCAGTAGCTCCTTTGGAAATAGCGGATGGAGGTTCACGTAATTCCCTGCGTGAGAGAATTTATGATTTTTTTGCTAATTTATTTTAAATATTTTTATAAGACTTTTTTTACATCAAGGAGATTATAGTTTTTTACATACATACACACACATTTTTCTTAAGATTTTTTTTTTGTAATTTTTTATTAATAATATCATTTAAACAAATAAAATTAAACAACACTTAACGTTTTAACTTGTTCCATAAACTGTTCTACCGAGGATTCACTTATTTCATTATACCACAATCCTTGCTGCTTAAAATGTGAACCTATAATGGCTGCTTGTATATGATGATAATAATCCTTAAGATTGTCTTTGGTAATACCAGAACCTATTAGTAAAGGTACTTGTAGTTTACCTTTTAATTCCAATAAATCTTGAGGTTTTGCCGCTTCTCCCGTAGCATTACCTAAATTACATTATATTTAGCTTTAATAGTGCAAAACTATCGCAATGTTACCCGTTATTATAACACCATCCGTTAAAAAGAACTCTGCCGCCTTGGCTGTCTCCAACAATGTTACATCTTGTGTTATACTATGAGCTGAATGTTTTTTCTTAAGATCGGTAAATATTAAAATATCTTTAGCATCAATTTGCTGGCGATATCTTAGTATAGAACCAGCACAAGCTTTTGTATAACCTTCATCTGCTACATGATCGAAAACAAAGCCTTCTGCTCTTATATATTGCAAATTGCAGGCCTTGGCAACTGCCAAAGCTTGTTTATTACCACAGGCTAATATTTGTATACCTATAGGCATGCAACTGGTTGGTATAATATTTCTTATTTCCTGAGACAAACGTGTCATACAGGCCACCGTTTCGGGTCCCAAATCATGCTCTTGTATATAGGGAATGTCATGCATATTCTCTATTAAAACTGAATCCTAAAAGAGGAGAAATTGTAAAGCTAGACTTTAAGGAAGGCTTCAGCGTCCTAGGATCAAATAATGTTAACAGTTTTAAAATAGACCATTCTTACCAATTTATATTTTTTATAAATATTAGCTTCATATTTTGCCTTTTCTATAATTTCCGTCCAATTGCCTTTATAAAGAGGTGTACCTAAACATAAGATAACAAGCTTAGGTATTATGTACCTTTATCCCATACAAAATCATAAATACTTACCAGGTAAAGCTTCCACATGAATCATGCCTATAATATTACATGTAGGCTTTTGAAAAACTTTTAAAAAACGTTGCATTTTTCAAGAAATTGCTATTAGTTAAGCAAAAAACTTAAAAATTAACAGTAATAGTAGGAATTTGCAAACAACTTGTTGCTTATCAGTTGTAAACAATAATAAATAAATTACAATTAAAGCGACAAACTACAAATATCTAATTTATAGGGGCAAGGGTCAAATGAGGTCCTATAATTATAAAGTTGATGTGGGTTGTTGTAACCACATGCTGGGTATATATTGAAAACAGCACAGTCTATGCAGGACCAGTAGGCCTTGAGCTCGTTGCTCCATCCCAATTTCAGTCGTGCCAGAGCAACAACTACATAATTTGTGGACCGTGTAATTGTTTGGATTCAATACTACTTGGCTATAACTGAAGTTAGGGTTTTAAAATGAATAAACAAAATAGGGTTCTATAGTTGAATCGAAAAGTCGATTTTTCGACTTTTAATATTGTATAAATAGTCGACTTTTCGACTTTTTCCAACTTTTCGACTTTTTCCGACTTTTCGACTATTTTCGACTTTTTCGACTTTTTCCGAATTTTTTCGAATTTTCGACTTTTTCCGACTATTTTTGACTTTTTCCGAAGCCAGAAGCGTAAATTTATAACGTTGCCATTTAACATATTATTATTATTATTTATTATTATTATTATTATTATTATTATTTATTATTATTATTAATAAAAAAATTTTATTTATATTTTTTCTATTTGTTGCAATTTTTGAGTTTTTTCGACTTCTTTCTATTTTCAACTTTTTCCGACTTTTCGACTTTTTCCGACTTTTTTTGACTTTTTCCGACTTTCCGATTTTTTCCGACTTTTTTAAACTCTTTACGACTTTTATTTACAAAGTCGACTTTTCGACTTTTTTCAGAGACGATAGTCGGGTTATCGACTTTTTTGGGACAAAATAGTCGACTTCGACTTTTTTCGTCAAAAAGTTGATTGTTCGATTATTCGAAAGTCCATTTATAGAACCCTATTTTAAATGTATTTTAGTGGTGTCATCAATTTTTAGTGAATTGTAGTGAAAAAGAAGTTGTTATCAACAAAAAACAATTGCATTATTTTGCCGGTCAAAATTCTACTAATTAATTGTAAATTGTTGTTCAAAAATGTCGACTTTAAAGTGTCCAGGTAAGTTTAATGTGACAATTTGTGTGGCTGGCTGAAAGATGAGTTAATATTTTAGTAATTCTGATAATCTCAAGCAATAATACTGTGAGAAATTTAAATTTAAGACAATTTCGAACTGTAGAATGAACTTCCCATTTTGCATGTTGATCCGCATCTTGGCACATTGCAATATCGGGGTAAAGAGTTGCTACCACTACCTCTAGTGGTGGTGTCACTTAACTTCACGGCCAGTTCTTGGTATGATTTGACATGGGGTCTAACTAGAGCACCATATAATGTGGTACTACGGGTGGCCAATTGCCCTCAGGATAGTCACGTAGTGGTTGACCTGTCCTTGCAAGAGATTAGATAGCTTGAGTACTTGAGCAAAGTGCACGTATACTGGACCTGAACTTCCTTATACGTAAATATCCACCGGCGTGTATAAAAACACAATGGGGCGGTGGTGAGTCGTTGCAAAAGCTGACGCAGTGGTTGGAGAAGATCACCGTGAAATAGGCCACCATGGCAGATGTCCACATTTTTTGTCTCGGGTTGAAAAGTAGTTTCTATCTATAAAATAGAAGGAAAGGCAAACTGCACAAGAGCACAACTAGAATTGAATTAAAACTGTGCTAGAACTCGTACTAAACTGGTACATGGAAGAACATGGAAGATGAAATAGAAGGAACTGCACAAGAGCTGAATTAGAATTGAATTAAAACTGAGCTAGAACTATTACTGAAATGGTACTGGACTAGAAATTAAGTGAATTACAACTAAACTAGAACCATAACGCACTAGAACAACACTAATACACAATTGTTTATTCAATGATCAATATTTTTATAAATCAGTCAATGATTCTCACTTTATTAAGTTCAAACTAATCTATTATATAAGTACGGAATAGCCACACTGTAGTTTATTTTTAATTAAACAATTTCTAACAATTTAACTTTCTAGATGAAGTTTTACACTTTCCCAATCACATGAGTATTGAGATCAACTATCGGAATGCCATAACCTATTACAAATGTAAACAGTATGATGAGAAAGTAATGAATCAAGGCTTTATTTGGCATCAAATTGTTGTACAACATTATGGTAAACTTATGGGTATAGAGGGTAAGTATGCCATACTGGAGGCCATATTTGCAGCAGTAGAGGGTGAAGAATTTTATCCTGTAGCCTATAGAGTAAGTTAAAAAATGTTGACTTTTTTTGAAAACTAACTAATAACTAATAACATTTTCTTAAAGCGTGGCAATAAAGAAGACCGTTTTTTGGTACGACAATGTCAACCAGCAATGGATAAACTATTTGCCCGGAACTTGTGTCTACATCTACCCAAAGGTGTTGTTATTCATTTGAAGGTACAATTGAATGTGGGTGAATTTAAATATGGTCAAGTTTCTCCCATAAGTCAGGTGACTAAAGCTTTAAATGCTTTGTACGGTCGCATGGAACATCGTAATGGTGAAGATGGTATTTTAAATTTATCATTATTTGCACAAAATCCTGACTTTTATGATGTTGTTGTCAATCTAAGTAATCGTGGTGTTTTGGAGCGTGTTTGTGATTTAATTTATCGCAATGATGAACAATTTCGCACTATTAATGGTATTATTTTAAGTAGTAATGAAATAAATACCTTGGCTCCATTAAAGCTGTTTAGTGGCGTACAATTTGCCTTACTTGATTTAAGTGATAATTTGGTAAGTTTTTAGAAAATTATTGTGATATTAAGTAAAAGTTATAAAAACAAATATTTTTAAGTTACGATCACCCAGTCGTACATGTCGTGATTTGGAACCTTTAAAAGCTGACGAATTAATGCTTCAAGGTAATCCGCTAACAAAGGCAGTTACATATCCGGAATGTTTAAGACCGGTATTGAAAAACTTTAAAAAAATTGTAAGTAAATAAACTTCATTAAACTTGAAAAAGATTTGTACATAAATAAAGTTGTAAATATTTTCATAAAATTTATCTGCTAGGATGGTATACCCTCCGAAAATCTCTCCAGTGATTATACACCACTAGATAATCTAATGCAAACAGAGTCTGAAGGTTATCGCATTGATTGGTCTAATAAAACAGATCTAAATAAATTCGAAAATAGTACAGATTGGCATGCTTTTATGGTAAGTTTTTATTAATCATTTTGAATTTATAACAAATGTTAAACACCTGTAACTTTTCTAAAGATTCCCGATGAAACACATCAATTTTCTAAGGAGGAAATATTTGATTATTTTTTCCTTACAATTTCCAGTAACTTAAGTGATATTTATCCTTGTTATTATAAGGTAAGTTGAGTTGTTTATTTCTACAATTTTTATAAATTTAATATAAATTATTAACATATTTAGTTTAACTCTGG
Organism: Lucilia cuprina; assembly: GCF_022045245.1. Lineage (NCBI taxonomy): Eukaryota > Metazoa > Arthropoda > Insecta > Diptera > Calliphoridae > Lucilia > Lucilia cuprina. Next base: position 55,631,244 of record NC_060953.1, read on the forward strand.
AGAGCATCAGTTTTTGGTGCGCAATTGTTTTTCTCAAATCAAACACTTGGTTGATACTTGTAATTTGGAAATAAAAATACCAAGACTCGAAGCACCACCGCCACCAACAAATACTACCACAGATTTCACACCACAATTGCATATGGATAAAACGGTAGTGTATTATCTAATGATGAATATAAGTCCATTTAAAAAGGGTCAACTAGAGCCTATGGAATGTATAGAAAAAGCTCTTAACAGACGTTTCAGTGCCATGGATCGTATGCTAGATTTAAATAATTTTCAAAATATAGAAGGTTAGTTTTTCTTGCAAAACTATAAATACTTTAATATATATATATTTTTTTTTTAATTAATTACAGGTTTGGAAAACATTGTTATAAATCTTAGTTCTCCTAAGATTTTAACTCGTGTTCTAATGCAAGCTTCACGTAAATTTCTCTCTACTTGCATTGAACTACGTTTGGCGCATAATAAGATATTAAGTGCTAATTTTTCTAAAGTTTTGGCCATGATGAGTAATTTAAAAGCCATAGATTTGGGTAATAATTGGATACATGATTTATATGACATCAAAGATATAGGGGTATTGGGTATTAGATCTTTAAGATTAGACGGCAATCCTTTATGTTCCAAGTATTGTTTTGCGGGTGAATATATCAAAACGGTTAAAAAATATTTTCCAGAATTGAAAGTTTTGGTAAAGTTTAGTTTTTTTTTTACTATAATAAAAAACTTTTTAAAAAATTAATTTCCTAATTTCAGGATAATGTGGAAATCACTGCCAAAGGCAATTTAACTTCTCAAAAAAATTTTCTATGTGATACAGCTGGCTATGATTTTGTTAATGAATTTGTAACACGTTATTTTCAAACATATGAAAACGATCGTGTTTATTTAAAAGGTAATTTCTTTTTTAAATTTTAAAACTTTAAAACAATTAGTTCATTTTTATTTTTAGATCTTTATCATCCTAAGTCTGTACTAACTTTAACTTGCAACTACAATTTGGCCAAGTTACCAGCACAAAATAGTAAACGTATTTTGAAATATTTAAATGTTTCACGCAACATTCTTAAAATTGAATTTAATCGTGCTTATACATCGATGTATTTTGGTCCTAGTGAAATTATACGAGTACTTATGGAACTTCCAGGAACTACACATGATATGCTGACATTTAGCACTGATTGTATGGTGCATAATGTAAGTATATAAAATATATTTTCCCCTATTGGGGAGTAAAAAGAAATAAAAAGAAAATAGTAAATCATTGATGTTACTTAACATAAAACGAAGGTGGGTTCATTTAATAAAGAACTACAACAAAATATACTAAAACGAAAATCACCACTACCACCAATTGTGCTAATTTTGGTGGAGATACCAGAAGGTATAACATAATTATCGGTTCAACTTTCAATAGGCTTCGTCCTTGGTCTACAAGTAACGTTTATGTCAAGTTTAATTAAATCATATTGAATAAATCGATTCAGTACATGATTCTGTACTGAGTCGATTGGTATACTTTAACCCTTTCACGCACAAAACTAAACCGCTGGATTTTTATGACTGCACACTTTATATTGATCATTTTTGATGAAAAATGGAAAAAGTGTTTTCGAAAGATTTTTTCGAATTTAGCATGTAGTGATATCAAATTCTAAAAAATTACTTATTTTCCTTTGGAAATAACCATTTATTTCCAGAAAAATTAAAAAAAATCGTTGGACATCGGTGTCCCGTATACGTGAAAGAGTTACGGTCGGTATAAAACCAATATTTCAATGAGTTACATCAGTACGTACCCAATATACCCTCCACCTAAGTGGTGTAAAAACAGCAGAATATTAATCTAAGAAAAGCATTAATAAAAGCATTTTTAATCAAAATTTAAAAATGTTCAGTTTTAATCGAAATTTTAACAATTTTTAAAAATACAGTCCAGTAAAATAATTTACTTTAAAAGTAATAATTTCATTTCTACAAAATTTAAGGAAAACATGATTGTTATTACCGTTAATGGTGTGTACTTGGATCAGGCCCCTAGCATAATGGAAACCGATATATTAATGGGATTTTCACGTACTTTCATACTAAAGCCAGTGAAACGTAATGCGGTAATTAAGCTTTATATAACTTTTTAATAAACTATATATTAAAACGGTTTCTAAATTTTCTAGGGTCCTCTCAAAATGATTACAAATTATCAAATAATAAATGATCAGCTTAATGTCTTTACACCAACAGCTACACAAACAAAAATCGCATTCAAATATTTCAAAAGTGAAGATAAATCGAACAAAGATGAATTAACATTGAATGATAAGGAAGCTTTGTTGGTTATGTTTCAAGAGGCAACTAGTTTAAAGTCTATATGGTGTACAAGGTAAGAGAGAAATTATTTGCATATCACATCACAATAAATTTAAATGGACGATCATTGATTTCTGATAAATTAAAATATTTTTTAAATTGGTTATATTTTATCTAACTTAAATTACAGATGTTTAGATGAAGCTAATTGGAATTTCGAAAACGCTTTGGAGATATTTTTACAGTTGTCTGAGAAGAAAGAAATACCAGATACCGCTTTTAATTGATTTACATATTTAACTTCTTAATTTGCTATTTTAAAGGTAATTTACAATATTATAATTTAAAAAAAAAACTTATAGAATGTTTATCTCCTTCAAAGATTTCTAATGAAATAAATCAATTTCAATGACGTATTTAAATTGTTTACCTAATTTAATTAGATTACATGAAATTTGAAAAAAGTACTTTAATAATCTAGACACTTTTATCGTGTTATGACACAAAATAGTCTTATTTGAAAAAAAGGGTTTTATTAATAATTCCACTATCTTTAAACTTCAAAAGTTACCAATTTTAAAAATTTTTATTTCAGTTTATCTCAAGTACTCTCAGTCAGTCTCATATTCATAAGAAATATTTTTATTATAATACATATAGTCACCTGAAACGCAATCTGCCCTAACTAACCAAATATTTTAAATCTATTGTTGATTCTTATGTATGTTCAAATATCCCCATACGAAACTAGATGCGACCTCTTGCTTTTTAGGTGACGATATATGTATTAATTTTATACATACGTATGTATATCTGAATGTATAATTATTATTTTTATAATATGTCTGTAAAATATTGATTTTATTTAAAACGATTGAATTTGCAACTTTAGTGAGTACTTTTTATTGTCTTATCAATTTCAACCCGTCATCAAACAAGATAAAGCGTATATTATGGTTGTCATTTCGTTTGTAACACATTAAAATATTGGTCGTATAGCCATAAAACAACAATATTCTGGGTCCTCATCATATTATAAACTAGAACTTAACTAGAACTGAACTAGAACTGAACTAGAACTGAACTAGAACTGAACTAGAACTGAACTAGAACTGAACTAGAACTGAACTAGAACTGAACTAGAACTGAACTAGAACTGAACTAGAACTGAACTAGAACTGAACTAGAACTGAACTAGAACTGAACTAGAACTGAACTAGAACTGAACTAGAACTGAACTAGAACTGAACAAGAACCGAACTAGAACTGAACTAGAACTGAACTAGAATTGAACTGAACATAACGTTATCCAATCAGAATCAATTTGTCAGAGTTCAAATATTTTAGCAACTGTTACAAAAACAATTGTTTTTAATATTTAAAAGAAAAAAATATTCCCCCTTAAAACCCCACTACTTATCTGGCAACTCCCAACATGTATCTGACTAAAAAATTTTCACACATAGATTTTAATTTCTATCATTGTGTGTGTTTATGTTTTTTTGTGCAACGATTATCAAATGTATCTGTCAGATTAAAAAATAAACACTTGTCTACGGATGGTCAACAAAAACACAACAACAGTTGATATTTAGACGTATAAATAAACGGTACGTACGACGGCGGTACGTTAAAAAATTCGAAATATTCAAACAAAGCGCGCTCAAATAAGTCACTGAATTTTTATTAAATAAAATATTTAAAGTGACTTTTTTAAACGAAAAAAAATATATATAAAAATAAAAAAATAAGCAGTGAAACGTTCTAATAAAATTCAAAAAAGTAGGTGGTGAAAATATAAATTTAAAAAAAAATCATATTTCTTACATAAAACAAATCAAATATAATTTGTATTTTTAAATTAAATATTAGCAATGAAAAAATTTTTTATCTAAAATAAATACACATAACAAATTGCAAAAAAGTTTAAATGAAAATAAAATTCATAAAAAAGTTAGAAAACTACAAAAACACATTGTGATAATAAATTATATGAATTTTTAAAATTTTCTCATCATAAAATTAAAACAAAACGAGATGAAATATTTAAAAAATAATTAAAATAGAGAAGGTGTTAATTTGTTAAAGAAATTTTTCGTTATGACATTTTTGTTTTAACGTTAAACTAAATAAACAAATTTTATATAAAGATTTTTTTTTATTATTTAGTTTATAAGAAAAAGTAATGTTTTTGGGAGATTTATTTTTAATTGTAGGAAACAGATGTTTGATTTTCAGATTTTGTATACAATTTATATAGACAAGTTTTTTTTCTCGTCTAAACCAATAAATGGATCCACCTTTTTAAAAAGAAACAACATTTTTTTAGTACAATTTAAAAATTTAATAAAAATTAGCGAAATATTCGAAATTTATTTTATCAGTCAGGTGACTTCATATATATTTGTATTTTTAGTTATTTAGTATATTTAAAATCCAATAGATTTTAAAATTATTTGTTAAACCGGTTAGTTGTATAATATTCATTGTTTACAAACATTTTTACGTTTTTTTTTAAATCGTGTTTTTATAAATATTTCTTCTGTTTTTTTTTTTGCTGATTATAGAAATTGTTCAAAAGTAAAATATTGCTGCGAGTATTGGTTGTCATTAAATTTATTTGATATTCATTGTCAAGATCAGATTAATATGTGTATAACACATACTTAAATATATAATTTATTTCCTTTGTTTTGTAAAGTTATTTTTATTTACATTTTTTTCGGAAAAAAAGGTGTGAGGAGTGATTTAAAAAACAAATCTTACAAATTTACAGAACTAGAATAGAACTAGAACAGAACTAGAAACGAACTAGAACAGAACTAGAACAGAACTAGAACAGAACTAGAACAGAACTAGAACAGAACTAGAACAGAACTAGAACAGAACTAGAACAGAACTAGAACAGAACTAGAACAGAACTAGAACAGAACTAGAACAGAACTATAACAGAACAGAACTAGAACAGAACTAGAACAGAACTAGAACAGAACTAGAACAGAACTCATTCTCATTTTTTAGAAGTTATTAGGAAGTAGACATCTAAAAAAAAGCATAAAAATTACTTCTTAAGAATGACTTCAGAAGTTGTGAAGTTGGAATTAAATAAAAAGGATAGGGCTGAGTAAAAATTATCACTTCTTCAGTTTTTTTTTCAGTACTTCCATGGAGTAAGTTCTACTTCTTTTACGTTTCTTTTGAAGTTCTGTTTTTGCTGCGAACATATGAAGTGAGTTTTTTGTAAAACACGTAGATTTTGTTTTAAAAAAAACTGAGATTTAGGTAAAAAAATAAACAATTTAGTTATTGGTGAAATTCTACAATTTTCGTAAAGTTCTAACTTTTAGGTGAAATTCTATGTGAAAGCTTAACTTTCATAGACTATTAATTTTGACGATTAAATTAGATTTTCGTTGCTGATTTTTATCACTTATCAAACTACTGCCTTATTCATAACAATTTATCAAAGGTTTATTGAACAAATTTTGTAAGAAAAATTGTCTTATAAAACTGTGATAAATTGTTATGAATAAGACCCCTAAACTGTTGTAATAAACAAAATTATTTGTTAATATCATTTAATTGCAATATTGTATTTGTTTCTTTTATCTAATTACTAACTATAGTTTGTTTTAAAGTCATGTTATGATAGTTAATTATTGTAAATTTTTTCAACAATTACTTTTAATTATAATATATAAATACAAATAAATACTAAATAAACCAAAAAAGTCAAATAAGTGTCGGAATTAAACCGGTTCGAAATATTTGCAGTAGAACGTTAAATAGAAAAGCAAATACATTTTTAAAAACATTTAACATCTGGGGCATACATATAAAGGAAGAACTAGTTAACATTTAACAAAAGTGTTTATTTGATAAATAAAAAAATGTTACAGCTATTGAATCTTATTTTTATACTATTAAACGTTTAGGAAAAAAAGAAAAAAAATGGGAAAATGTTAAGCAAACTATAGTTAATTAAATAGAACCAAAAGTTTAAATACAAATATCAAAAGAAGCTGGGAAACTTTCATAATTTCCTAATAGTTTACTTACATGTATGTATAGTAATAGTTGATATCTATAGATCCCAAATTTCCCATCTCGGATATGTGGAAAATATTAAACAAATGTATTTTTGACCTTTGACCTGACAATGTATTGTGTCTCCTTAGTATAAACTATTAGAAATAAACCCAGTCTTTACCCTCAAATAACCTGTAAGGATACAAGTTCTGCATCATTCTAATTTACCAGTACAGTAAGTACATAGATATGAATCCATAACATCCCAGCAAAAAAACAACATCCAAAGAAGCGAAAAAGAGGTAGAATTTACTCCATGGTAGTACTGAAGAAGACCTGAAGAAGTGATGATTTTAACATAGGCTTGTCATAGGAGGGATGTTCTTTTTATTTGATTCCAAATTCACAACATCTAAAGTCATTTTTAGGAAGCAATTTTTATGTTCTTTTTTGAAAGTTTCTATTATAGAATACAACTAATTTGACTTAAACACTATTAATATAAATAAATTTCACGCATTAATCAATCAACTACAAAATAAAATGAGTTTAATTAAAAAAAGTCAGTATAAAAAATATACCTTCATTTTCAAACTAAATTGGATCATTTTCACTTCTTTGGAAGTCAATAAACATTACTTCCACAGAAGGTAAACAAATTCACTTAGTGCTACATTTGAAGTAGTGATAAATGTTATTCTTTTGGAAGCACTTTGTTTTATTTTTGATGGGAATGTTAAAATAGTCTAATAGTTAGACTCTAAACACAACCAATTCAAAAATACTTGTTACAAAAAAAAAAAAAAAACTGTTACAACTTGTCAACAATACACGGACTATAAATTAAACAAACCTGAACTAAAGAACACATAAAAATCAACACTAATTAAACAATACAACAAATTCTAACTAACTGTAATATTATTAAAACAAAAACTAAAAAACAAACTACAATAATGATATAAAATGTTTAAAATAAACCGTGATGAAATTTACACAAAAAAACCCCACTGAACCGGCGGAAAGGTCAGTGACACGTTTTTTTTACACAATAAAAAATTAGTAGCCATTAATAAAAAAAAAAAACATAATTATGCAAACTAACAGTTTAGGCCAGACATCCAGTAAAGTAATTCTGAACGTTTTTCATCGTGTTATAGGAAAAACAGGGCTAAGCTATAAAACAATACTAACTACTACTACTAATACTGGTTTGAATGAAATTTGCGTGTAAAAATCTTATAATATTTAAATAAATTTTGGGAGTTTGGGTATATTACAATAAGCTGAAAATCGCGGTAAAAAATGTGAATTGTTTAAAATAACCATAGGTGGGTCGTAGAGGATAAAAATTCAAAACTTGATTCATTCATTTATTTTAGTATAAAATGTTTGTATGATGTTGAAAAACTACTTAAGTTAATTGTTGTAAATACTTCTTTGGCTTATACACATGACATGCAATGCACAAGGTAATGTGTAAAGTAAATTCTTAAGATTTGTACTTGAAATAATAGGGGGTCCCTCTAACTCATTTTTTCGTAAAAAAATGAGTTAAATGTGACAAATTTAGTTTTTGCTGAAAACTTAATAACTGAGTTTGTGATGAGGATGGTAGATTTGGTGAAAATCAGAGTCCTTGATGAAAATCAGAGTTTTTTGTAAAAAATATTTTTAGAACTATCGCTGAACTGGAACTGAACTAGAACTGAACTAGAACTGAACTAGAACTGAACTAGAACTGAACTAGAACTGAACTAGAACAGAACTAGAACTGAACTAGAACTGAACTAGAACTGAACTAGAACTGAACTAGAACTGAACTAGAACTGAACTAGAACTGAACTAGAACTGAACTAGAACTGAACTAGACTGAAACTAGATCTATTTAAAAAACATTAAGGGATGGACAACCTAAAGTACAGTACAATAAGTACAATAAGTAAGCATGTCAGTAATTAATTAATTGTTTACGTACGGCTATGTAATTGTATGGCACTTCATAAATAATAATAATGAGTTTATAAAATGTTCGTTTATTTAACAAATAAATCTTTAGCTCTTCACTATTAATTTAGTATATTTAAAACAAATATTTAGATTTAAATAATCAAAATTACAATGTTATTTTAATAAAACAATTTTTTGTAAAATATATTATCTTTCTACGAAATAAAAATTCTTTTAAATACCTGCTTAATTTGTAAACATTTAAAATTAAAAAGTTTAACGACTTGTTTTAAAATTCTTTTATGAATAGTAATGCATTACAATGTTTATATTATTAAGAATAAAAAAATATTCATTGACTATTCAATTACTCAATCAATCTACCAACATTGCAAAAAATCATTATACAAGAAAAAGGAAATTGATACTGAGAACATTAATGAATGGAAAGCATACATAATGAGCTGGAAATGAAAGCCCCCTGATAAAAAGGGACATTCATTTGTCTACTTTTCTATAAAACTTTTGACTTGTCATCGTCTGTCAAGGCAATTATACATATAAATTAAGAATATAAATTTAGCAGGAAATGTTAAAGACCTTGTGATATTTCTTCGTAGGGGTTTTAATAAATTTAGAATTTTATTGTTTATTTTTTATGCTAAAGAAATTTTATGTGGTTTTTGTACTTAATATAAAACACCTTCAAATAAATCGTAGACACTTGTAGTCACTTTCAGATTTGTTTTCTGCCAGACGCTACGTTTTTAAAATGACAAATCAACCATAAAATTCTTAAAACAAGTCCAAAACTTTAGCTACTGAATTGTATATTTTTCCAAATTTTCTAGCACGTATAAATAAACAAAGTATAAATGTCGACCCCAATTTAGTTTATGAATTTTTAGAAAGAAATAAATAAATCAAATTATTTTTATAAGAAAACTATTTTATTTTTAAAAATTTAGCAGTCTAGATATTTATTGATCTAATATCATTGTCATCATATGAACTAAAGAATGGAAATTTACACAGTTTCCTAAAATAATTAGAATTTTGTTTGTAAAAAAAATTTAACAAAATAATTGCATTAAGAGATAAACTAGAATTGAACCAGAGCCAAACTGGAACTGAAGTATTGCTGAACTAAAATTTAACTAGACCTGTATTAGAGATGAACTAGAACTGAACCAGAATTAGAACTGAACTAGAACTGAACTAGAACTGAACTAGAACTGAACTAGAACTGAACTAGAACTGAACTAGAACTGAAATAGAACTGAATTAGAACTGAACTAGAACTGACTAGAACTGAACTAGAACTGAACTAGAACTGAACTAGAACTGAACTAGAACTGAACTAGAACTGAACTAGAACTGAACTAGAACTGAACTAGAACTGAACTAGAACTGAACTAAAACTAAACTGAACTAGAACTGAACTAGAACTGAACTAGAACTGAACTAGAACTGAACTAGAACTGAACTAGAACTGAACTAGAACTGAACTAGAACTGAACTAGAACTGAACTAGAACTGAACTAGAACTGAACTAGAACTGAACTAGAACTGAACAAGAACTGAACAAGAACTGAACTAGAACTGAACTAGAACTGAACCAGAACTGAACTAGAACTGAACTAGAACTGAACTAGAATTGGACTAGAACTGAACTAGAACTGAACTAGAACTGAACTAAAACTGAACTAGAACTGAACTAGAATTGGACTAGAACTGAACTAGAACTGAACTAAAACTGAACTAGAACTGAACTAAAACTGAACTAAAACTGAACTAGAACTGAACTAGAACTGAACTAGAACTTAACTAGAACTGAACTAGAACTGAACTAGAACTGAACTAGAACTGAACTAGAACTGAACTAGAACTGAACTAGAACTGAACTAGAACTGAACTAGAACTGAACTAGAACTGACCTAGAACTGAACTAGAACTGAACTAGAATTGAACTAGAACTGAACTAGAACTGAACTAGAACTGACCTAGAACTGAACTAGAACTGAACTAGAATTGAACTAGAACTGAACTAGAACTGAACTAGAACTAAACTAGTACTGAACTAGAACTGATCTAGAGCTGAACTAGTACTGGAATTTTTAGTGACTAACAGTTAATTACTTGTATCTATGAGCAACATTTAGATAAATTTCTTAAAATTTTCTAAAGAAAATTTTTAAATTTTCAAAATATTAAAACTTGCAATATTTTTGAAAATTTTCGAGTATTGTACAAATGCTTCATTCTTCCGCCATCAATGTAAATAATAAATAACTTTTAATAAAAACGTATTATACATTTTTTTTATAAAACGTGTGGTTTGTTTTTAAAAATATTTTGATCGAACATTAAATGTGTGTCTATACTTGACGTTGTTTGCTGGTTGGTTGGTGGCAAAATGATGACCTAGAAATATGAAAATAGTTTTAATTTGAAAAATTAAAAAAAAAAAACAGCAAACATTTGTTCACAATTATACAATTCTTAATAAAAAACAAAACAGTATATTTGCTTGTTTTGTTAAGAGTCTTTTCGAAATTATAGTGGAAAATTAATGGAATTTTAATTTTTTTTTTTTTTTTTTTTGAACTAGAACTGAACTAGAACTGAACCAGAACTGAACTAGAACTGAACTAGAACTGAACTAGAATTGGACTAGAACTGAACTAGAACTGAACTAGAACTGAACTAAAACTGAACTAGAACTGAACTAGAATTGGACTAGAACTGAACTAGAACTGAACTAAAACTGAACTAGAACTGAACTAAAACTGAACTAAAACTGAACTAGAACTGAACTAGAACTGAACTAGAACTTAACTAGAACTGAACTAGAACTGAACTAGAACTGAACTAGAACTGAACTAGAACTGAACTAGAACTGAACTAGAACTGAACTAGAACTGAACTAGAACTGAACTAGAACTGACCTAGAACTGAACTAGAACTGAACTAGAATTGAACTAGAACTGAACTAGAACTGAACTAGAACTGACCTAGAACTGAACTAGAACTGAACTAGAATTGAACTAGAACTGAACTAGAACTGAACTAGAACTAAACTAGTACTGAACTAGAACTGATCTAGAGCTGAACTAGTACTGGAATTTTTAGTGACTAACAGTTAATTACTTGTATCTATGAGCAACATTTAGATAAATTTCTTAAAATTTTCTAAAGAAAATTTTTAAATTTTCAAAATATTAAAACTTGCAATATTTTTGAAAATTTTCGAGTATTGTACAAATGCTTCATTCTTCCGCCATCAATGTAAATAATAAATAACTTTTAATAAAAACGTATTATACATTTTTTTTATAAAACGTGTGGTTTGTTTTTAAAAATATTTTGATCGAACATTAAATGTGTGTCTATACTTGACGTTGTTTGCTGGTTGGTTGGTGGCAAAATGATGACCTAGAAATATGAAAATAGTTTTAATTTGAAAAATTAAAAAAAAAAAACAGCAAACATTTGTTCACAATTATACAATTCTTAATAAAAAACAAAACAGTATATTTGCTTGTTTTGTTAAGAGTCTTTTCGAAATTATAGTGGAAAATTAATGGAATTTTAATTTTTTTTTTTTTTTTTTTTTTTTTTTTTTATTGAATTCATTAGTAATTTGTTGCAAGAGTTGTTTCTGAAAGATTATACTATTAAATAGGCATCTATTTATCTGCTTTTCCTAATTGAAATCTAGCTTTTTTTGTCCAAAACTGTTTGCCAACATGAGTGTTGCGAAATTTAATGGAAATTTGTAATTTTTTTGCAAAGACATTTTCTGCTCAAACAAAGGAATCTATTCATATTTGTTGCTGGTGTTTGCTTTACTACAATTACTGAAATATTAGAAATTATTAAGAAATTTTTAAAATTTAACTTTATTATTATTACACCCTGTATTTTATATACATATAATTTTTTTGTTAATTCAAAATCGTATAAATTAAGTGTTTCTTTAAAATTTGATAGTTTTCGTTTTGCGCCAAAATTTTTTGAATGACGTATATGCTGACGTTTGTTGTAAATAAATTTGACTGTTTTTCTGTACTCGTATTCAAAATTCATATCTTATTCTTTAAGTTTTTGATTTATGGTCATTATTTAGCTAAATGTTGCAAAATAATACTTAGTAGCGTTTAAAAAAAATTATATTTTTAGAAAATTATAAATAATAGTTTTAAATTTTCGGTAATCGCTTTTTGTTAGCAATCAAATATAAATTAACCAATTATTCAATTAAATTTTTGGTATTTCGAAAAGGTCCCAAATATAATTGTAAAAATTACTTATAAAAAGTACTATTAAAACTATATTAAGTTTAAATAAAAAATTTCCGTATTTATGGAACGAAGAGCTAGTTCCAGTTGAGTTCTAGTTGAGTTCTAGTTCAGTTCCAGTTCAGTTCTAGTTCAGTTCTAGTTCAGTTCTAGTTCAGTTCTAGTTCAGTTCTAGTTCAGTTCTAGTTCAGTTCTAGTTCAGTTCTAGTTCAGT